>NC_045700.1:44297640-44597640 GCF_009834535.1 Camelus ferus
AGCTCAGTGGTAGAGCATATGCTTAGTATGCATGAGGTCCTGGTTCAATCCCCAGAACCTCCATTAAAAAAAAATCTAAACCAAACCAAACCACATGATGTCATCTGCCCCGCAGAGATGGTGTTGATTTGGACCCGGTCAAGGTGTTGCACAATTTCCTCATTGGCTGCTATTTTTTTTTTTTCCCTTGCCACTAATAAGCAAATGTGGGGAGTCACTTTAAGACTATGTAATTAATATCCAAACAGCAACGATTGTGAGAGCACTTTTCCCATGCCAAGCACTGCGAGTTTCATCCTACGAGGGTCTTCTGTTTCTCGTGACCACAAGACCATCTTCTCTTGGCTCAAAGCCCTTTCTTGGGTACACCGTATCAAGAGTGGGATCAGATCTGTGGTTTTTCATGCTGTGATTACGAAACTGCAGATGGAACTGGAGCAGAGAAAAAGACAAAAGAAGAAATGTTAATGAGGGGGTCTGTGGAGCCAGGGAGCTACCTCCAGAAGCCTGGCTTGACTCCAGGAGAGGGAAGGGACTGAAAGGGCTGGGAGATCTGTGGAGTTACAGTCACTGAGTTATGCTGGTGAAGTTTGGCCTGGTTTTATAAAACCGAGCCTCTGGCCTCCCATGCTCTGTGGGATCAGTAGCTCAGGACCTTGTCTTTGCAGGGTTCACAGTAGGCAGCAGCATCCCAGAGTGTCCGAGGAAGGATGCCTTCCAGAGCAGGCTAGTAGCTGCCAAGTCTTCTAAAAAGACCACAAAACCCAACAGCCTCATGACAAAGAAGAGCCCAAGAAGAGTTATTTGAACTCTTGACTGGCCTCCCGGCTGTGCACAGCCATTACAGGACCAAGTGGATGCCAAGGTGCCTGACAGAGCTGTGCTGTGCTGGAAACACAAAACTGTGCAACCATTCACAGAGAAATTCTACCCGGGACCCAGGGAGGCCAGGCTTTCATCCAGCTCTCTGCAAAACAAAGAAGTAAATAAAAGTGTCTGCTGTTAAGTTCCATTGTACGATCTCCAATAGGCTTAAAGGAGGCCCCTTTGATTAGTGGGTCCCTGCTGGGAAGCACTGTGGGGATTCTCTCTCAAGCTGGGAAAGCACCCTGGCAAATGATGATACTGAGACATTTTTCCATCCATTCACCCGTTGGTACGTCCATCTGTCCATCCATCCATTCTTTCAACCAATGAATATTTCTTGAGTAGCTACTATGTACTTAGAGACGCAGGGCACTGAGCTGAGGATGGAAAGGGGAAAAAACTCCCAAATAATAAAAGGAGAAACAGCTCTCTCCTGGTTGGGTGAATAGAGGAAATCCTGACTTTTCCTGTCTTTAAGAAAATGGATACTGTCTAATGATATCTACAACAGAATCTAGAATCTACTAAAAGAAAACAACTTTCTTTCTACTTACTCTAGGGAAGGAAAGTAAATGCAAGTTGATCATTAATTAGAATCAACCATTAATTCTGTAACGTGTGGAGCTGCTAAAAGGTGGTAATTTGCTTTGAAGTTGGGCTTGATAATTGGGACACAACACAGCCCCAGAGTGATCCAGTGCTTTTCTATACCCTCTGTCTTGAGCTTTTGGAAAATAGGTCAGGTAAGCTGGAAGATGCCCAGAGGGAAAAGGCTGGAAAGAAGCTTACAGGCCAGCCTGTCTGGGGAGCAGAGAGTGGGGACTTGAGACCCATGCTCCAGGACAGGAGGCCCTGCCTCTCCAGGGCAGCCCCATAGACTGCGGAGTGTGCTAAGGGAGGACCGGGGGCCTCAGCTGTCCTGTGCCAGGGGATTTGGGAGGAATGGAAGCAGCAGGCTTCCTTCTGAGCCAAAGCACAGACTCCTGGGAACAGCTGAGATTTCTGCTGTGTAAGGAATTAAATGGTTGGAAGCTCATTCGCCCATTGAAAACACTCCCCAGGATTATACTGAAATGTTGGGCAGGGGTTTCTCCTGGTACAGAGAGACTCTGGGGTGGGATGGTGTACAGCAGGGAGAGGAAGAAGCCTCCCCTCGGGGGCCATTTCTGCAGGATGGGAGCGTGACATCTGGCAGCCCGATGGCCCTGTGGGGAGTTTGCCCACTCACAGCCAAACCTGGGGGGCAGAGTTTCTTCTTTCAGTCGGAGCCTAGGGCTGAGTCAATTTTGTAATTCTTTTATAATTCTTCGTAAGGAATGAGGAAACCATTGTGAGGTAATATTCTTCTGACCTCACCTGGCCTTTATGTCTCTGGTCACAACCACTGGTAAGTTTTTCCTGGAGGTATTTCAGTTATTTGCTTATCCAAGTGACTGGTTATATTTCCAACCAAGCTGATGCTTGTAACAATACAGACTGAAACCCAGATTCCACTGTGAAAACTTGCTATCCATCACCCTTACCAATACGGGACATGGCCAGGAATCACCAAGGAAGAAAAACAAAATCAGCCCATAAACCACCTGAGAATCCGGAATTGATGTCATAAGATGTTCCATTAATTTTATTTATTTTTACTCTACCTATTTTTTTTTAAAGCATCAGAGCAAGTTTAGATTATTCACATGTGGAATCTCATTCCAAATCCATTTACATGATCTTTATACAAGTTGTCTCTGCTCTCTGGTATAGAAAGCAACAAATAGTTAAGTGTGGAAGAAGCTACTAGTGACAGGTAAACTCCAAGAAGGGAGACAGAAAAACTACTATACTAGTCCCAAGAACTCCAAACCAACTCTCTAGGTCCATTTAGCGTAGGGTTAAAGAACCCCTGGAATCTAAGCCTTAAGTCTATTCTAGATGGGGCCATTTATTTTCATGGGTGACTCTGAGTCTCTAAGAGAAGGTAAAATTATGTTGACTTCACCTTGTTTGAGGAAGCTGGAATATACTTGTTTAGGAAGAGTTTTGCCTCATATCGCTAAAATTCTAAAGTTTTCTGTTTAAATAATTAAACTTTCCAGTATTGGAAGACTTAATCATCTAGAATGACTCATGGTGTGTGGTTTAGAGAAGCCCAGGTAACAAATGTTCATCTTGAACACAGGTGTGTTTATGGTTTAAATCAGTTGACTCTTGATACAAATTACATTCCTCATCTTGAATGGTGTAATTTGGGACTTCATGCAGACTTTTGCAAAGAGCATTAATGTGATTCATACAGCAATGAATCAGAAGCACAGGACCAGTTTTTCACTTAGAATCCATGTGGGCTTACAAATAAAGGACCAAATGGATTTGGTGCCTCCTCAAATAAAAAAAAAAAGTTTAGAAATTTATTTTGAGATGCTTGATCTGCTGGAACCATGTAATTATCGGTTTGGTTGATGTGTTCTGGATGCCTGGAATAGGCTGGGTGTAAGGTACACTGGCCACTGGTCTTTGGTTGCTAAGAATCCATTCCCCCTTCTTACGTGGAGAGAATCCTGGTGAATAGCTGGGCCCTACCTCTCATGTAGAAGCCAGAGGGGCCCAAGCATCTCTCTTAGCTCCAACAGGATGTGAGCATGTGACTCAGGATTGAGCAGGATTGGCTTTGACTTTTAAATCCACGAGGAATGCTAATCATTGGTGAAGTCTGCACTATTTTAATGAGATAGGGAGGAGTGTCAGAGTAGGGGGAAACGACTGCCCTTGGAAAAAAGCAAGGCTTTTTTGGAGGATAGTCTGTGACGTATATATGTGTGTGACAGAAGTAACCCTAGTGTCATACTTTGGGGTATTAATGATAATAAGCCAAGGGAAATGGAAATAGTAGGACCAGAGATAGAACCTGAATCTGCCCCAATATTTATATACTGGAGTGAGACATGGGCTGGACCTAGTCATGCAAAAAGTAAACACAATGTTGGTAATTAATAGTAATAAAGATATCTTATTTTCTGAATGCTTAATATGTGCCAAGTACTGTGCTAAGGAATTAGCATTAATTATCTCATTTAATACTTACTGTTAGCGTATGTGGTAGGTCCTATTCATGTCCCCATTTTACATTAGTCACGACTGCTGTAGCACCAAACCCAAGGGTCATTTTCAAGTCCTCATCTTGATCCTTAGTGGCATGGAACATATTAACCTCTTCCTCCTTTGGAAGTTTGCCCACTTTGTTTTCTAGGACACTGTATTATTTTGATTGTCCCAATCTGTGGCTACTACTCTGTTCCTTTTGTGACCTACTCTTCCTCTGCTCTCATCTCTTGCATAGGGGTCTTCCATCCTGAGACTTCACACTCTCTGTGGGAGACTCTGTAAATTATAATACCACCTGTGTACTGATGATACTGAAATAACAACAGGAGTAATAACTAACATTTATTGAGTGGCTTCTATGTTCCAGGTTCTTTTCTTTTCTTTTGAATGGAATTACTGGGGATTGAACCCAGGACCTTGTGCTTGCTAAGAATATGATCAGTCACTGAGCTATTAACCCCACTCCCAGGTAGACAACTCAGAAGTATATTGCCTCTGTAGTACGAAATAATTAGCTCTAAAGACTGGTCTGCTCTCATCTAAAAAAAAAAAATCTCAAAAACAGGATGAAAAAGAATCAGACTACTTCCTAGTAAACTAACTGCATCCCAGGACAAAGCCAAAAATATTTACAGCAATAAAAAATTACCCAAGAGCCAACAGGAAAAATTCATAATGACTGGCATCCAATAAAAAGTTACCAGGTATGCAAATAAGCAGGAAAATATGACCATAATAAAGAGACAGATGGATCAAATTCAACCTAGAACTCACACAGATGTTAGAATTGGTAGGCAAGAACATAGGAATAGCTGTTATAATAGTGTTACATATGTTTTAAGGTAAATAGGAACATGAAAGTTATTTTTAAGATACAAATTAAATCTCTAAAGATGAATACTACAATATCTAGAGTGAAAAATACATTAGAGAGGATTGATGGCAGATTAGACATTACAGAAAAGTAGTGAGCTTGAAGACACAGCAATATTTAGCAGTTTTAAAATGAAGCAAACAGGGGAAAATAAGAAAATGAACAGAGCATTCATATACTGGGGGACACCTTTAAGTGACCCATACACGAGCAATTAGGGATCCTGAAAAGGAAGTGGGCAAAGAAAAATTACTTGAAAACTAATGCCCCCAAATTTCCAAATCTCATTAAAACTGCATGAAGTTTAATGAACCCCCCACACAAGAAAACTACACTAAGGCACATCATAATCAAATTGCAGAGAAAATCTTACAAGCAGTTGAGATCAAAAATGACAAGTTACAGTCAGAAGAATAAGGATAATAATGACAGCAGGTTTCTCATCAGAAAAAAGCAAAGACAAACCCAAAAATACCACACAAGGAAAACACCATACGGTGAGCAACATGTTTGAAGAACTAAAAGGAAAAAAACTGTCAACAAAAGATTTTATATCCAGCAAATATATCTCTTAGAAATGAAGGCAAAATGAAGACTTACAAAGATACAAATGCTGAATGAATTTATCACTAACAGACTTACAGTGTAAGAAATATTAAAGGAAGTCTGTTAGGCAGAAGAAAAATAATGCTAGATAGAAATACAGATCTACAAAACTATTGAAGTGTATTGGAAGTGATAATTACATAGGTAAATATATAAAATTTTTCCTTATACTTAAATCTATTTAAAAGATAATAGATCATTAGTCATCAGGCAAATGCAAATCAAAACCACAATTAAGTACTACCGGGATAGCTATTGTAAAAAAGATGAATAATAACATGTATTGATGAAGATGCAGAGAAATGAGAACTTTCATACACTGGAGATTGGAACACTGCTAGTAGGTATGTAGAATGATGCAGCTGTTCTGGAAAGCAGTCTGGCAGTTCCATCAATGGTTAAACATAGAGTAACTATATGACCCAGCAATTCTACTCCAAGGTACTTGAAATTAAAATGTTTATCCACACAAAACCCTGCACATGAGTGTTTATGTCAACATTATTTATGATAACCCCAAAGTGGAAACAACCCAAATATCCATCAACTGATGATAGGATAAAAAAAAGATGGTATATTTATATAATGGAATATTATTCAGCAATAAAAAAGTAATAAAATATTGATACATATTACAACTTGAATGAACAAATAAGTTGAATGGAAAAGAATGGGAAAAGTTTACCATGTTAATCTCAATCAAAACAAAACTGTTGTGGCTGTATTAATATCAGACAAAGTAGATTTCGGAGTAAATAGTATTACCAGGAATTCAGAATATCATTTTTTAGTGATGAGGGGGCCAGTTCATCAAGAGGGAATAAAAATCCTAAGTATTATGACCCTAATAGCAAAGCTTTAAAATACATAAAAATTAATAAAACTCCAAAGAGAAGTAAACAAATCTTCAATTATAGCTAAAGATTTCAAAGCCCTTCCCTAAATCAACAGAATAAGTAGAGAAATAACAAAATCAGTAAGAATTTATATAGAGGACTTGATCAACCATCAACCCAACTAGACTTAATTGACATTTAGAGAGCATGCCACCTAACAGCAGCAGAATTCACATCCTTTCCACAGTCCATTAACCAAGACAGACCACATTCTGCACTGGGAAAAAAAAGTTGCAGTAAATTTAAAAGGATTCAAGTCACTAAGTGCGTGTTCTCTGATCATAATGGAATTAAATAAGAAACCAACAAAAGATCTCTGGAAAACATACTTCTAGATGGTTCAAAGAAGAAACTAGACGGAAAATAAGAAAGTACTTTGAGTTGAATGAAAATAAACCACAATCTATCAAAGAGTAGGAAAGGGTGAGCTATAAAGGGTCCCAGGGAAAGTTTCGAGGGTGATGGCTATGTTCACTATGTTGCTTGGGATGTGACTCACTAACTTGTGGGTGATAATTTCGGGGGTATATAAAAATGCCAAAACTTGTCAAATTGTACACTCTAAATATATGTTTATTCTATGTCAGTTATACCTCCATACAGTAGTTAGTGAAAAGTCATTTAAAAGCTGACAGATACTGCAGAAGCAAAATAATCCAGAAAAATAACATTTTAATTAATTAATCTCTGACACATTCCCGAAGTGCTTTTTTCCTAAATTATTTTTGCTTTGTACTCTTTAATTACCTTTCTATTTGAGAAAAATCTTGTAACATTATTTTTTACAGAGAGAATAGAACGAATTCAACCTTTCCTCTATCTTTGTTAATCAAAATTGGTTTTTTGTTATTTATGTTTTAGTAAAGCTTCAAACTGTTTTACTCCATTGGTGACAACTATGCCTTCTGTTCTGGTATCAGTAGAAGTCATCAGGACAAGGTGAATCAGATATGCTAAGATGTGACTGGCTGGGATGCAAAACACATGTTTGCATCTACTGATATACTTGCTAGTTTTAGTGCTGCTCTAAGGGTGTGCCCTATGAACATAGGAATTTTGATATATTTTCTTTTGTGCAATTCTAATTGTATATGCTGCATTTTAAAACATAATTACCCCCTCAATATTGTCTAAAGAAAGATTTTTCTTCTAATTAACCCAATAACACATGTATGTAACATGTTTATATACATATGCATAAAACATATTTATAATTATATATACATATATAATAATAAATAATTATTTTTTAAAAAGTACAATTACTAGGGGCCGGTAGGTACAAGGCACTATTCTAAGTGCTTCAGGTAGAACAGTGAATGAGATGGGCAAAAAATATCTTTGTCCTCACAGAGTTTACATTTTAATGGCAGGAGGCATAAAATAAATGAATAAAACTTAAAATTTATAGTGTGTTATATTGCTAAGTGCCATGGCAAAAAAAAAGTAGGAAGTGAGGATGGAGGTTCAGCTTTAGGTAGTGTGGTTAGGGGAAGCCATATGGAGGTGAGTTTTGAATAAAGATCTGAAGGATCTCAAGGAGAGAGTCATGGGAGTATCTGGAGGGAGACTGTTCCACATTGAGGTGCAGCACATGCAGAGACCTGAGGCTGACCTGTGTGTGGGCTGCTGAGGAACAGAGGAGCTTCTGTGGGGTGAGGGAGGTGGAGTGGTAGGAGGGGAAATCAGACCCTCGAAGTGTCCAGGTTGTGTAGGAGTGCACTTGTTACTCAGAGTACGACGGAACATTGGAGCAGTTTGAGCAGAGGGGTGATGAGATCTGATTTGTGTTTTAATACAGTCACTGTAATGGGTTGAAGTCTCAACCCCTGGTCCCAGAGAATGAGACCTTGTTTCAAAACAGAATCTTTGTAGATGTAATAAAGTTAAGGATCTCAAGATGACATCATACTGGATTTAGCATGGGCCCCAAATCCAATGCTGGTGTGCTTATAGGAGGAGAAATGGACTCAGAAATGCCCAGAGACATAGAGAAGACATCAGTGTGAAGATAGAAGCAGAGATTGGAGTGATGCTTTGACAAGACCAAAAAGGGATGCCGAGGATTGCTAGCAACCACCAGAAGCTAGGAGAGAGGCATAGAACTTCCAGATTCTCCCTCAAGTGTCTGCAGAAGTAACCAGCTCTGCTGACACCTTGATTTCAGAGTTCTGGCCTCCAGAACTGTGAGAGGATACATTTCTGTTGTTTAATCCACCAGGGTTGTGGTAAAGTGTTTCAGCAGCCCTCACTAACTAATATGGTAATTTTGGCTTCTGTGTGGAGATGTGACTCTGGAGAAAGTAAAAGAAACCCCTGGGGAAGCTGTTGTGATCATCCAGGTGAGACCTGCTGGTGCTGAGACCAGAATGGTGGCAGTGCAGTGATGAGAAGCAGTAAAGTCGTGGAGATATTTGAAAGGTAGAGCTGGGAGGGTTCGTGGGCAGGTTGCAGGTAGGGTATGAGAGAAAGAAGTTTTGTATTAAGGTGTATGGAGGCTAAGTGGCCAAAGAGGTGGACTGTATTGGTTCTTAAGTTCATGTTTCTCAGCTCATGGTTCTCTGCAGACCACCTGCAGCTCGACCAGCTAGCTCCAGGGTACGCTCTGCTGAAAGCGGGGGCTAGGGGAGACACAAGGCTGGGGAGGCAAAGTCCATCACGTGTGCTGACTTCCTGTTTCTGTCCGCAGTGGCTGGTTCCAATTTCTGGCTTTTCCTCATGCTCCCAGAACCAGCCTCACTGGCCCCCTTGGAGATACCAGCACCTGCTGGCTACGATTCCCTCCTCAGAGGTCTAGCCCTGCGGGGCTGCGGCTTCAGATGAGCCCAACCCTTCTCTCTGTTCCCCTAGCCGAGGGCTGGTGGCTGCTTCCTGCACTGACCTCTGTGCTCCCTCAGTGCCCGCCTTTTACCTTTCCAGTTCTCAGTACCTGGTTAACAATGATTTATATTACATTCTGTTAAAAGAACTGCTATGGTTTTTTTAGCAGATGGAAGACTCCCCCTTAGAACGGGGAATCCCACAAAAGGTGGGTTCTTGCTTGCCATCTGGAAAGAATTCACAGCTGAAGCAGAGGGACAGAGTGAAAGCTGCTTTATTTCCCAAGAGAGGAAAAGGATGAGAAGTGCTCACGCAGGAAGAAGGGAAGAAAGGCACTTGAGTGGTGAGCTGTCGGCCAAGATGGGTGGTAGGGACAGCTCCAGCTGCAGCTCAGGCCATGTGGACTTTAATGGGAGGCTTCTGCCATGTTCTCTTGGTTTCAGGTATAACAGAGCCAATAGCCTTTCTTTTCCATCCTTGTATGCGGGCTTTTCTGGTTGTTGTCATGGCAACCGTCAACTGTTATGGGGCTGGTCGGTGTATCACGTAGCATGCTAATGAGGCTCAAGGTCCAGTGGAAGTCACATCATCCACCAACTTGGCCTTCACAGGTTCTAACCAGTTCTTGTTTCTTCTCTTTGCCCCCTGAGACTTAGATAAGAGTAATTGATTTCTATTCAAGGAGGAGCAGGGGTATGATCCTGGCGGTAACAGCCTTGGTAACCAGGGCCCTGCCCCAAGGCTGCACTGTTGTTTCTTGACTGTTCCTCCCTTTTCTCTTCCTTCCCTCCCTTCCCTGATTAGCAACTGTTTGAATCTGCCCTTCAGAACTCAGGGAAGGTCAAGGAGGTTGAATGAAGCCTATTTCCTATGAACCAGAAACTGGGAACATGGAAAGATTTGTACTGGGAGGACCCTGTAGGGTCTTGCTCAATACCAGTTTCTAGTTCACAAATAGACTCTGACCGACACTGAAAGCATGGATGACTCCAAGAAAAATGGGAGTAACAGAAAAAATGGAGTTGCTTCAATGGAGGTAGACAAGGCCATGAGAGAAGTGGGCTGAGAGCCTGGATATGGACAAGTTCTGATTAGATTCCTATTAGATGGCATGAGATATCCAGGAGAGATGTGGAGTATGCGGTTGGCTCTGTGAGTTCCAGGGAAAAGTCTGGGCCAGAGGTGTCTGTGTGGGGCTCACCAAGGAGCACACACAGTTAAAGCCACAAACTCCAAGCCTGTCCAGAGAAACCCCAGGTCTTAGCACAGAGCTTGGCATAGAGAGAAACTTCATAAATATTTGTTGAATGAAAGAAACATTGGTAAAAGAATCAGTGAATGGCATTAGTTGAGTCATCATACTTGCAATAGTAAACTGTTGTGAAAATGTGAAGGAGGTTTCCTAGGAATGGAACGAGTATGACAGGGAGGAGTTCTGATGGACACTCCTCAGAAGTGACTTGCATGTCAAGTCTGATGCAGGGACCAGGGTGACTAGGCTCCAAACAGGGCAGTTTCCTGTAACAGCAAGCATTCTCTGGGAATTTCTTGGAACCCAAGTCTGATTTCTTTCAGTCCAAAACTAATGCTTGGAAACAGAGGCTCTGGTTCCCAGCAGGTGAACACGAACATCCCCTCTGAACTTCCTTATGACTGTAACGTGGCCTTTTTGTTTAGCGTTTCTTTCTTTTATTCACCCTGGCCTCACACTTACCCTCTGCTTCAAATTCCAGTGAATTATTCATTATTCATCTGTTCTAGTCCTTTAGCTTAGGAGCAGGAACTTCCTCAGGCTTAGTCCTGCCTTCGGTTGGGTTGAACAATGGCAGGTAAGGCCCTTCCTCTCCTGGCCAGGAGCTGAGAGAGTGAATAATGCTGCCTGGACCCTGGCGTCCCAGGTGGCCACGGTGGGCTGGCGCAGGCTGAGGGCCGCAGGTGTCGGGTGACTGTCACAATTCTGCTTTTTTGCTTGTTCGTTGCAGCAGCATCGGAGGTGAGCAGTGAAAGCACCGAAGGAAATAAAACAGGGTAAGAGAAAGAATTCCCAAAGCCACATCCTTCACTTTAGGGAACTGCTCTATTGGCCTGGCTGCTGTGCAGAAGCTGGGCTCAATTTTTCCAGCATGTGGTATTTGTTTTCATCCCAGAGAAGAATCTCCCCTTTTAAAAATAATATAATATAGCTACACCTGTGAATCATGTGATTGTGCTTGTCAACAACAGACAGCACAAGAAGAGTTAAAATTCAGGAGGTTTAAGTAAATTAAAAAAAAATTATTATTATTTTTTTAATGGAGGTACTGGGGACTGAACCAAGGACCTCGTGCATGCTAAGCATACACTCTACTACTGAGCTATACCCAGCCTCCATGGTTTAAGTAAATTTGATTTAAAATATAATTAAAAGTTACTTGTTGTGCACCCTGCCCTCCCAACATACATTTTTGTTGAATGTGTTCTTGTCAGAAAAATGTTAAGTGACAGATGTGAATTTTAGTGCAACTATGTGCATAGTAAGTATGAAAATTTTGCCTTCTAATGAGGTCCTCTGGTAAAACTGTTTGCTGTGCTCTCTCCACGTACCTCTCCTGCTCTTCCTCTGGGGCGTCAGGCTATCCGGCTTCCCTTTCCCCTTGGCTGTGGGAGACCTTCCCGGTCCAAGTGAGGGCTGAGAGGCAGTTGGAACATGGAACTCTGCTGAGCGGGAACTTTGGAAGCAGCAGGGCCGCTGAATTGCTCAGACCTTCTTCTTGCTCTTTCTTGGGGCTTAGAGGAAATAACCTGTCAAGTTTTATGCCTGTAGTCCAAACATTTTAGCCTACCCTCAGCCCCAGACAGTCTGGGAAAGCTTTGAGTTTCCAAGCATGGGTTGGCGGTGGAAGGCAGGGGTCTTCTCCCCTTTTCTACCCACCAGAGGCTGAGCGTTCCTCCCTTCCTCCCGGACTCCCACGGCTGGCCTTGAGGGCTGATGGAAGGCCAGTCAGTGTTATCCGAGATGAAGATGAGACTACGGGGCTGAGAATGGTGGAGAGAGGAGAGAGGCCGGAGAGGCATGTTGCTTTCCTCTGCTTGTTAGAATCACGGCCCTCTAATTGATTTATGCTGCTCGTTGGCTGTGAACCTGGGCCGGGAGTGCCTTCTTCAGTGGAGTGGGCTGTCTTCAGACGGTGGAGATTAGGGGGATCTGAGAACTGGTCATCTGGAAACATTTAGAGAAAATTGCCCGCCCTCCCAGTGTCATGTTTTAAGGCTCACACAGCCCATGGAGAGACACCGTTTGCCTTTGGAGAGTTATATTAGGTTTTTGATGTGCCCACAGAGCATGGCGTATGGTCACAGATGCATCCAAGGCTCAGTGTGTTCACCTTGGGTACTGCTTAGCCAAAAAACAAGTAGTTGGACCTCTCTCCCTTCGTCATGACGAGGCAAAAATGGATTGAGTGGGCACATTTTCTGCAGAGGCAATGGGCATTGTGAGAGCTAGGAGCCCTGATGGCTCGACTAGAATGGTCTGGGCAGTTTGCCAGGAGTGGCCGGGCCCAAATGCTTCTGTTGTCTCTACCCCGCTGCCCTACATGGTCCCTGGTCCCCCGTGGTGGTTGCTTCTGCTTTGGGAGTAATTACTTGGTCTTGTCAAGCCCTCTGTTGGAAACACGAGGAATGCTTTCTGGGAGGATATCCCAGCAGTCAGGGGACCCCTTGATGGGGATGTCAAAGACTTTGCTTCCATTTCCAACCAGAATGGAAACATAGTCATTCTCCATGTGACATCAAAACCCCTATGTCAAGAGAAACAAATTCGGTTTTGCCTGGACAAGACCATATATTTTGGTTCTGACACATGGCTTGAGTGTATCTTTAATCAAAAATTACTTGCTTCAGTACTTTTAAATATGTTCAATCCACTTTTCTGAAGTGATGACTCTGGGTTCAGCCAGAATCTTTGGCTGGATTGTGAACAGGCATTTTCTTTGCCTTTTTGCTAAATAAACCCTTTTGATGTCAAAACAGGGGATGATGTGAAAATTTAATCAGATATTGAGATATAGGCATAAAGAAAAGCAGGAAAAAATGTGGTATCAAAAAGACATGATAGAAATTATCAATATTTTCTCAATCTTCTATATACTGCTAAATCCATAGTCCTTAAAATTTTTTTTTAAGTTTTTTAAAGCAGTAGTCAGGAAACAGCGATGTCTTTTACCATTTTTAAAAAATTGAAATATATTTGACTTACAATATTGTGTTAATTTCAGGTGTACAGCAAAGTGATTCAATTATATATATATATATTTTCAGGTTTTCCATTACAGGTTATTGCAAGTTATTGAATGTAGTTCCCTGTGCTTTATAGTAAATCCTTGTTGCTTATCTATTTTATATGTAGTAGTTTGTATCTGTTAATCCCATACTCCTAATTTATCCCCTTTTACTGTTAATATGTGGAGCGTAAATTTTCAGTGGCCTTGGGCTTATGAGCAGGAGGTTACTGCAGGATTGGGTTAGTTTATAGATACAGAGTACTTAGAAAGAGAAGTAGGATACAAGCTTTTGGCTCATTCATTGGCTGGTCTGGGGCCTAAGACTAGTTCATTTTCCTGACGAGGAAGGAGACCTAAACTGATTTAGGGGAAACTGCCAGCTTGTTGTCGCTCTCTGTCTCTCCCCCGTTCTCTGCTTCTGTCTCTTTGCTTCGTCAATCTGTCTCTGTTTCTCTCCCTCTTTTCTTTGTTCTCTCTTGTACCTTTTCTTCTATCAATAAACCTAACAAAATGGTATTATATAATTACACACACACACACACACACACACACACACACACACAGAAAAAGGCCTGGAAATAGATGCCTCCCTGATGTTTTAACAGTTACGCCTGAGTGAGAGGATTATGTAGGATTTTACTTTTCTCTTTCCTACATGTCAATATTTTTCCATTTTTTCAGTGAGTAGGTTTATCTTTCATAATCAGAAGTTTTTAGTAAGAAAGAGTAGGACACTCAGTCTCACGTAAGACGAAGGTAGAAGGCAGCTTTCTTGGGAATATGGAAAAGTGGTTTGCGCAGGCTCTCCCACCTTAACTGTCATATCTGTTGGGGGCGGGGATGGTGTTTTGCTCACTGTTACATCCCCAGACCTGGCACAGCGACTTTCCCAGGGTGACCTCTGACAGATGTCTGTGGAGTGAATAGTTAGAGAAGGATCTATGGCGAAAAGAAGGTGATTCTGGAGGGGGCAACTGTTCAGTGTGCAAATGCTGCTATCAATGCTTCAGTCTATTTGACATTAAATAAAAAGGACAACGGATTGGAACGAAAGTGCTCTGATTGGATACAACTTAGGCAGGATCAAATAAAACTCTCATTTTAAACACTGGTAATCTTCTGTTAGACAGAACATCCTAGATAGGAGCCCAGAAGTGGTTGTCTGTCTGGCAAAATAAATCTGGCATATATTTTTTAACCAAGAGAGTTACTCATGGGAAGCCTAGATACTGATATTTGGCCACTGGCTAAAAATACGTGTCATGGCAATTGTGGGATGTAGGGGAAGCTCCACCCTTTCTGCGTTTGACAAGCCTGTTCCTTCCAAGGGGAAATATTCATGGATTTATCTGGTGCCAAGCCTGCTGATGGACGGAGGGACCCGACCTTACAGTCTCCCCTTCCTCGTTTTCTGGGTGTTCAGCCAGCTGGGACTCTGCCTGGCTCAGCAAAATGCCCTTGTAGGCAGCTTCCAACCTCCCTGGAAGCAACTGCCTTCAGGCATCTGGTCTGAAGACTGCAAAAGTTTGGCGAGTTAGGAAGCGCTGCCTACCTCAAACATGATATTCAACCAGGCTCTGCTGGAAGAAGCTAAAGCTCTGAGGAAGGGATCTTTCCAGAAATTCCAACTCTAAAGCAGAGCCCTCTGGGACTCTAGTATTGGAGAACCCACACTCACAGGCTTTCTCCTAAATTGCTTATACACTTGTCACGGCTCCTCTGGACTCAATTCAGTCACGCTGATGTGTTTGGAATATTTTCTGCTGAGTGAGTGGCTTAGGGAAAAAAAAAAGAAGCAATCAGTAGTAGCTAAGAGAGTTTGTGTTGGGGATGATTCCTTGAGGACTTGAGGTATAATTTCTACTTACCAAGTAGTCACTTTATTTTCTTGGCAGGATGAGTGAGGAATCTTTATTTATTTTGCTCCTATAAAAAAAGAGCTTGGGTTGGTTTTTTTTTTGAGTGAGGCCAAAGCAAATATATTTTTCAACATCAAAATAATAAGAAAAAAGCCTGAAATTTCAACAAGGGGATTTTGCAAGGACAGTTTATGATCAGCATCAACACAACTGTGTGTGCTTTTCTGTAGGCAGTCTGTGGACTGCTCTAAGTCCACAAGGTGAGGTGTCTAAGACCTCATTGACACTCATGGAAATAGGATTGTTTGTGAATGGTCTTTCTCCTGAAAATGGATACCTGCCCGGCATGGAAGGGTGTCCTTGTGCATTCCTGCTGCCATCTCCGTGAGCCTCCTGTACACTTCACTCCAACCTGTCAGGCCCATTTGAAAAACCAGAGCCCTCAGAATAGAGACAGATGACTCCAGGAATGCCCTGACCTTCTAAAGCCTGTGTGGTCACTGCTG
The DNA here is from genome assembly GCF_009834535.1 of Camelus ferus. NCBI lineage: Eukaryota > Metazoa > Chordata > Mammalia > Artiodactyla > Camelidae > Camelus > Camelus ferus. The sequence goes on from NC_045700.1 coordinate 44,313,421, forward strand.
GCCTGCTTCGAACTGTGCAAAGACATCTATTCATCTTCCCTGCCTCTCACACTCACTCTGTCTCTCAAATGTAAACTTGCTAAAATGGACAAAGAGTAAGTAAGTAAGTAAGTTAAGGAAGGAAGGAAGTAAGTAAAAAAGCACTGTTTCCCGTGCAGAAATGACATGCTTGTTTTGAGGAGGGCCATTTATTTATTTGATGCTTTGCTGCACACAGTATTATCTTTGCGGTCTGCCGAGTCACCTTGCTTAGACACCAGGAGGAAATTATTTCTTAACGTAATTTTATGCTGAATTTATAGATTTGATGCCCATGTTTTTTAAAAAAATTTCTTAATTATGAATTTTCTTTGTTTTTGTAGCCTAAGGCTGTTTGATAGGCAGGTAGAGTTTTATAAATTAGATAAGTAGATATGGTTCACTTACAGAGAGAAAGAAGAAAATAGAGAAAATAAACTCTTTGGAGGAGTGACTATAGTCAGTTGCTGCATTTAAACAAAGATCTGCGCATACATAGCACAGAGCTTTGGAGGCTTGATGAAACCACAGCTGCTTGAAATAATGTGCCTGCCCCTTGTGCCCTCAGACACAGGAAAGCTTTCTTTCTTTCTTTTCCCCATTTTTTTAGTGGGGGGGGGGTGGTTAGGTAATTAGGTTTATTTATTTATTTATAATGGAGTTACTGGGGGTTGAACCCAGGACCTCACGCTTGCTAAGCAAGTGCTCTGCCGCTGAGCTATATCCTCTCACCACCCTGACACAGGAAAGTTTTCAACTATCATGTGCATTTGATGTAAAAGAGGAATAAAATGGTGCAGCACCCGGCAGTCCTGAGGATGAGAGTCTTGACTCCTATTAATTGGTTATGTGAACTTGGGCCAGTTATTTACTTTCACCAAGCCTCAGTTTCCACATCTCTAAAAGTGCCCATAATCGTATCTATTCTTATTATTATAGGGGCTTTATAATGGAGAAATGACATGCTGGATGTAAAACTACTTGTTCAACTGTGAAGTGTTGTGTAAATATAAGGCATTGGCCACCTGCTGGCAGCTCTTGCGCCAAGTACAGCACACATACTTTATTTGGCCTGAACTGTATTTTTAAAAATAGAGCCAACATTTAAACATAGAAGGATTTACATAATAGTTTCGATTTCTGGCTTCTCTTGAAAAACCAAGCCATGTAGCAACCCGGGCCCTGTTTCTGTGTGGCAACAATTGGCCTGAGTTGAACTGTGGCAGCCTTGTTAGACGGACCATATGGTTTTCGGTTCCCTTGACCTCAGCCCTCCCTGACAGCTCTCTGACAATGTGAGTGGTCCCTTACGCTGTTTGTGTGGCCTGCCTGGCTCCTAAATGCGTTGGAGTTCCTGATCCTTGAGGAAGATGTTAGGCCACTTTGCTTTGCAGCAAAAAATAACCCACTGGCTTTGGAGTGCAAAGATCAGAGCTAAAACCCCAGCTCTGGCATTTTTCAGCTGGGGCAACTTGAACAAGTCACCGTACCCTTTGAGCTCTTTTCCTCATATATAAAGTGGAAATAGGGTAACTGTCTCATAAGATTTTAGAAAGGTTTTACACAAGATAAGGACCTCAGCTTACACATGAGAATGAGCAACAAACTTATGTGTGTGTTAGTAGACATTCAATTATTTATTACTGGTCCCAGACTGAGGTAGGGCCCCGTTGCCCAGCGTGCCACTCTACTGACACCGGGCTGCAGTGAAGGAAAGTACAGCGTGTTACTAGCAGGGTACCAAGCAAGAAGAACAAGCAGCTAGTCCTCGAAAGACCTGAACTCCCTGATGGCTTTCAGGCAAGGGTTTCAAAAGGCAGTATTAGAGGTGAGGGTTGCAGCTTATGGACTTTCTTCTGATTGGCTGGTGGTGAGGTAACAGGGTGATGTTTCTCGAGAATCTTAATCATCAACCTTCTGGTTCCAACCAGTCTGGGGTCTATATGCTTGTGGTCACCTGGGCGGAGACAACCAGAACAACAGCAGAGCAACTCAAAGATATGTGTCAGGTTGTTATGTACATCCCTTGAGGAGGAACTCGGGGTCCTGTGACTTTGTTTTATTGCTGAACTATTTTTTCAACTATTATTACTTTTCTTGCTCAACTGCTTTTCCTTTGTTTCTGCATTCCTTCACTTCTCTAGTTAGTAACTGCTTGAGTCTGCTCTTTGGCACTTGGGGAAGGCCTAGGAGACTAAAGCCTTTTTTTTCTACAAATAATGAGGAACACGGAGGAGCTTTTGTACCCAGGAGGCCCCATAGAGTCCTGCTCGGTTACCATAATGATGTGTTGTGTAACAAACAACCACAAAAATCTTGGTGGCTTTTAGCAATAAACACTTATTTTTATTCATGACTTAATAAGTTGAATGGGTGGCTCTGCTGATCTTAGTTGGGCTCTCTCATGTGTCCAGGGCCTTGGCTGAGACAACTGTGCCAACTCAGCTGTGTTCATGTGTCTCATGCTCCAGCAGGCTAGCCTGAGCTTGTTCTCATGATAGAGTCAGAGCAACAAGGGAGAGAAAGTGAAAATGTGCAAATGCTTTTTCAGGTGTTTGCTTCTGCTGTATTTGCTAATATCCAGTGACCACAGTAAGCCCCATGGCTGAACCCAGAGTCAAGGGTTGGGACAGAAAGCCCCACCACAATGGGCAAGCACTACAAAGTTATATAGAAAGGAAATCCAGGGAGGAGTGAGGATTTGGAGCCATTTTTGCCATCAATCTGCCTAAGGTAGGGCAAGATAAATTGTTGAAAGAAATATATTTTCAAAGCACAAAATGACCCAAATACAGCGGAAGTTCATTTCTCATTCATTTAACAGTACAAGTCCTGGTTGGGGGATGGGCCTCTGCTCGCATAATGATTCAGGGACCAGGCACTTTTTATTCTCTCTCTCCATCATCACCCAAGTCCCATCATGGTCACTGTCAACCCCAGGATACCAGAGGTTGACACACTTCTTCCCAAAGGGCCAGGTCGTATTTTAGGCTCTAGGGGCCAAAGGATCCCTCTTGCAACTACTCAGCACTTCCCTTAGAGTGCAAAAGCAACCACAGACAATATGTGAAGGAATGGGCATGACTGTGTTCCAATAAAACTTCATTTACAAAACCAGACAGCAGACCGAATTTGGCCCATAAGTCATAGTTTGCTAACCCTTTCCCTAGAGCTACAGACCTGATAGGTATTGGATTAACCTTATATGTTAACACAGAGGACAGTTTTATCACATGTTTTGTCCATGGGATAAGAGGAATTTCCAGCTTTCCAGCCTGCTATATCCGTTTCTGTGCTATATGGTACCAAACCACTAAGCCAGTTCTCAGTACTCAACGCAGTTTTCAAACAGCAGCTCCCCACTTTAAGATGCCAGTTTCTGCGTCAGAGTAGCTTAACTGCTGGGGGAAGGAACCCCAGAGATGTGTAATGGCACAAACATAACAGACAAGCACACATGTACCGCTGGTCGACGAGTGGCTCTCGTTCACGCGTAGATTCAGGAGTGTCAGTCTACTTCCTTTCCCTCTTGGGGCCTGGCTGTCCTCTCATTTTGGCCTGTACCCAATGGATAGAAGAAGAAACATCTACTTCTTAAAAGATTTGTTCTTAAGTGGCACACATTACATCTCACTTCCCACTGGAGATAATGTGGCCACGTGGACACACATAACTGCAGTATAGACTGGGAGGTCAGTCTAACCATGTGCCCAGCTACAGTCACATAAGCACACAAAGGAAGAACGGGCAGCAGGCTTCTTTAACTCTTACAGAATGATTCTTAGACCACAAATGTCCCAGTGCCTAACACAACGCCAGATATGGAGTGAATATTTGATAAATATTGGAGGAAGGTAGAAGGGAGGGAGGGAGGGAGGGAAGGAAGGATAATATAATTCATACTTAATATTTTGTTTCACAGTCTACTTGTGTTTTACCATTTCAAGTGGAATGTGGGTTAAGTTGTAATCACTAAAGCAACCACTGCAAAAACTACACAAAAATTTATAGTAAGAAAATGTGTAGATAAATTTTAACTAGAATACTAAAAATGTTCAAATAACCCAAAAGAAGGCAGAGAAGAAGAACCTAACTCCAGTTAATACTAATTAAGGGCAGAGATTTCCAAAATGCATTTAAAAATGCACGCACAAGAACAGAGAAATTAAAAAAGTAAAAAAAGAACAAACAGAAAATACTAAAATTGTAGACCTAAACACAAACTTATCAATAATTATACTCAGTGTAAATGGTCTAAACACACCAACTATACTCTGTCTATAAGAAACTCACTTCAAATATAGTCATACAGGTAAAGGATGGGGAAAGATTCTATTAGCTTTCTATGGTGCATAACAGGTTACTACAAACTTGCTTAAAACAACACACATCTATTATCTCACCATTTCTGGGGGCCAGAAGACTGGGCATGACTTAGCGGGATTCTCTCCTTCGGGGTCTCACCAGGCTACATACGGGTCTGTGGCTTCATCAGAGGCTCAGGGAGGGAAGAGCTTCCTTTGGTTGTTTGGCAGAATTCATCTCCTTGAGGCCACAGGACTGAGGCTTCAGTTTCTTATGCATGTAAATTTGTCAACTTAGATGAAATGGACCAGTTTCTCAAAAAACCAAAAACTACCAAACCTAATCCAAGATGAAATGGATTAACCTGAGTAGCCATATAACCATCAAAAGTAATTGAACTCATAATCAAAAATCTTCCAAAAGCCAGATGGTTTCACTAGCCAAGTCCACCAAGTATTTAGAGAAGAAATCAACCCAACATAATCTCTTTCAGAAAATAGAAGAGGAAAACACAGTTGCCAACTCATTTTACGAGGCCAGCACTACCCTGATACCAAAATTAGATTAGGAGAGGACAAGAAAAGAATATTCCAGACCAATATGCTCATAGACCTAAAAATCCCCAACAAAATATTAGCACGTCAAATCCAATATATAAACAAAGAATACTCCATCATGACCAGATGGGGTTTGTCCTGGGGAAGCAAGGTGGTCAATGTTTGAAAATCCATCAACATAATCCATCCTATTAACAGTCTAAAGAAGAAAAGGTATGGGAGCATGTCAATTGATGCAGAAAAGGTATTTGAAAATAAAACTCAACATTGATTCACGATTAGAAACTTGCAACAAACTGGGAATAGAGGGGAATTTCCTCCACCTGATAAAGGGCATCTACAAAAGCCTTGAATGTGGCAAGACCAATGGTGACTACTTAGATCCCAGGCCACACTGAGTGACAACTGCTTTCCTTGCTGTGCGTGGTCCAGCAGTAACATCCCAGGGGACACCATTCCCACGACTGCACTGATTCTAACAATCCAGAGGCCAGCAGTTGGTGAAAGCAAAGTGCAACAAAAGTGGGCTTTGCTTCTTATACTGTGTGGCACTGGCATGAGGACCGCACACTGGCTCTCTGACCATGACAACGACATCGTGCAGGGCCAGCATGGTGAAAAGAACGTGAGGTTGGTGGAGAAGCACTATGCTGATCAAGGACAGAGGCTCTGAGAACGAGGCCGGGTGGCAGGGAGCTGGCATTTGGGCTGAGCCAGGGCATCTTGTGGGAATCAGAGCTAGCAATCAGCCACATGCAGGAGAGCAGCAGGGACCTGGAGATGAGATTTCTGAATGTTGGGAATTAGCTGGCAGTTGAGTCCAAGCTGCAGACCCAGCTGGAATTGAACCTTTAGCTCTCAGCACCAAGCAACAAAGCAGCAAGAAAGAGACCAGGGAGAATTTGTGTTTCTTTCTTTTTTTTTAAATGAAGGGGCTCAGAAATAAAAGGCTCTGCTTAATTGATGTTACAGCCTGCCGGAGATTCCAAACAGCAGAGTCATAAAGAGAAATGTCTCATGAAGGTTATTCTCTCGTGCAGATGGGTGCACTTGAATCTGTAGTCAGGCCCTTCTGTTTTGGAGCTTATTTCTGTCAACCCAACTTCCCCTACTTTCTTCTTAATGGCCCAGAACTTCTGACTTCCCCAAGCTCTTCCATAAGAAGTTTGGTCTCTCAGTCAGATCAGGCAGAAAAAAAAGTTCAATGATGAGGCAGAGTTGGAAGTATAATTTGGGAGTTCTAATATTCAGTACACACTCAGCGATGGGTATATGATGTCTTTTTCTTTCCTGGGCCTCCTTCAACTGCTAATAGATGCATCAGTTTAATTGCCCAAAGAATGTGTCACAGTGGAGCTTATCTGTAGCCCTGAAGTTGAGCCCTCTGATTCTCAAGATGCTCTTAAGCAATGAGAACGTGGAATGTTGCAAAGGAAGAAAAGTCACGTGGGCAAATCTCCAAAACAAGTCAGCTCTTCCCAGAAGGAAAAACCACTGGAGCTCTCAGTGGCCAACAGAAGAACCCCCAAGTCCTTGCTTGAGAATTGCAGCCTTCTAGGCAATGAAATGTGATGGGCAGTGCCCTGACCTGGGACTCAGACAACTGGGTTCTGATCCACATTTGCCCCATGGGGTAGTAATTATGGTGGGAAGTCTGGGTTCAAAGACTGGATTTCTTTTTTCATTTTTAAAAATTGAAGTATAGTCAATTTATAACATGTTAGTTTCTGGTGTAAAGTGATTCAGGTAGACACACACCCATTCCTTTCCATACTCTTTTTCATTACTGGCCATTGCAAAGTATTCAATAGTTCCCTGTGCTGTAGAGTAGGATCTTGTTGTTTATTGCTTTTATATATAATTGTGTGTATCTATGAATCCTGAGCTCCCAATTTAACCCTCCCTACCCGCTTTCACCTCAGTAACCATAGGTATGTTTTCTATGTCTGTGAGTCTGTCTCTGTTTTGTAAATAAGTTCATTTGTGTCCTCAGAGGCTTAGATTTGATATTTTCTCACTGTGTGACCTCGGGCAACTTAGTTTACTTCCCTGTGCCCCAGTTTCTTCATCTGTAAAAAGAGATGATACCTGTCTCTACCTGATAGAGTTGTTGTGAGGATTAAAGGAAGCACTGCTGCATGTGTAAGGCATCTGGAACTATACCTGCTCGTAATGAGAGCTACATAAGTCTTGGTTGTTGTCATACACTACCTGAGTCCCAGGGCAATCACCTCTCTGGTTTTAGTTTCCTCAATTGTAAAGCTAGAAAGCTGGGTTTGGCCATATTTCTCAAAATTTGGTTTGGAGACTTCTAGTATCAAAATAACCTAGGCTATCAGTTTAAATACAACCTCTTAGAGTGAAGCCTGAAAAGGGGATTTTAAAAATGCTTCCAAAGTGATTCTTATGCATGTTGATTTAATTATAGTGGCGCCCATATAATTAAATCAGCAACAGTTGGCACTGAGCTGCTTTGAAAGGAAGGGTGAAGTTATGCCCTGCAAGGAACAGGCACTAACCCTCTGATCAATGGTTGGAAAGCCAAACCAGAGCTAGAAACAGGCTGTGCCGGTCCCTGCTCCCTGCAGAGGGGGAATTATGGCTGGAGATGGATGAGCTGCTTTTTCATGAATGTCCAGACTGGCCGTGCAATTACCCAATAAAAGTCCCTTTTCCTGTTCTATGACCTAGGGGTTAGCCCTTGAATCTTTGTGACATAAGCATTTTTAAAAGTCACTTATTGGAAATCAGAACCAATCGCTCCATTTTCTGTGCCCCTATTCACATTATTTCTAGCCAACTGTAATTTGCATCCTACTGTAATACAGGGTACCTATGGTGTGTGTATCCTCTGGAAATGATAACTTCTTAAATTGAGGATGAGTGCCTTATTCATCTTGGTATTCCTTTCTCTCCTCCTCCCTGGCCCTGGCATTTAGCAGAGTGATTTGCACGTGGTCGTCCTTTTATAAGTGTTTGTTGAATGAATCAGCAGAGAATCCACTTTAAACTTAGTCCCTGGGTTGGAGTTTACAAGCCTGTGGTCCCAGAGTGCTAACACTGTAACCGGTGAGACCTGCGGCCACAAAGGCAGCAGGAAAAAAATGCTGCCTCCATCACAAAGGACTTTGCAATATTAATACAGTGGAAGATACAAATCTTAATTAGCAGAGGGAAAAAGTGATGATGCATCAAGGTTCTCAAAATGTCAGCTGGTGTCTGGGCAATCATTTCATTTATAGCCACTAACCATTGCCCTGTGATACTGAAACCAATACTGCTAATTAAAGGTGTAATGACAATCAGCCAGATCACTGTTAATTGATTCTTAATATTTCAATTACTGCTTTTCATGCCAGTCAAATTTAATCAAAAGGGATCAGAGAATACAAGGCTTATAATTTTAAAAGGATTTGCATATATTAGCTTTTATGTGCATCATTTCAAAATCCAAAAATCCAAGTGAAAGACTACCTATTTTATATATACTTTACCTGCTCACTAAAGCTTTTGGACAGTGTAGTTAATTCTTAATTCTGTAACAGACATAAATATTTCATCAATGAGAGAGAAATTTTATTCTACATTGGACTTTGGTTTCATACTCTGATCTCTTTACCCTCTGCTGGAAAATCATCCTAGGTTTTTTCCTACCTTGAGAAAAAGTTTTAGTTGATCACATGGCCCCTTTCTCCTTATCTTATTTCTCCCTTCCTGTCATTGATGAGTTTTGGGGGGAAAGTGCTTTGTTCTTCAACCCTGTAATGTGGCTTCTGCTTCAATTGCTTTGCATCTTTGAAAGCTACCTTTAGCTCTCACTAAGTCAAATGGCCTTTCCTGGTCCTCAGTCTTCTGGTAGCCCTAAAAACAACTGATCACACTTTCTTTGAAACTCTGCTCTCCTTGGCTTGGATCCCCACTAAACCTTTCTGCCAGGAATATTTTCCAGAAGGGGATTAACATAGTCTGCAAGACATGCAGGAAAAATGAGTGTGGGCTTAAGAGGAGAGGGAGAACCCTGGGGAAGAAGTGGTGGCCCCTTTCCAGATAAAGGCCAATGGCCAGCAGGCTAGACACCCTGGCCAAAAAGCAATGGAAAATTCCAGTCCAATTGCAGGCCCATCACTGTTAAGGGGGCAGGATGGGAGTATGTCTCTGAGAGGGTAGAGTGCAGATATGGGGTTTCAGAAGCAGAACAAGGCTATATTTGATCAAGTCTTCAGAGGTGAAAGGGAAACCCACCCAGTCTGGGGACTGGGATTGGCAGTGAGAAGAGAAAGGAGGCTCCCAGTTGGCTGACCAGGGTACGGCACTGGGCTTTTCCTGGGTACCAGGCATGCGACAGGCCCCCCCATGTGGAGTAGATTGGAGAGCCTTCACATGGGGGTAAAGACTTGGGAAAACTCCCTGTTTCTCCTTTACTCTTATACTACTGCCACACTCACAACACTTCTGAGGCCAGATGCGTGCGTTTTCTACCCCAGGCAATTCTGACACTTAACCATATCCCACAGGTTAAGGGCCCCGTCCCACAAGACTGCCCGCCAGCCTCCCTTCAGATGCCAGTCACAAGTAATAGATTCCCCAGGTTACCCACAGCCTCTGCCTGACTTGGCTATAAATCAGAGAGGTTCCATGGCCTCCTCCTTGGATTAGATCGCTTGCTAGAACAACTCACAGAACCCAGGGGAACATTTGCTTATACTTAGTGGCTTATTGGCTAATAAAGGATATGATAAAGGATATGGATGAAGAGCCAGATGGAGAGAAACAAAGTAAGGTCCGGAAGGGTCCCAAATGCAGTAGCTTCTGTCTCTGTGGAGTTTGGGTACACCACCCTCCCAGAACGTGTATGTGTTCATCAACCTGGAAGCATTCCAAAGCCCATACTTTTGGGATTTCTATGGAGTCTTCATCACATAGGCATGATCGATTGTTAACTCGATCTCCAGCCCCTTTCCCCTTCTCAGGGATGGAGCTGAAAGTTCCAAGCTTCTAATCATGGCTGGGTATTTCTGGTGACCAGCCCTCACCCAGGAGCCACCCAGGAACCCACTCAGAGTTGCCTCATTAGAACTAAAGACACTTCTATCACCCAGGAAATTCCAAGGGATTTAGCAGCTCTATTGTCAGGAACCAAGGTCAAAGACCAAATATTAGAACACAAGATGCTCCCAGTGCTCTTATGATTTGGGAAATGACAAGGGGCACAGACCAGGAACCAGGGGCAGAGACCAATATATAGATTTTCTTCTGTCATTTCACAGGCAGGCTGTGTGGACAAGGTCACTGCTGCCCAGGGTCCTCTCCTTTTTTGACTTTTAGATGTTTGAAGAACAACAATGCTTGCCAGCTTGTACCAATGATTTGCAGGTGGCAGCCATGACGACAAGATGCTGGGGCAGGGCAGACACTCCAGTGGCTCCCTCTTGGTCTCCCTTCCCCAGTGTTCAGTCCTCACCCCACTTCCCCGACTGATATTCTCCAGCTTGGTGATATATCTCTCCAAAGCTCCACAGTTGTTGGGGAGGCAACAAGCTGTGGGGATTGAGGAGTTTGGAGCTGAGGCAGACTCAAAATACAAAATCTTCCCACTCCATCTTCGTAAGCCACGTGGTAAATAGCCTTGTTGGGCTGTTGAGAGAATTCTATATAACAAGGCGTTTGAAGAGCCCAGCACAGCGGCTGTCATATTTCTCTTCCTTCATTATTTTAAGTTCTTCCTTCCCTCTATCCTCAAATCCACATTCTCCAGCCATGAACTGATCTCTCCTGGGTTCCACACCTCCAGTGTCCTGGGAGCATTGAATGGAAGGCTTTCTCCTTGTCAGAGGCTATGCTAAACATCATCTCAGTTACTGAAATTGTTCTCATTACAGATGAAGAAAGAGGAGTACAGAGAGTTTGTGTAACTTGCACAAAGTCACACAGCCAGATTCAAACCCAGGACTGTTTGATTTCAAGGAGCTCACATTTTTCATGTCTACATTTGGAACCATCTTCCCTGAACAGACCTGCATCTCTCCAGGGGAAGCATAAAAATAAAAAATTCTGAGTTCTCTTTGACTTTTCCTTTCTTATCATCTTTAACCCCACTCCTTTATCCTCCATTCCCGCTCATATTCAACCAGTTGTTATTTCATCTGGTTCCTCCACAGGGTCCCTTCTCACCTGCCACTGTCTTCCTGACCCAGCATTCAGCCCCCAGGTAGGGATTTCTGATCTGCTTCCAGGAGGCACACTCCTTCCTGTTAGTTCTTTGGAGGATGTAGTACCAAGGCGGGCACGACAGAGGCAGGCAGGACAGACTGGAGCCAGACTGCGGCAGGGAATACTGGCCCCACCCCTTCCTAGTTGTGTGGCTGTAGGCAAGTGACTGTAACTTCTTTGTGTTTTCGCCTCCTGGTATCTACCACAAAGGGTTGCCATGAGGATTGATACTTATAAAGCACTTAGAGCTGTACCTGCAACATAATAAGCAATATGTGAAAATAAACAAATTGTGACCAGACTAATGGTCTTAAAATGCTGATTCAGGAATTCTCTTAGAATCTTCTTAACCTCGAAGGATTCAAGGCCAGGGTTATCCCAAACTATTTACCCAGCCTGACTCCACTGCTCCTGGAGAGAAATTCTCTGCTGGCTCTCATCTGAGCAAACATACCTTGTGCTTTCCAGATCCCAGCCCTCCCTCTCCTCTGCTCTTATCTATCTTCCAGATCCCCTTCAAGAGTCCCCATCTCCATGCAATCTCCTAGCTTCAGTGGTTTCCCTGCCTGGGACTTAGCGTTTGTCCCACTCATTTTGTAATTAATTATGACCTGCATGTGATTCCTCATATTGCATGCTTGTGCATTTTTGTTTAACTTGTCACAATACTTATGATTTGTCTACACAACTAAATTATATGACTCATGGAGGTAGAGACCCTACCTTTTACTTCTTTTTATTCCCCACTGTGTCTGGGATAATTTCTGGCACATCATAGATGTCCTGTAAACATTAGTTGATTGAATCATAAACTACTTTGAACAAAAATAGCTAACATGAGGTTAAAAATAACAAGATTGCTACTTGGTTTCTTAGTGATATTTTTGTTTTATTTTTTTAAGTTGTAAAGTCTTTAATTAGCAATGCATTTGTCCTATTTGGTACTTGCAAATGAGATGTGAGAGTTACACCACTTTATTGTTTTCTTGAAGCATTAAATGATGTATAAATAGAATATCTTGGAAGCATTAAATGATATATAAATAGAATATCTTTTGACTAAATTATTCCTATTTGGATATTTTAATGTATGAAGGAGGGCTTCAAAAATTTTTTTGAAACATGGCCAAAAGTCAAATGAAAAGAATTTAAATTATCACCTAATTTAATTTTAAGATCAGATAGAGGCTCAAGAAGCCTCGGCATCATTTAGTTTTCCTTGTGTTTGGAAAGAACCAGCAGTTTCAAACCTGTCCATGGAATCTGTGAAAGAGTCTTCTCTCCTTCCCTTCCTTTCTCCCTCTATCCCTCCTACCTTTCTTCCTTCTTTCCTTTCTTAATACTCAGCTTTCTGTAGTAACTATTCTAATTTCCAATACCTTTTCACTAGTAGGAATATATCTATCATTTTAAGATACCCCCAAATCTTCCTGTCAAAAGGCAGAGTGGGAAGAAAGGAGGAAAAGGGGCAGAAACAAATACAGTTATTTCTGCGTCTAGTACAACTCAGTAATACTGCAGATAGGGACCGAGTCACCTTTCCAGCACAAGCCATTCATTTCATATTCTTAATCTTTGTGCTGAAAAAAATCGTAAATTCTTGAGTTTTTTTCAGGAGCTTATTTTCTATGATTTTAATTTTGTGGCCCTGTGTTCAACTCTCTCTAGTTTCACAACGAACATTATCAAATGGAGTTTGATACCTAGTGCTTTTCTAAAGGGAACTTGCTTCATTGGAATCTATCCTCCTCCCCTTTCTTCTAGTGTAAAGATGAATTGTATGAGGACTAAAGGAGGCATCAAGTTCAGTTTATTATTCCTACTCAGCACACGTCCGTGTGTGTGTGTGTGTGTGTGTGTGTGTGTTTGCAGTCCTCTCTCAAAAGACCAGACTTTAGCCAATATCAGTAAGAGATGTCTAAACTCCTCTCCAGGACTGAGGCTTGGGGCTCAGAGATCCTGGCCTGATGGAGAAGGGGAAAGGGATTATGGTAAAAACATAGCTTACAGCCTGGGAATCTTAGACTACAATCTCTTCTAGGGGACATTTGTTATAAATTTGCACAGTCAGCATCCTTTCTCCTTTCCTCTGAGGGTAGAAATCCCATTTCCTACCGAGAACTCATTCCATGTGGCTTGAGTGCAGTCCACCCTGTCCCCATCTCACAGCAGTGAGTGTTGACTCAGGCCTGGCCAATCAGAGAGCTTCACTTCCTGATTCACAGTGATTGGTTCAAGGCTGGACATGTGACCCGAGCCAGATCAGTCAGAGTCCTCCCTGGGACATTTTTTGGTGCTGTTAGTCCACTGTGGGGGGTATAGGATTATACACTGTGGGTGGCTGGTGGCCATCTGATTTTTCATGTAGAAAGATCCTGTTAGAAAAATGGAGAGAGAGAACGCCAATTAAATTCTTGGAATGATGCCTAAAATCCATCAATTCCAGACATTTCTGGAATGTGAAATAAGAAACTACCTTTTTTTAAAAAAAAACACTAGTTTGAAAAAAGCTAGTTGAAGTTATGTTTCTGTCACTTACAATCGGTATCCTAATACACTCCCCATCTTATCCACGAGAATACTGAGAGCAGAGAGGTGAAGTGACTGCATGACCCTCTTAACTAGAATTCTTACCACGAGGTTGGGATTGCTCCCTTCCCCCATCCTTTCTCTTTGATGCCAGAGTGATCTTTCTACATCACATTATGATTGTGTTGTTGTGCTCTTTATGGTAACTCTCTGATGACTCTCCAGTAGCCTATGCTGAATGCAGCTGGAGCTTCCAGGCATGGCCCACGGGAGCCTTCAGAAATGGGTCTGCCTAAGTCCCCACATCCTGCCTCTGCTTCTCCTTGGTATTCATGCTCTAGCTCTGCTGAAGTGCTTGTGGTTCCCCAAGCATATCATGCCATTTACGCTTCCTACTTTTGCTACCTAAATTCCCTCTGCCTGGAATAGTCCTTATGTCCTCTGCAAACTTTGAGCTTTTATTTGTCCTTCAAATTTAACCCCAAAAAAGAAATCAACCCAGGCATCATCCCTTTCCCTGGAGGGGCTTAGTACCTGATTTGAATTCCAGATGACACGGCAGGTAACCAGGAGTAGAACCCAAGTCTCCTGACTGCCAGTCTGGTGTTCTTCTTCTGTCCCACAGTGGTTCTGACCTGGAAAAAGTTCTGTGGGACCTTAATTCTGCACTGTTTACAGAAGCACGTCAGTTGCTCTGGGTCTGCGCCACAATCATTCCCCACCCCGGGATCTGGGATGGGAGCTGCAGACTTCACTATACAAGGTGCCACCAATTCTGTGCTCTCTTTCAGGTTATGCTAATAGTATAGAACGCATGGTGCTGCTCATTTTTCTCTAATCTGTTCATACATAACGGTAGCTCCCAGCTCTAAGCATCTGGTCTGCTAACTGCACAGTAAATAATAGTAAACATGGTGAGAGTCTTAATGAACTACTTGAGTAAGATCATTTCTGTATAATCAAGATACTACTGTTGTTATGAATAACATCAGCCATGGTGGACAGTTGCCTGGGGTCCACTCTGGTCCAGTTAAATAAGAATTGCTGAGATTGAAGCCAGGTCTTGTGTTTTTAAAAGCTCAATGTGCAGCCAGGAATAAACCACCCAGCTTGCTATTTCTCCTTGAGGAGAGGTCTGGGCAGGAGTTACAAAAGTTTTGAGCTCTGGACAAAAATAAGGTTATAAGGAGAAGATATGACTTATTCTAAAGGAGTTAGAGAATATATTCACTTTTTAATCGCTATGGCCAAATGTTGTCTCCACATCTGTGCTCTTGGTTTTCCTTGTACCTGCACTGGAAATAATAAAAACACTCTACAGAAAGGTCTTTTGGCTTCCCCTTCTCCTCCTTCCCTTTGTCTCTCCTGGTCTCATTGGCCTGCACATTCTTATCTAAATGAACCCTTTTGTTTCTACAGCCAGCTTGTAAGTAACAGATTTCTCCTTTTGGTTAAGGTAGCTTATATAATGACATTTAAAAATTTTAAAAACAAAACAAAAAGGTTAAAAGATCCTCCTTTCATTTTGCTTTGTAATTTTGTTAATTTTAATTTTTTGTCCAAGTATAGTTGATTTACAATGTTTCAGGTGTACAGCAAAGTGTTCAATCATATATATATATATATATATATATATATATATATATATATATATATATTCTTTTTAGATTCTTTTCTATTATAGGTTATTACAAGATATTGAATATAGTTCCCTGTGCTCTATGGTATGTCCTTCTTGTTTATCTATTTTTATATATAGTCATATATACCTATTAATCCCCAATTCCAAATTTATCCCTCCCCTTCCTTTCCCTTTTGGGAGCCATTAGTTTGTTTTCTGTGTCTGTGAGTCTATTTCTGTTTTGTAAATAAGTTCCTTTGTATCATTTTTTAGATTCCACACATAAGAGATATCATGTGATATTTGTCTTACTCTGTCTGACTTACTTCACATAGTATAATAATCTCTAGCTGTAAATGGTATTATTTCATTCTTTTTTATGGCTGAGTAATATTCCATTGTGTGTGTGTGTGTGTGTGTGTGTGTGTGTGTGTGTGTGTGTGTATACACACACACACATATATATACATACATATACACACACACACCACATCTTCATCCATTTCTGTCGATGGACATTTAGGTTGCTTCCATGTCTTGGCTATCGTTAATAGTGTTGCTATGAACATTGGAGTATATATGTCTTTTTGAGCTAGTTTTCTCCATATATATGCCCAGGAGTGAGATTGCTGGATCATATGGTAATTCTATTTTCAGTTTTTAAAGGAACCTCCATACTGTTTTCCATAGTTGCTGCACCAATGAACATTCCCACTAACAATGTAGGAGGCTTCCCTTTTCTCCATAACCTCTCTGGCATTTATTATTTGTAGACTTTTTAATGATGGTCATTCTGACTTGTGTGAGAAATCTCATTGTGCTTTTGATTTGAATTTCTCTGATAATAAGTGACGTGGAGTATCTTTTCATGTGCCTGTTGGCCATCTGTATGTCTTCTTTGGAGTAATGTCTATTTATGTCTTCTTTCCATTTTTTGATTGGCTTTTTTTGTATTTTTTTATATATTAAGCTGTATGATCTGTTTATATATTTTGGAAATTAATCCCTTGTCAGTCACATTGTTTGCAAATATTTTCTTTCTGTCCATAGGTTGCCTTTTCATTTTGTATATGGTGTTAGAGAATGTTTCATTCTTTTAAATGTAGCTGTCCAGTTTTTCTAGCACGACTTATTGAAGAGACTATCTTTTCTCTATTGTATATTCCTTCCTTTTTTGTTATAGATTAATTGACCGTAACTGCATGGGTTTATTTCTGGGCTTTCTAGCCTGTTCCATTGGTCTGTGTGTCTGTTTTGTGCTACTACCTTACTGTAGTTTTGTAGTATAACCTGAAGCCAGGGAGCATGATTCCCCCAGCTCTGTTCTTTCTCAAGACTGTTTTGACTATTTGGGGTCTTTTGTATTTCCATACAGATTTAAACATTTTTCGTCCCAGTTCTATTTTAAAAATGCCATTTGTAATTTGATAGGGATTACGCTGAGTCTACAGATTGCTGTAGAATTTAGTTTTGCTTTGTGCCTTTGTGTGTGAAAAGGACCAGGCTTGGTGTATTCAGAGCCTATACATGCCTTTGCAGTAGCAGCAGGGCCTTCCTTGCTTTGAGACCCAGTATGGAACACTTAACTCCACAGAGCTGCTCCTGTGCTTATGAAGGCTGCTCTATGTGGACTCTTTCTCTAGTGCAGAGTTCTCTTTCTCTCTTGGAGTGTCCCACTCCTGCATCCCCTACCTTTAGACCTCAGATCCCGGGCTACAGCAGTGCCGCAAAGAGACAACAGATCCATGAGTCCCTTCAGAATGGGTTGTAAATGAAATAAAACAGACACAGCCCATGTTCTAGTGTCTGTAAAGATTAAAAAAAAATGCATTTGAAAGTGTTACTAAGCTCATATTAGTTTGTGAATATGTGTTTCTCCAATACCAGATAGTGAAAGTACAGTGTCAGTTCTGGTAGGAGGTAGAGTGAAAAATGTGTGAAATTTGGAAAATGAGTCTATCTGGAAATGGGGGGAACCATTGCTGTGCGTCAAGACACCAGCACAACAGTGCTCCTCTCACTGGCTCCCCTTGCTGTCTGCGCCCCTCATTCACACTCTACAACTATGGAATGGATGAATGTAGAGCAAAGTTTCTGAATCTGAGGGGCAGAACACGCGCCCCTGGAAGGCAAGGGTTTATCGCTGCAGTTATCCTCAACCAGGAGGCCACGCTGTCTCAGAAGAGCGATTAGAACCTGGGGGTGGCGGGGAAGAGTAGGGTGGGCATACTTGACTTGAAAAGAGCCACAGTGGTGATTCTCGTATCTCTACTTCTGCTCAGGAGAAGTAATTTGACAGTCGAAGGGATGGTTGCTACTTGATTTCAGGATCAAAGATGATAGAGCAGTTTGGGTGCTGTTTAGTGTCAGCTCCTCATTTTGCTCAGCCCACCATGCATTCCTTCATTTATTCATCAAAATTTTACTGAGCTCCTCTCATGCGCCAGACACTGTATTAGGCAATGGGGTTATAAAGGGAGCAAGACAGACAAGGTAGACATCAAATAAAAACTCAACATCGGGGACTCCATCTTGCACAATGGAGAATAGTTATGAATGGAAAGGCCAGAGAAAGCCCTTTGAACAGGGGAGTTCCTCACCTGCTGCCTCTGGTAACCAGGCCAACAATGTGTTTTTTTTTCCCCCAGAAACTACTACAGCTTCCTCCAAAAGATTTAGCTATATAGATTCCAGTTCCCCTCCCCCCAGCTCCAGTCATCTCTTTTTATCTTTGAAAAGGGTATTTTACCTGTAATGGTTTTAAAAAAAAATAAGTTCTTAGGGTTATTTCTATCACAACTAGAATTTGCTCCAATAATTACAAAATAGTTTTTTAAAATAATTTTTAAAAATTAAAATTATGTTATATTCTAAAGTACTTTAAGCTTATAGAAAAGAGCATAAAATTTAAATTCAAAATGAAAGGAAATCCTAGGACCCATCAGTTCTACTCCTAGGTATTTGACCAGGAGAAAGAAGCACGTATGTCCATGAGAAAGCTTTGCACAAGACTGTTCATAGCAGCTCTGTTCATATTGGTCCCAAACTGGAAACAACCCACATGACCATCAAAAGGAGAGTGGATAAGCTGTGATTTATCTAGAAAAGGAATCCTACTCAGCAAAGCACACAAAGCAACCAAACTACCAACCAACAAACAATAAAAGAACTACTGGTAAAGGCAACAACATGGGTCAATACAAAAAAATATGCTGAATGAAGGAAGCCTAACAGAAAAAAGCCCATGCTGTATGATTTTGTTTCTATGAAATTTTGAAACTGGCAAAACTAACCTATGAAGATAGAAATCTGATCAGCTGTTACTTAAGAAAGGGGTGGAGACTGTCTGGGAATGGGCACAAGGGAACTTCCTGGGGTGGTAGAAATGTTTTGTCTCTTGATATGTACTTGACAAAATCAGATTGAACAGTGCATGTGAGATCTGAGCATTTCACTCTAAGTAAATTATATTTAAAAGAAAAAATAAACATTAAAAAGAGGGGAAATTGTATAAACACTACATGTTTTTGACCCTTTCCCCATTAGCTTGAGATAGCCTGGAGGGTAGGCAACAGAGTCTTAATCATTTTTTTACTCTTTTTGTTTTAGTGTCTACCACAGTGTAAAGAATAAGTATTTGTTGAATGAATAAAGAATAACAATCTCCTATACTCAGGTAGTGGTTTCACATTCAAAATCTTAGTTAATCTCTGTAGTAACCCTGTGAGTTTATCGATAAGGACCAGAGAGGTAATGTGAACCACTGGAGGTCACACAGCAGGGAGTGGTATAGGCAGGACTTGGACATGGGTCTCCTGATAATCACAATCATCTATTTCCAAATCTAATGCTATGTCCATGACATCCCAATATATGACATTTGAATAGTTATTGCATTCTTTTCTTCCATCAGTTTTGTCAACGCAACATGTATTATGCATCTGTAAGCTCTAAATTTAAAAAGTATAATAAAAATTATTTGGAAACTTGCCCTTTAATATGAATTGCCCTCTGATATGAATTTCACCAAAATGTATCATTTTCTGTAGGTTTCAAACATGAGTTGGTAACTCCTGGCTATAAGTATCTTACCTAGAAGGTAACTGAGGATCAGAGATAAAGAGAAATCCTTTCCATGGTCTTAAATCAGGTTGACATTTTTTAAGCTACTGAATAGTGCAGCAGCCCTGCTGATATTTAATAGTGCTGGCTAACAAAGAAAGCCCATAATTGACTGTTCTTCCTTACCTTTCTGGGCCAGAGAAATCCTCTCTACATTGAATTTAATAGTAATTAACCTCATGCCAACATAATACAAGTCAGCATGCAGTTGGCTTTAATGCTGCTGTGCCCTTTCAACATGTAGGTGAGAGGAATCAACTCACATTTATTCAACACCTACTGTGGGTTGGGAGCCAGATGCTTTGTGTTTATTTTCTCCTTAATCCTTGTAACAACAGAATGAAGTAGGCACTGTGGCCCCATTTTACAAGTGAAAAAGTCTGAAGCTCAGAGATTTTGAGGGTAGTGGCCAAGGCCATGCAACTAGTAAGTGGCCAAAGCCAGGATTCAAACACTGGTCTCCTTCACTCCCAAAATGTGTTTTATTCTCTGGGCACTGCTCGATGCTAAATGCCAACCACAATTTTAGAATGGGTGGTAGACATAATAATGCTCCCCAAAGATGTCCATGTCCTAATCCCCAGAACGGGGCAAAAGAGACTTTGCAGACTGATTAAATTAGGGATCTTGAGACAGGAATGTTACCCTGGATTATCTGGGTAGGCCCCATGTTAACACAAGATCCTTATAAGGAAAGAGGGAGGTAGGACTGTCAGGGGTCAGAGTCAGAGAGAGATTTGAAGATGTTATACTGCTAGCTTTGAGGATGAGAAGGGACCACAAGCTAAGGAATGCAGGTGGCCTCTAGAAGCTGGAGAAGACAAGGAAACAGTCTCTGCTACCACAGAGCCTTGAGAAGGAACACAGCCCTGCCATCACATTGAATTTAGCCCAGTAACACCTATTTCAGACTTCTGATCGCTGGAACTGTAGGGTAATAATTTATGTTATTTTAAGCTACTAGATTTGTGCTAATTTACAGCAGTAATAGGCAACTAATACAGGCAGAATGGTTAAGCAACACATAAATTATCCTCTTTTGATACTTTAAAGGAGCAAATTTAATTCTCTTTTAATAGCTTATTTCTCAATTAGGAATCCTTATGGCTGAAACCAAATTAACATATGCTTGTATTATAAGAATCTTAGTACTATAGGAGAAATCCAACACTGTCAAGACTTTTCTACAGAAATGGCAATAACAAACAAGATAGGTTGCATTAGAATTCATAGAGTGCTGAAGTAACTTGGTAATATATTACTTTCTCTACTATTGTGGACATTATCTGACTTGCCATCTTAAGTCACACTATTTATTACATATATTCATCATTCACTTAACAATGATCAGGTGCCTACTCTGCAGCATGATCATATATAGGTGTGTGAGCAGGAATGTAGGCAAGTAAACAGACACAAATTCTGTAGCACTCTGAGTTCTGACAGGCAGATTTGCATTTTCAGCATTCGTTTACTTACCATCTTTGAATTAGGTGGATGTATAAATGTTTAAAAGTTTATCAGATATCTGATTACAAGAGAATATAAATAATTCAATATAGAAAATAACCCCTTTAGAGCTGATAGAAGTGTCAAGTAATATGAATTTAATATAAATGAGGAGCTACCATTTTATACTAAGTTGCTTTGGTGATTAATCTTTTTTCCAAAAAAGAATTAGCACTCCTGCCAAGGAATGAACACTGATGTCTATTAGATCTTATAAAAGTTTGATTTATTTCTTTTCTATCAGAGTTCATTTTGAAAGTTAGGAGAATATCTTGATGTTATGAAAAAATCATTCATGCAATATAATGACCCAGTTGGAATTCAAAGGCCCAATAAAATTGCAAAGCTGCTCACTTTTCATGCTTAGCTGGGGACTAAGGGTTTTACCAGAGGGGCTTTTTAGGGTCTAGATTAGTGGAGAATTTAATTTATATCTGACTTGCCCTAAGAGTGCTATTCTAAAAGTCCAGTAATCTACACGACTCACTGAGGCTTCTTTTTTCCTATTAGGACATGTTTTCTGAATTTTTTTCAATTGCTAAAATAATATTTGATCCCAAATGAGTGAACCATAACTCTACTAGGACTTTCATCCACCCTCAGAGTAGTCTTAATAAAACTATCAATTAATTACCAATTAACAACATACACAGTTTAGTTGATGTATATTGATGGAGCGCTTGCCGCATTTAAGGACTTTGCTACATGAGGAACACAAATAAAAGTAAGAACCCATCTGGTGCTTTTGTGTGAGTTACAAAATGCTGTACAACTTGGTGAGTGTGTGCCTTTGTGACCATTAGAAAAAGTTCCCTTTTCTCTGGGTAGATAAGGCCCCATGCCAGGGCCCATGTGTCAGTGAGCAGAGCCTGGGCTAGACTGCAGCCCCTGCTCGTCTCCTTGGCTGGCTGACTTTGGGCAGTGTACAACTTCCCCAGTCATACTCAGCAACTGTGGTAAGAACAGCTCCCAGTTTGTAATCTGCTTGGGGAAATAGCACATCTATTCTATATTGGGTTCTTACAAGTTACTTCAAATGGGTGCATTGCTGATTCGGTTCAGATCAAATTAGACGAACTAGGATATTTTCATTCTTCCCAACTCCTGTGAGGAAATCACCATATGGCTGTTTGCAACTGTTTTGTGTGGGTCAAGTTTGTTTTTAAATATTCAAAGTGCTTATGAATTTCACAAGTCTTGCATACCAAATGGAGGTCGCTAAATCTCATCTATTCATTTAGCAAACATGTTTTGTGAACTATTGCTAGACAATGGGAGATCAGCAGCCCATTCCTGCCCACAAGGAGAAATACTCTGTGTGTGTGTGTGGGGGGGGGGGGTGGAAAGCAGTAAAACAGAGCACTTCAGCTCCCGAGAAAGAGTCTTGCTTTTCACCAATATCAGGGACTTACTAAGCAGAGGAGTTGAGGCAGTGACATAGATGGTTGCCAAGGAAACATTTCCTGATTGAAAAAATTAAGTGTGGGGCTGTGGGTGTGCAGACATGCGTATCATCATGCTTAGCCTTTCCATTCTGACTTTAAAAGGACAGGAAACTGAAGGTTTCCCTGTGAAGGGACCAGACAGGCGGTTACAGAGTGCCAGAGGTACTTCGGAGAGAATATAAGGAGGCTAACTAATTGGTCTTCCTGAAAATGCATAAGCAGGTACTTAAGACTTGAGATGCCAAAGTATCTCTGAAGTCATAGTGGAGGTAGATGTGAGAGCTTCCCCGGGAGCTGCATGAAATCTAGAGTGTTCTGGCACCTAAGTAAGAAAGAGGCAGGGGGAGGGTATAACTCAGTGGCTGAGTGGGTGCTTAGCATGCCTGAGGTCCTGGGTTCAATCCCCAGTACCTCCGTTTTTAAAAAAAATTTTTTAAACATTTTTTATTGATTTATAATCATTTTACAATGTTGTGTCAGATTCCAGTGTAGAGCACAATTTTTCAGTTATACATGAATATATATATATTCATTGTCACATTTTTTCTCTGTGAGTTACCATAAGAACTTGTGTATACTTTCCTGTGCCCAGTACCTCCATTTAAACAAACAAACAAACAAACAAACAAACCTAATTACTCCTCCCTCCCCCCAACAAAAAAGAAAGAGTAAGTCTATGGTTGCCTTTTCCTTAGAAGAACCAGTGATTGAAAATCACTCATTCAGTATGAGAAATATTCTTAATATATTTAAATGTTTCTATTTATCTTGATCATTCTCTAGTCTGTGCCACATCTTTCCCCCAAAGCTATGCATAAATCTTAGAAATATTCAAATCCTTTGGTCCAGCAATTCTATGTCCAGGACTTTAGCTTGAAATCATCAGGTTCTTGGACAAGGATTTGTCCAAGAATGTGAAGATGTTGTTTATAATAGTCCTTAAAAATGGAAAAATTGGAAACAACAAAATGTTCACAGGAGATTGGTTAACCAAGTTTTGGCAGAGCCACATAATGGAAAGAGAACTGGTCAGTAACATGTAGGTTCTCATAGGAGAGGCATGTGATGCTCTTACTCATCTGAACAATAAATCTCTGAATTGCTTCATGCAATCTCTCAGTTATCCATAGTTTAGGAAATCCCAGCTTTTTGGCTTACAGTAGAACGTACTTAAACATTACAGACCCCTTGTGGCAGCTACTCAAATTTCAGGACCATGGCCTAATAAAGTCATCTAGAATGTAATGACAAACACCTTAGTTCTCTTTCAAATCAACTTTACAGTTGACTGTATTTCTGGAGAGTCTAATAGTTGTCCAAACATACCAGGGCCCTGTGGAATATTCTATGCTGACACACATACAAAGGCTATGAGCAGGTGTATGTGTTACCTAATCTCTGTGGAGAGCTGGTTTTTCCTTAACTTCTCTTTTTTTTTTTTCTCTTAGCACTTTGAGAACAACTTTCCTAGAGCACTGGACTTTTCCATTTGGGGGTAGGGCTAAAAGTTGAAGGGTCATGAACTGTAGAGGATCACCAGACCTGGAGGCTGGAATGCTCCGGTTTGAGACCTGGCCCCACCATTGGTTTCCTTTTTCCCTTGTCAGCAAAAGGAATCAGCAAAAGGAGACAGGCATGCCAGCCCTTCTCACCTTCCAGAACTTATGTAAGAATTGAATGAGATAACTTTCTTGAGAGTATCATGAAAGCAATGGAATGTTATACTGCAGAGGGTATTAATACTTTTTAATGATAAGCTGGCCTGGATTTGTAATAACCAGAGACTTAAGGGGGCTGTTGATTATACAACTGCTGGGGCTGGTCCCTGTGAAAAACTGCAACCTCTTTGCCTTCTGGGGTAATCTTCTCCTCAGGCAAAACCAGGGATGGCAGGAACAGGGTGTGTGCCCACCTACCTCTCAGCTTCCAGCTGCATGACCCTCTCTTTGTTTCCTAAAGTCTGGGCCAATAACAGATCTTTCAGTCCCCGGAATGTGTGTTTGCCCCTGGGCGCTCTCCTCTCAGGCTCTTTGTTCTGCCTGGAACATTCCCTCCTTTCTCATCCCTTCAGCTCACCTCTTCACCTGATCCCCCCACCCCTGGGAACAGCACTTCTCCAAGTGTGGTCCCTGGCCAGGGGCAGCCACATCACCTGGGGACTTGTTAGAAATGCACATTCTGGGGCTCTTCCTTGCAACTAATGTCTGAGACTCTGGGTTTGGGGCCCAGCAATCTGTTTTCCAAGCACTCCAGGGGATTCTGACACCCCCTAAAGTTTGAAAACCAATGATTCTCAACAGCAATGATTTTCAATTTTGCGCCACATTAGACTCATCTGGGACTTTTGAAGACTGCTGATGCTCAGAGCCACGCTCCAGACTAATCAGCATCTCTAGGGGTGGGACCCAGGAACCAGTTTTTTTAAATCTCCCCAGGTGATCCCAATGTGCAGTCCAGTTGGGGACACACCACCTGGGCTGGATTAGCTCTGTCTTGGGCCCCACGGCAGCTTTTCTGTAACATTCCTGAACACAAGAAGTATCCTTTATTTTTTTAAATTTTTATTTATTTTTATTGAAGTATAGTTAATTTATAATGTTGTATTATGTTCAGGGGTACAACATAGGAATTCAGTCACACATATACATATATATATTTTTTTTTTCAGATTCTTTTCCATTATAGGTTATTACAAGGTATTGACTATAGCTCCCTGTGCTATATAGTAGGTTCTTGTTGTTTATCTATTTTATATATAGTAGTGTGTATATGTTAATCCCAAATTCCTAATTTATCCCTCCTCCGACCCACAAGGGGTCTGCTTCACCAAGATCCGTCACACCACGGCACACTGAGTACTGACAGACTGGATCCAACTGTGCTTTGATCAGAGGGTGCGTTAGAAGGATTAATTAAAAAATACGAGTACCAAAGGATTTCAACATGATGTTATCCAAAGTATGATTGGGGCAGTAGTCTGCCAACATCGTAGTAAATCCCCCAGCATTCAAGATGAAGGAAGATGGTCCTTTACATGGACAGAAGTATAGAAGTGTAGGAACAGCACCCTGGGAACATGACCCATATCAAAACCACAGTCCTCAGTCTTTCTCTCATGTCCTTTCAGACACAGGTGAGCTCTGTGTGTGCCTGGTTTGTGTATGTTTATGTGCTGTAAAACAGATGAACTCCAGACCACCCAAATTTAAAAAATCTCAAATTGAATACATTGTTTGCCCTGTGTTTCAATGGCACCGACAGACTTAATATCCAGAGATCCCATCTTCTTTTACCACAAAGATCTGCCTTTTGAAAAAAGTACCAGCTGATGACTTTGGTTAAGTTCTCATTTAACTTCAAATGTCATTTGGAATTGAGGGATAAGATCCATGAGATGAAAATGTAGATATTAAAATAGAGCATAAAATGGATTATTTTGGTCCTGCCAGAAATGCATCTATTTAGGGTAAAACATAATGGGGATATTCTTTGGAAAAATTATCAAGGGAAAGGAACCCAAAAATTAGCTGTTTTTTCCTTCCTTTGCAATTTTTCAGCCACCAAATGCAGTGCCTGGCACTCTATAAATGGATGGAGGAGACAGAAAGGTTAACTTCTGGTAATTCATTTTAAAGTGTTATAAAATGCTTTGCTAGTTGTGAAATGTTTCTGCTATGTAAAGAATTAAAAAACTAAAGTCTTTTTTTTTTGAAGTCCTTACCTTCCGAAGGTGTTTTTACTTGCCATATATGTGTACACTTGTGTGTACACGTGGACATGCATGCTTATGAATGAATCTGTTGAAATTTTTGCTGATTCTAGCTATTTTGAGAAATAAATCTTTTCATAAATTTTTAGGTATCTTAATTGCCTTTGTTATGTAAAGAAATCACATTCATTCTCCATTTATTTATTCATTCATCCAGTCAGTCAATTCTTTCAACATTAGAGCCACATACCAAGCCCTGTGTTAAGCCTGGGACACTTAATGGTGGACCTGGCAGGCACAGTCCCTGTTGTAGTGTTGGAGACCGTGTAGTGACACCAGCACCTGCAAAAGTCACCTGTGACATTCCTTTGCTTCTGGGTTCTTGAGTCATTGCTGACTTGATGTGTGTATCTTATTCTTGATACCTTTTGTTACATCATTGTTATTATCTTAATACCATTATACTATTTTTGATACTATTTTTTTCTGCCACTCTTAGATGAACTTTCTAAGCAAGCTACCTTCCAACCTTATCAATGCATCCAAGAAGAAGTGGACATCCCAGAATCAGTTGTTGATTCTAGTAACGCAAATTCCTCCAGATGTCTCCTTGGAGGGAACAGATGATACACTACATAATTTGTGGATTTGAAATCTTTACGGTGCTTTAGTCGTTAGCTCCATCAAAGCTAGCAGCTCAAGCGAATTTAAAATTAATAGATTCTATCTAGTTGGCCTATTGTTATTTTGAAGCCTGTTACACAAGAGAAATTATGCAAATGGCTGTCACGTTGTTGCTGCTGTGCTCACCCTGGGAATGAGCTGTAACTCATTTCTTAGATGAAAACGATTCTCTGGAGATCAGGCTCTCAGCCATATGCAGGAGCATGTCCCTTCTTTCTGACAGTCCTTTTTGAGCTAACAAGTATTGTCGGGGCTGAGGTAGGGGGTGGGGAGGTGGGGGGAAAAGGTAGGATGAATTACTGGGGTGCTATCGTCTGGGAGGGCCCAGGGCAAATCCCTGGTAAAGATGTAATAGTCAGCCCTCCTTTGCTGGGGCCTGAGCAGGCTGTCAGCGACCCTTCGAGACTGTATCTTGCTGGCATTCCTATTCTGCTGTCTCCTGTGAAAACTGCCAGGGCAATCTCTCTCAAGGAAAATTTTCAATTTCACTCCACTGCTTAAGAATCTGGTGTGGCTCCCTATCACTTCTGGATTCAAATTTGAACCCTCCAGGCCACCTAAAAGCCCTGCTATCTGCTGATTTCCGTATTCTGACTGAACTTCATCTTTCAATTATGTCTATGACCCTTCTACTGGTATCTGGTCTTTTTTGTATCCTGTTCATTTATTCCTTTCATCCATTTATTCATTCAGCAAATAGATGGGGTGATGAATAAGTTCAGTCCAGCTATCAGATGTGATGATTCTACAAACTATAATATGAGCATTCTCTAATGCATCCTCTTACATCTGCATCCCCTGAGTGCTGTTTCTTGGCTCTGTATTTCCCTCCTGCCTCATCTACTTGAATCCTTTTCACTTTTTCCTTCAAAACCATACCTAAATTTTCCAGCTCCGGGAAGCATTCCCACTGAAGTCTGGGCCCTGGGTTGAACAGACTCTTCCTTACAATTTATAGATCCAGCTAATCCAGGGTTATTGGAATGGCAGTCCTATTCCTAGCTCCTGCCCTCTCCTCTTAGCCCAGGGTTCTGGGCAGAGCCCGGAGTGTGGTGGTGAATGCTGTTGAACAGTCATTTTTCTTTCTTTAGGAATTCAGATCAGAACTGTATGGCATTTCCCCCCAGGTGCAACTACAGCTCAGTAAAGTGAACCTGTGTGCAGGCCTCGACTGAGTTCTTGACTCAGGAAAAGATGATTAGTTTGATTGTGCAGTGTCTGGAATGAAGGGGCATTACAGCCAGAAGTTGGGGGAAATACAACATTGGAAATATTACATGATGTGCACTTGGAGCCTGGGAGGATGGTTTTGATTTTGCTGCTTATGCTGGTTGGAGACGCTAACTAGATCAGTTTCACTACCAATTAGCATCACGTTAATCTTGGCTGATAGTGAAGTGCCCCCAAGGATTTGGTAGATTTATCAGCTGCTCCCACAATAGCCCTGTCAGGCTAACACCACTTGGAACCTGGGTCAGAAGAAAGTCCTCTGGTGACAAGGTGTCATACATTCTGGCCCAGGCACTCCTCAAAGACGCCATTTCCCGGGCCTGAAGTGTTCGGCTGTTTTTTTTGGCGGGATGACAATCCAATCTCAGATAAGCCGGATTCAGAAAATAGGTCATCAATGTGAGTTGCAGTTATTTTCTTTCCAGCTTTCTTCTGTGCTTGCTCTTGATTGCTTTTCTGCAAAGGGCAGGTGCAGCTGCCCTGGCTGGTGGGCAGGTGACAGGGTACGGGGGAGGTGGGGGATGACAGACATTCTAGCCTCAGGCCCTTGTCAGGTGCCATCCAGATTCCTGGGTTGTCAAGACTAGCATCTGCCTTTTGTTTGAACTGTTAAATTCCCATTTAAGGAGTGTAGAAGTACCCTCCTCGAGCATTGATTTTTCTCATGCACATACACACAACACACACGGAGAATAGTTCGTAGCCACCTGGTTTGCCACTTGCAGTTTATAACAGAACAGACCTGTGGGATTATAAACCACTTTATTTCTGCATGGAATTTCTCAGCTTGAGGTCAAATTGGGGGGCATTAGTCATCAGTAATTTGCAGTTGCTTTTAATGTATTTCACTCAGGTTTAAGGCAGCTAAAGCTAAGATAAATTTCCCCATAGTTGGGTGAGGAAGTGAAAAATCTGATCACTTAGTTAATCATTTGTCATAGCTGTGGGTGTGTATTGTTCCCTAGTGACTGTGACATCGTGACTGCTTTGTGATTTGGTAAGGACAATTTGAACGATATTAGATAAATTCAATTATGCCGTGACTCTAGCCCCCTCCCCCCGCATTTGTACAGTTTTAAGGTTTAAAATTAATAGAACATTAGGGAAGGGAACTTAGAGATAAACCTAGAAATCACTGGAATTGTCTAGGGAGCTCTGTCAAATGCCAGTGTCCAGCTTCTGCCCTGGAGATTCCGTGTCAGCAGCTCTGGGTTTGAGCCAGTACCGTGAGTGTTCCCTGGAACAAACTCTGGAAAACAGTGATTAGTTCAACCGTCTCGTTTTTCAGATGAGAAAACTGAGGCACAAAGAGGTGAAGAGGCTTAAGAGATTTGGCAGGATCGCAGGAAGCCAAGCCCGCCGCTCCAGACCAGGTCTCCCGGTTTTTGGTTCAGAGCGTTTTCTGCCACCCGAGATGCGAAAGGCCTGGTTTTTCCTTCTGTAGAAGCCGCCGGGCCCAGGCGCTCAGCAGCCCCCGGGCGGGTCGCGGAGAGCCCGCCTGGCGCGGGAGGGGGGCGCCTTCCGGGTAGGACCCCGGCTTCTTCCTGCCTCCTCGCCCCCTCCCTCTCTTGTCGCCGTACCCCCCCCCCCCCACCCCTGGCCATCCCCTGCTCCCTCGCCCGGCGGGGTGACCTTCAGCCCAACCGGAGGTCTCAGGTAAGACTCAACGGTTGAAAAGCAAAAGACCGGTTGTTCACTTTCTCTGCGGCTGCGCTGGGCTCTGTAGGAGGTGCCCCCCCCCCCCCAGCCCACCTCCGCCGCTCAGGCGTCCCGGCAAAAGGAAGCGGCCATCTTCCTCGTCACACCTGTGCCAGCTCCGTCCTCTGTCCCTCTGAGCGTGAATCGTCCCCGGACCCCAGCCCGTCCCGCACACTGCTTCTCACCCCTGGGGACCCGCAATAAACCGGATAGTTCCAGAAGCTTCTTCTGAGGATGAGCTAGGCAAGCAGGGCCCTGGGTGATGGGAAGGTTGCCGCGTTGCCCCTCGGGGGTGGAGTGGGGGGTGCTTTCCGCTGGGGGAGCCGCCCGGGACCACTCTCAGGGGGGCGAGCTCCGGGCGCCGTGGGGACAGCGAGGTGACGAGGTGGCGGGGACAGCGAGGTGACGAGGTGGCAGGGGTGGCGCGCCAGTGACGAGAGTTCGAGAAGGCCCCAGGCAGTGAGAGGCCTTGTGGGCCGTGGTGGGAGAAGGTGGGATCATGTTCTAAGTGCAGTGACATTTTGTGTAACTTTTAAAAAGATCTTGTTTGTAGCTGTGTGGGGAACTGACTGCTGGGAACGGGGCAAGAACAGAAGCCGGGACAGGAGGGGAGGCCGTGACTGTGGTCTGGGTAGGGGACCGGGTGACTTGGAGCCTGGAGGAGGAGGTAGCGGGGCTGCATGTAGTGCCCTGTTGGAAGTGTCTGCCTAACGGAGGTGGTGAGGAGTCCTTTCTCTAATTTGCCCAGAAGGTTCCTTGGGGGTTGTGGTGGCTCTGGTGGCAGTGGTGACAGGTATCTGGATTCAGGAATATGTTTTTAGAATAACGCTAACTAGACATTGATTGTTAATAAAAAGTGCTTATTTATTAGTACATAGTAATGAAGTGATTTAGAACTTGTTAGGATAAATCTTGTAAATTTGAAAGATTTCCTTCCCTTCAGTGTATAGCCCTCAATGATGAAATCAGATGGTTTTCTAATTTGGTCTGTGATACAGCTTGGTGACTATGTTGGTCTGTTCAGGCTGCTTTAACAGAATACCATTGACTGGATGGCTTAAAAGCAGAAATTTATTTCTCTCCATTTCTGGAGGCTGGGAAGTCTAAGGTCAGGGTACCAGCATGGTTGGGTTCTGTTGAGAGCCCACTTCTTGGTTTGGACTTCTTGTTGTGTCTTCACATGGCAGGGCGAGAGTGATCATCTCTCTGTAGAGTCTTTTGTAAGGACACTAACCCCATGCATGCATGAAGGGTCCACTTTTAGACCTGCTCACCTCCCAGAGGCCCCACCTCCAAATACCATCACACTGGGGATTAGGGCTTCCACATATGAATTCTGGGCGGACACATTTAGTTCACAGCAGTGACTTTTTGCCTCAGAGCAAAAGATTTCACCGCAGAAAAATAGAATTATTTCTGTAAGTGAAAGCAAGGATTTTACAATGTGTTCTGCTTATTAATGTTTTTTCAGTTACTCATGGTTTTTGTAAAGTATGGTCGCTTCCACAAATGAAATATATTTTTAGGTTGCTAAATGAAACTTTTTCATCTACAGCAGCCATTTTGCAAAAGTTAGAGGCCTAAGTGACAAATGACTTTTTAACTAGCCCATGAAAACTATGACTTTTGTCTGATTTTTCTGTAAGTCTTTTAAAAAAAATGTTTGGCCCATTCTCATTATCTTTGCCTGCCGCTCTGTGAGCACAGGGTCCCTGCAGCTCAGAGTCATTCTCCAGGCTAACTGACGATGAGCTGGCCCCAGCTGCCCCACAAGGTGCAGTTCTATGGACAGGGCGACCATGCTGCCTGGAGGCCACTTCGGAACAGTTGCTTTTAGCTCGCTGACGAGGTGGTTCAAATCCTGACCATTCTCTCCAGACTCTCACCTGGAGCCTCCTCACAACACTTCTTTTGAAGAAGAAATTCTAGACCTTTCCTTAACCCTCTTCTGCCTCACCTGCTCGGTGGTATTTAGCTCCAGTTTTAACCCCATTTTATAAGTTGGTAACTTAATGGAGCTCATATCCTGGTAAGTAAACTGGTCGTCAGTGGTATCTATGACCATTAGTGCTGTAGAGGCAATAAACAGGATTGTATGAGAGAGAATAATAAGGAAAACTGCTTTACATGGGGAGGTTTTAACTTCTCTCTACTGGTGTTTCTCAACCATTTAAAATATGTTGCTGGAAGATTTTTATGAGAGTTGCTGGTCTCTTCTCAAACTCTCCCAACCATGGCTCCTGTCCTGAGTCCTCCATTTTCCAGTCTCTCCATCTGCTCCTTCTGCCTGGCACACCTTCTGTCTATCTGTGTGTCTCTAGCTCCAGCTTCCTCTTTAAGGCTCAAGTCAAATGCCACCCCCAGATCCTCTAGGCTGGATGGACCATCTCCCTCCTTATGAGACATTTGTCGCTTTCCATTTTGCAGCGTGGTTACTTATAATCAAGTGACCAGATACTAGATAGTGTGTCACATGTAGTGTATATTTACTGCTGTGTAGTAACTTGTGTTCAAATCCTATCCTTTTACATACTGAACAGTTTGCCCTCTTAGGTCAGGACTGAATTTGATTCATTTTAAAGTCTTCTAATGATGTGCTCAGAATAGGTGTTGCTATGCATTTTGTGGAATGTCTGGCTAAGTGTAAGCCTAGCTATCTTTGGACTTTGTCCTACCACTTGACTATGTTCTAAATGTTACAGTCCTGGCAGGCATACCTTATATTTAGGCTAGCCAGCCAGTTCTGTACTCAGCTTTGGCTGAGGAGTGAGGAGTGAGAATGCAGCAGTTTCCAGCCAGCTGCTGTGGGTGCAACCTGTCAGTCTGTTTTAGAAAGGCTTCCAGTTACAGTACAGTTGAATGACAGTTCCCTATGACCTATGCATTCAGTAAGACATCCTAGATAGAGTGGAAAGAGGCTTCCCAAGCACTTTGCTCTGGAAAAAAAAGTCCATATGATCACACCTGCTAGAGCTGAGAAAGGCATTGTTGCTTCTTTGTTCCTGGTGATAACTTTGGCTGTTCTTAAGGGACCGCCAAGTGACATCTCCTTCAGTTTGATCTCCACACGGCTACAAGAGTAACTTGTTAAAACATAAGTCACATCATGTCCCTTCTGCTCAAATCCCACCAACAGCTTTCTGTCTAAGTGAAAGCCACATCCTTACCTTACAAGGGCTGATGAAGACCTACTAATCTATCTCCTTCTTCCCCACCCATATCTCTCTGACTCCACCTACTACTTCTTTCCCTTGCTTATTCTATTGCCGCTGAACTGGCATCTTGCTATTCCGAATAAGCCAGGCAAACGCCTGCCTCAGGGTCTTTGCATTTCCTGTACCCTCTGTCTGGAATGATTCCCCTGCCCCGATTTTTACTCTTTCTTCACTTTCCTGTCATTTCTCCAATGCATCCTGCTCAATGAGACCTCTCTGGTCATGCTATTTAAAATTGCAGTTCCCCTGCGTACCACAACTCTTGACTTTCTATCCACCTTTCCTACTTTATTTTCTCCTAGCAGTTGATCAGTACCCATCATATATGTATGTGTAGATTGTCCCTCTCCCCCTGCTAGAATATAAGCCCCACGAAGGCATGGTTTTAGCCTGTTTTGTTCATTGCTGTATCCTCAGCACCTACAACAATACCAGGCACTTAGTAGATGCTCATTAAATATTGGTAAAATCAATGAGTCAGAGTTGGATAAACAAAAAGATTTAAATCCTGGTTCTGAGCTTAACTTACTTAAACTTCTGATACCTCAGTTTTCTTATCTGAAAAGTGGAAATAGTAATAGTTACTGCCTCCTGGCAGTATGGCACCTGGCATGGTGTCCAGCATCTAGTGTTTACTCAGGAAATGTTCTCTATGATAGATGAGGTTTTACTGGTTTCTAAAAGGGTAACGGTGCTAGTCTTATCTTTTCTAGCAAGTGGGTTTTTTCAAGGTGTAGTATTAAGCATTGTGTGTTGTGCTTTCTTTTGGCTGGGACTACCACACAAATCTGAAAGGTAGGGACTTTCATTATTTCCATTTAACAGACGACGAAGCAGAGGTGCAGAGGGTTAAGCAGGTCTTCCCTTGCCAGCACGGCTAGTGAGTGTAAAAGCTGCCATTGGAACCCAGGGCTGGAGACCATGCTCTTCACCTTAGTTTTCACTACTTTTCACTATGTGCATGAGTGAAGCTGTAGAAGAGAAAAGACAGGAGTGGCTGTCAGTTGCTTTATTGCCTCCACAGCAGCACGAGGGTTTGGAGAATAGATGGTGCTGGGTGTTCCTCTCACCTCCTCTGAGGAAGTAATTCTTTTGCTCCAGTCACATCTTGTCAGGGTTCAGCAGTTCCCTCTCCAGCTGCACGCAGCTTGCTCTGCAGCACCTTCCATTAACCCTTCTCTCCTGGAAGCTGGGCCGGGTGCTGGCCTTGGTTGTCAAAATGGAAGGGGTTCCGGCAGACAGTGAGCTAGGGGCACAGTCCTGATGTGTGCAGGACAGCCCTGAATGGGGAAGGACTTTCTTACTGAAAATGCCGAAAATGCTTCCACTAATTTTTTTTTTTTCTGGAATGTCTTTTCCACAACCCCTGCTAATCCAAGGCATATACTTTTTCAAGGGTCAACTTAAGTTATTGCTTTGAGACTCTGAGATTCAGCCCTCTCTGTTCAACTGCAGTCAGTGGCACCTGTTGTTTCACAAATGTCTGTTGAGTGACAGAGGGGACTCATATGAATCAGACAGCCCCTGTCTTTAAGGTGCTTGGGGCCCTGTTGGGGAGTTGAGGTTTATTCACAGAGGGACACCACTGGGTAGCTCATCATATATGAGCCTCACAGAGTTTCAGAGGAGTTGGTGCTGCCTATCTGTGGAGGGATTAGGGAATGTGAGCTGGCTCTTGAAGGGCTGGCAGGACATTTGATGAATGGATATGGTGGAATGAGCACTCTTGGGGGTAAAAATCACATGGACAGAATTACCGAGGTGCAGACATCCAAGGACGGTTCAGGAAATGGCGAGAAGTTAGGTTGAAATTCATCATAAGCTTGATACAAGGAAATGAAAGGAGTTTTAGAAAAGGAATGGAAGGCTACATTTAGGTTGCTGAGGTCTTAAATATTTGAAGGATTTGGTCTTTAATTTTTTTGGAAAAGGGAGCCATCAGAGATTATTTGTTTAGGCACGGTGGTAACATGAATGAATTGATGGTTTTGGATGTTGTGTCTGGTTGTAAGGTTCATGAGGAATTGTAATAAAAGGAGACCAGAGGAAGGGAGACAAGTTAGGAGGCTTTTGTAACCATCCCTTGTGAGATGCATGGAAGTGGCTGTGGTGCATATAGAAAGGAGGGATAGAAATGAACAAAGAATGGCTTAGTGACTGACTAATGTGAGAGTGAGGCAGTGGCTTGGGCTACCAGGAAAACAGTGGGACCCCTGATGGTCATTAGGAGTTGAGTAGAGGTTTTGGGGAACCAAAGGTGGTCAGTTTAGTTTTATACATGCTATGTCTGAGGATTAGGATGTACATGTAAGTGGAGATGTGTGGCAAGCAGTTGGTACTCCTGGGCTGGAGCTCAGAATAGAAATAGGGCTGGAAAGATGGCACCACCTGCCAAGACATGGTAGTTAAAACCTTGGGTGTAGATGAGCTAGATGGAAGACAAGTGGAGGACTGAAGGCAGGACTTCAGTTTAAATGTTCACATTAATGGGAGAATGGAATTTGGTGCAGGAGGTAGAGAGGCAGAATAGGAACCAGGAAAGTAAGGTGTGAAGGAAACAAAGAAAAGGGGGAAGTGTTTTAGAAAGCTAAGGGCTAATGCCATGGAGGGTGAGAGGATGAGGATTAATTGCCTTGAATTTCATGACTGATAGAGATCTTTGAAATAGCAATTCAATAGGGAGATTGGACTAAAAACCAGATCCACTGCCTTGTGAAACAAACAAACAAACATGGCCATATGTCTTTGTATGAGTATATATGAGTGTGTGTGTCCATGTGTATGTTTGTATCTACAATGATATTTACAGTTGAGAGAGATTATGTTTGGATGATGGGACTTTATGAGTGTTGCAGTATTTTTCTTCTTTTATTTCTCTGTATTTTCTTAGTGTTCTGTGAAACTACAACTTTTTTTTTTAATTAAGAAAACCTCATTGGATTTTAAAATTCTGATTTTTAATCCTGTAAATAAACAAACATTTACTGAGCACTTAATATATATGGTAAGTATTTGCTGATGAGACAGAGAAAATTAAGGCATGGCCTATGTTCTCCAGGAGCTCACTGGTGGAGAAGACCAACATGTAAACAGTAGATGATGTACAATGTGACAACTGTGAGGAAAGAGTACACGATACAGTGAGACCATTAAGAGCCGCCTCTAAAGGGAAGATTAGGAAAGCCCTCCTAGAAGTGATGACATCTGAGCTCTACTTGAGTGGGTTCCATCTAACCCTGTGCACATAGGTTGTTGTGAAGAAACCAGTTCCTACAAGTGTTTGATTGAGGAAGTGACATGATAAGGATTGTGTTTTACAAAAATTCACTTGAGTAACATGTAGTAGATTAGGTGTTGCCCGAAGCTAAAAGTAGGGGTTGGAAGAATTTATAGTAAAGGGGCATGATGGAACTTTTTTTTTTTAAATCAAGTTGAATATTTATTGATCTTTTCTTTTTTAGTTTAATGCTTTACCTGTGCTATTTAAGACATTCTTTACTATCTAAGGTTATTTTTTTTTAAATCTGTGATACTTTTTTTTTTTTTTATTGAAGTATAGTCAGTTGGAACTTTTTGAGATGATGAAATGTTCTGTATCTTGGCTGTGGTTTCAGTTATATGAGTGGATATAAATATAGATTAGATATTTGTTATAACTAATTCTTAAAATAGGTTATATGTGTGTGTAAATATATCCTCAATAAAACTGATTAAAGAAATTAAAAAAAAGAAAAAAACCAGTTCCTACAAATGGGCCTAGTCTCTTAGCAGCTTTTGCCACTGTATCGTGTACTTGTTTATATGTTAGTTTAGAATTATTCTCTAACTTGTTCGTGCCTATGTAGTCTGTGTTTTTTACCTTTTTGTATCTCTGGTTACTCATTACATTTAATATTTGTACTGAATTTCCTCTGAACTTTAACTGTTCACTTTTCTGATTTCTTTTTAAAAGCTGTTCTCTAGCTTTGAAATTATTCTTTTATGATTTGTGATTCATATAGAACATACTATAACATTTAGACAAAATATTCTGAGTAACATACTCAGAAATGGAAATCTTCATCATGAATTCTCT
The DNA here is from genome assembly GCF_009834535.1 of Camelus ferus. Taxonomy (NCBI): domain Eukaryota; kingdom Metazoa; phylum Chordata; class Mammalia; order Artiodactyla; family Camelidae; genus Camelus; species Camelus ferus. The sequence continues at coordinate 44,350,348 of NC_045700.1, forward strand.
CACTAGTATAAAATGTTGCTGGACAAGTTTCTATTTAAGTCATACTTGCTAGGCATGACTGACCACAGGAGTTCACAGGGTACGAGCTTCAGATTGCTTTATTTTCAGCAAGGTAAGGCTGTACTTCCACTGTGGGATAATGCAGGGCATTCAGTTAGGGGATAATGCAGGGTATTCAGTTAGGGTGAGGGCCGGGTTCCTTTGGGTTGTTAGGAACTAAAACCAGCCTGTTAGGGACTTAAATGCCTTGTGGAAAGGCGAGCTTTTTAGAAGAATGCAGTAGGAAGTTTCATGGATTTTGAAGGATAGGCAGCAAAGCTCAGCAGGCCTCAGAGGGCCTGGATACAGAATTTGTAGTGCACCCACTCGCCAGTCCTCCCCAAGCATGGTCCTTTTGGTTTTTTCTATCTCGGCTTTCCTTTTCTTCCCAAGATGGCCTTCCACACCTTCATGTGGTTTTTGTTCCTGCATATGTTCAGCATGCATCTGGGCCAGAATAATCTCCTCTGTAGAGATTTCTTATTTGTTCAACCAAATTATCTTTTAAAATAAAATAATATATGCACCAGCAAAAAAAAGACTAGTATAGAAAGATAAAAGGTTTTAAAAAATTATATTAATTTCTCTCTTTCCCAGCCTCTTTGACTCTTGGTACTTCTCCCTAAAGTTTGAGTTTTATAGCCTTCTGGGAAATATGTAAAGATACAGAGAGAGAGAGATGCACACACATAAACATGTACATAAAATGGCTGTAAATGTAAATATTTTTATTTACACACGTTACCTTTACACAATGTTCAGTATTTTTGAAAACATATAATTGTGTATTTTGGCGTTCTTTCCATATTACTTAAAACAAAACTTATCTTCTTTCTTTAAGTATTTACATGTGGTTAGATGATATTTCATTTTATGTAATTATTATGATTTATTATATAATCTCTCCGTAACCATGGACCTTGACGTTGTATCTTGTTTTCTGTTAGAAACAATCTTTTTTTTTTTTTTGACTAAATTGTTTTATTATTATGTTTTATTTTGTTTTTCCCCAGAGAACTATACCTTTAATTATGTATTTTATTACTTTTCTGTTTTCTAATTCATCAATTTCTGCTTTTTTTTTTATTATACTTTCTTTAGGTTGATTTTGTATTACATTTGTTGAGCCATCTCTACCTTTTTGAATACAATGGTTTTTCATTCATTTTGACTACAATTTGGTTGGTAAAATGTTCACAACTATAAGGTTTTACTTTAAGCCCAGCTTCCTAAGTTTTTTGCTAGGTAGTATCTTTAGTATTGCTATTTTTTTTATATATTCTAATTTTAACTTTTTCTTTTGCATCAAGATTTGAGAGAGTTTTAAAATTTTCAGATGGCTAGGCTTTTTCTTGTTTTTATTATTAATATTTAGTTTTATTGTAGTGTGGCCAGGGAAGATTGTTCTAGTTCCACTTTCCTGGAATGCACTGAGATGTTACTTTGTGGACTAATGTATTCTTTATTTTTAAAATTAAGTATTTCATCAGTACTTGAAGTTTTATGTTAGGTATGCACTTTGATGTATATCTACTGGGTTAACCGTATTGGTTATATTATACATATTTTTTATTATTTTGTCTCCTTGTTCTGTCATGGTTGACAGTATCTGTTACTATTATTGTGTTTTGTTGATTCTAGAGGGTAATGTTTTTATGAATTTTAATGCTTTGTTTTTGGTGCTGAAAGATTTATAACACTTATAAGCTCATTACTAATTTAAACTTTGGTCATTGTAACAGTACCTGGTGCATAGTAATTGCTCAATTATCATTATCGAATGTACTAATAACACTTTGTGTTCTTTAGTAGTTTTTGACTTGAATTTACTCTTTTCTGATATTAATATTATGATTATTTTTGTTGTTGTTTTTACCATTTGACTGTTATCTTTTATCTCCTTTTTGTTTTTAACCTTTCTGAGTCATAGGGATTCTTAGAGAGTTTCTTTTAATGTGGATCTTTGTAGATTTGGTTTGTTCTATATTTTGACCTCATCAAAGAATCCTGTATTTATTGATACAATAAATCTTTTCAGTCTTAATGCTTCTTAACTTATATTATATTTTCTATTTTTAAAATTTTCTTTTTTTAAATTGAAGTATATAATTGATTTGCAATGTTGTGTTAGTTTTAGGTATACAGAATAGTGATTCACTTTTATATATATTTTTTTCATTATAGGTTATTACAAGCTATTTAATATCTTTCCCTGTGCTGTACAGTAGGACTTTATTGTTTGTCTATATTTTCTATTTTTAATGCTCCCTTCCATCTCTTACCCTATGGATTGTCTTTTCTTCCTATGGTATATGTATGTGTCTATATAAGTATACATTTAAATGATAATGTCAAAGATTTATAGTCTTTTTTTTGGTCTTTTAGAGATTCTTTTTATAACTTTATATAATGGTTTTAACTTCTGCTTATAAATTTATTGATTATTGACTTGGTGAGATGAGTAAGAAAATTAACACATATACTTTCTCCTTTTTGTTAATATTGTCATTTCACTTGGTTAACTTTATAACCTTAAATGGTATATTTAAATCTCAATTTCTTGATTTATCATCTTTAGAAAGTGAAGAAACTTCCCCTCCCCCTCCTCTGAATTTGGTTTATTATTTTTTATTATTGAAATATATAACCATTTCCTTCTGTAAATGTACTTCATACTGTTGCTTAGCATCATTTCTAAATATAAATGGGTTCAGTTATTCCTGTCAGACTTTTTACTAGAGCTCCACATTTATCTCTTGGTTTGCTGGGTTTGGGACTCAAATCTTTTTTTTTTCTTTTTTTCAAGTAGGACCCATGGAGTCACTGAGCTCTTGTATGTCTGAAAATGTCTGTTGTTGTCTTTATATTTGAACAACACTTTGGCTAAATATAAAAATATTTGTTCACATTTTTTTCTCCCTGAGAACTCTGTACACATAACTGACATGTTTTCCCTTATTGGGTATTGAATGTTGGTATGGAGAGAAGCCTGAGTTTTTGTTCTGTTTTACTTGCTTCTCATTTTGTTTTGGGGTGTGTGTGTGTGTGCGCGTGTGCATGTGCGTGTGCGTGTGTCCCCTCTATACCTGAAAAATTCTCTCTGCCTAGATATTCAGTAATTTTACCAAGAATCTTCTGTGTGGGCTGTTCACTTTGCCCTCAGATATATGGGTGTTGGACAGTAGGGGCAATCATGCTTGATGGGATTTGACTTTGCTCTCCTTTCCAAAATATTGTTTAAAATGCTGTGCTAGCATTATTCCACTTGGCAGGAGACATATTTTCCTGCATACCTTTGGAAGTTTAACTTGTTTTAGAATAGAGCCTGATTGTTTCTTTTACTTCTTTTAATGACCCACGAAGCCTAGTTTTGAGCATATGCAAACAGATTCTTAATAAATTCTTACTGAATATGTAAGTGATGAGCCTGAACTCATTTCCCTGTTGCTGATTCACCCTCTCTGTCTACTTCTCTCTAAATATGGAGGGTTATTGAGGTTTCTCACAATTTTGTCCAATCTCTGTCTCCAATATTTACCACACTTCCAGGAGAAGAGAGAGAGCTGGGCTGAGAACAAGCAGTGATTCCTGGGATCTTCCATCTCTCACTTTCCCCAGATGCTATTTCAAAGATGATGGCATGAAATTATATACCTTCTTTTGTTTGATTAATGCTTGTACTTTTTTTTGTTTTGTTTGCTGGATTTCAATATTTTTGCTGTTAACAATGTACATTCACTTAGTTTTAGGGAAGCTTGATACCTGACTTCACCCTTCTATCTCACCCCAGAAGTCAGAAAGGTTTTTAATTTGTTTGTTTGTTTGTTTGTCTTAATGGAGGTCCTGGGGATTGAATCCAGAGCCTCATGCATGTTAAGCACATGCTGTACCACTGAGTTGTTACCTATCCCCCCACAAAAGTTTTTTAAACAAGTTTAGAACCTGAAAAGCAGAGCTAAGTTTCTTATTCTTCCTCATATTTCTTGTAGAACCTAGTCCAGAGCTTGCATACAATTGGCATTTAATAACTATTTAGTGCACAAATAATAAACTTTATGGTAGTTTGGTCTAATTTATGGCCTATTGTTGGAAGAAGAGGAGATGATGTACAGTCACCTTGGAGTCACTAAGTCTAGTTTTGATTAATCCAAGGAGGTGATGGGCAAAGCACCAGGACAGAGCAGTGGGACGTGGAGGAAATGGCCACACTTCACGGTGGGGATGCTTAGTGCTCACTTCAGTGCCAGAAGCACAGAGCTCATCTATTTGCTCTTGGCCCCTTCTGGTATATCAGCTCTTAGGGCCTCCAAAAAGACACAGGTGAATGAGCAGGGAATTTATCAGGAGTGCCTTTCTTCTGTAGATTTGTTTTTTCCCTTTTCACTAAACACATCAGTTTTAAGGACACCATGTGAAATTTGTTCCTTTTATTGTCAAAGCCAAGGCTCACCTTGAACTGTTCTTCATTTTTTTCGCTCTAGGCTTTCACTGACCACCCACCCAGCTAGTTAGTGAATGTTTTTCTGTTCTTTATGTGACACTGTGTTTAGCCTTGGGCAGATCCAGCCTCATGACATTGGGCAGTTTCTTTTTCAGGTACCAGATGAAAAAGATTACAGGTCTCTGTGGTGATGAGTCTCTTTGTTCATTTCAGTGTCTGTGTATTGATATTCTTACTCTTTTTCTCCTTCAGGAAGAAGGAACAGAAGTTGCAGGGGCAGAAGAAGGCAAGGTCGCCTTCTTCTGCCTATTGATTTTCCTGTGCCATTCAGCGGTTCATTAGTTTCTCCTAACTACAGTTCTGCGTTTAGTGGCAGTTTGGGCCAGGACATCAGCCACCAAGGGGGACTGATTGTGCTTCAGTCACCTAGAGGTGGATTGGGAAGGTGACTTTCTGACAATACAAGTGTAGGTACTTTAGAATCAAATGCCAGGGTGTTTTTTTTGGTTGTTTTCGGCCTTATATTAGTGGTTTACGATTTCCTACATGAGTAAAGTACTAGCCCATGTGAGACTTTGAGACTTTCTTAGAATATCATCCAGCCTGGTGGTGGGAAAATGATTCGGGGAGGGGTGGGATTGACCAGGTATATGAATGCCAGGATGTGCACTGACGTATATTAATTACACAGAGTTTTTAAAAACTTTTTAATAACTTCTGTAATAGGAAATTTTAAAACATACAAAAGTAAACAGAACATAATATGAACCCCCATGTACTTAGCTTCAATAAGAATCCTCTATGGTCAATCTTGTGTCATGTTATGCCCCTTACTTTTTCCACTCATATTTTTCCAGACAGTGTGCTGTTGCACCGGTAAATATTTCAGGATGTATTGTTAAAAGATGAGGACTAAAAATACAATCACAAATACAATTATTGCAACTAAAACATAACTTCTTTAATATCAAATAGTCAGTGTTCTAATTATCTCATAACTTATTTTTTTAGCTTTTCTGTGAATCCAGACTTCATTTCATATTTGGTGTGTATCTGAAGCCTCTTTTAATCCAGGTTACCCTTTCAACTTATTTATTTTTATTAAAATTTTTTTTTTTTGAAGAAGTTGGGTCATTTGTCTTTGAGAGTTTCTTCATTGGTCTGGATTTTGTGTATTGTGCACCCACGGTGTTGTCTAGCATGTTGCTCTGACCTGTGTCATTCCTATAAATTGGTAATCTAGAAGCTTGGTCAGATTCAGGTTTAAGTTTTTTGGTGTCACTTTTTCTTAGGTAGTGGTGTGTTTTTCCATCAGGATTCATAATGCCTAACTTCCTTTTTGTGATGCTAGAAATGTCTGGAATCAAAATCTGTATGATGTAATGTTTGGCAAAACCTAGCCATGGACTATTTCAGCTTATTTTTAAAAGTATGTCCTCTGCTGATAACTGAAACCAAAACTCCTAAGGATGTCTACAGGCATCCAATCTTGATAAGATAAAGCAGCAGATGTGCTTTTAGTTTACAGCCATACGTGAAACTCCTCACTGCAGTGTGAAGTGTAACCTGGCAAGTTGACCCTCTCTTGTGGTGCGAGGGCTCTGGAGCTGAGCTGTTCTCTGGTGGAGTAGGACCTGCCCTTGCTGTTAGTTGCAAACAGGGGTCATGTTCAGTCCATTTGTACTTATCAGCAGAAAGAATATTATTGACAGCCTGCTTTCTCAGCTGCCATAAAGAGATGCAGCCTCTGACTCTAGGAGTTTGCCTTTTAAAGACAAAACAAAGCAAAACAAAACAAAAAAATAGACTATTGTTCTTAACTTCCAAGGGTCTCTGTTACCACAAGGATAAAGTCTCTTATTAAATATCTATCTGCCTGTCTATCTATTTAGTGGCCTAAGTAATGAAAAGTTTGAGTATTTCCTAGATATTTGATTAATAATGATATGTAGGCAAAGATAGGAAAATATTCCTTTAATACCTTTACTCTTACCTGCTGAATGGAGGTGAGGTATCTTTCCTAGGTGATGTCCTCTTTGCCTTGCTAATAGCTGTTCCCAGTAGTGGAAGGGTTTGGATGCAGCAGGAAGATGGGGGACAGCAGAATCTTGCTCTGAGAGGGTAGATCAGATATCCGTTTGTGGCACTGACTTATACTTAATACTACTATATGCAGAGTCAGAGTATTCATCAAGTCTTCACTCTAGAGCAGCTTCACACACAAACATGTCCAGGCCCATGTCAGCATTGGGTTGTAAACTGCACGAGCTTCCCCTATGCTGACAAGTGCCATCACTCACCTCTTCCCAGATAGATTCATCCTCTTTGTTTTTCAGTGAGAGTAGCCTGTGAAACCTGAGTTTTCTAGCCTTCCCAGGTTACCCTATCATTTCAGGTCCAAATAAAGGACAGAGGCCCCATCTGTCTCTGAGGGGATTTCTGAGGGTTCTAGAGTCCTGAGGTCCCAGGTGCTTCCCTTTCACTCCAAACTGCTCCTGGCCCTACTTTGGTCAACTCTGGCTAGTTCCATGGGGCCCCAGCCCTGTCATGCCCCAAACACACACAAACATAGGCAGAAGTGCAGTCTCCCCTCAGGGTTAATGTTCTGGCCAAGAGCGGCTTTTCAGCTGGCAGAAGGGCTGCTCCAGCTGCCTCCCCTGAGCAGATTAGCACCACCTTCATAGGGCTGACTGTTTAATCAATCATCAGAGAGTTTATAGAGTCACGTATTGATTTTAAAGAGAGAAGACTGGCAACCTGATTAATGTGCACCTGTTCTGTTACACCTTTATTTAACCTTGTCTCTGAATGCCCAGGTCGACGTGATGGGCATGGCGGAGGAACCTGACTGGTCTGCCTACCGCTCACTCACTATTGGTGCCGACTGTAGATGAATCCCTCTGGTGAGTTGTTCCTGTTTTGCAGGGATTGCTGTCCATTAGATCTGTGAGGCATGTAGCCTCCATGTGTTTGAGGGTATTTCCCCCGCATACCTTGTCAATAGTTGGTGTAGCTGGTCAGAAATAACCATTGTTAACTAGCTGACTCCCTTCATTCTATTCTGTGGAGCAAAGGTCCTGGGCCTAGGGAGGCCTGGATTCCCATGCCTGTCCTGCCTCTAAACAGGTGGGTCACCAGTCTTGGATTCAGTTTCTTCATCTGTAAGTTGAGAGTCTGTTGGCTTTCTAGGACTTCCACAGGCTAGGGAGCTTAAACAGCAGAAGTGTGTTTTCTCACAGTTCTGGAGGCCGGAAGTCCAAGGTCAAGGTGTCAGTGGGATTGATTTCTTCTGAGGTCTCCCTCCTTGGCTTGCAGATGACCGCCTTCCCCCTGTCTTCATGTAGTCTTTCCTCTGTGCATGTCTGTGCCCTGATCTCATCTTGTAAGGACACCAGTCATGTGGATTAGCTCCCCCTGCCTTGTAACCTCATTTTACCTGAATCACCTCTTTAAAGGTCTTGTCTCCAAATGCAGTCACATTCCAAGGTACTGGAGGTTAGGACTTCACCATATGAATTGGGGAGGATACAGACCATCCCATAGCAGGGGGTGAGGTGCCGTTGGTGCAGGGTGCTCAATCAATGGTTTTCTAATGCTCTGAGGAGACCCCTGAGACTCGAGTGACCAACTGTCTTGGTTTGCCCAGTTCTGAGAGGTGTCCCAGGACACGGACTTCCAGTGCTAACCTGAGGCAGCCCCAGGCAGACTGGAGTGGTTGGTCACCCCGTTGGTCTCCTGAAGGAGGCACAGGACAGGCACTTGGTTCCCCAGCCCGCCTCAGCCGGAGCTGTACTGCTTCTCTCAGTTTGTCCATCAGCATTCTAAATGAGATTTCATTTCACAGAAGGATGTTGTGGCCAAAAATAATTAGCAAACCACTTGATTCGATGGCCTCTGCAGTCTTTTCCCGCTGCCACATTCCCTGATTTAATTTCACTTGCACACACACACCAAATTCCAGCCACTGGTCTGAAGCACGTTACTGATTGGAGAAAAACGAATTTGGTTCTTGTTTGGTGTGTGGCTCAGGGTGAAATAAAACAGCAGGAAGCTCTGTCAAGCCTTGCCTGTTCTGAAGCCCAACTTGGTGCTGGGCCCTTGTGATGGCAGATGACACTCGCTGAGTGCTCACTGTGCCCACTTTATTCTATCATCATCCCCTCATCCTCACATAGTGACTCTGTGAAGTAGGATGCAGCAGCACCATGATGGGGCGCAAAGAGATGAGGCTACTCTCAGAGCTGGTCTGGGCGGGGCCTGGGTTTTGCAGGCAATTTGACTTGAGCGCCTCTGTGTCAAGGCACTGAGCCCAGATGCAAGTGTCCCTTCTGGTGGGGCCACAGGGACCGTCTATGTAGGCTGATGGGCCCGGTTCTTCCCTCTAGAAAGCACATCTCACTCCCCTCTGTATCCCTTCTTGTCTGGCCTTGACCAGCACCCCTAGCCAGTCCGCTTTCTGCTCTTGTAGAAGCTGAGCCTAGAGGAGTTCTCAAAGTGTTGAGGGGTTTTGGTGACCTTGCAATAAAGGACACTGAAACATATGGTGCCAAAATTATTCCCTTGCTAATTCTCTTTTATGTCTTCTGATGATGTTAGGGAAAAGTTTGTGCTAGTCTTTTTAAAATAAATTTTTTATTGAAGTGTAGTTGATTAACAATCTTAGTTTCAGATACATAGCAAAGAGATTCAGTTATACATATACATATATATATATATATATATATATATATATATATATATATGTATTTTCAGATTTTTTCCATTATATGTTATTACAAGAAATTGAATACAGTTCCCTATGTTATGTACAGTAGGACCTTGTTGTTTATCTATTTTGTATATAGTAATGTGTGTCTATTAATTCCCCAACCCCTAATTTATCCCTCCCCACCCTTTCCCCTTTGGTAACCATAGTTTGTTTTCTATGTCTGTGAATCTGGTTTGTAAATAGAATTTTTATCTTTTTTTTTTTTTTTTTAGATTCTAGTCTAGAGATTTAGATTTGCTAGTCTTTAATTCCACCCTGTCACTCCATGATCTTCCTTTCTCCAACAGAACAGAGGGCAACAGCATCTGGCTGGACTTGGACAACTATTGTTTTTAGCATAATCATCTTTTTTCAATAATTTTGATATATGGCAAATGATTTAGGGAAGGGATATAAAGTGCCTTTAAAGGACATTTGTTTGTATGCAAAAGCAAGTAATATACATGTAGTTAGTAACTAATAGTGCAGGTAATGTACACGTGTGGCAAAAATTGTGAAACACCTGGTGAGAAAGATTGATTTTGTGAAACGCTGGCCAGGAGGAAAGGTTTGTTTGTTCCAATCTTGAAATAGTGGTTGAAAGGCAGGAGGTGTGTGTCCAGTTGACCATTTATGGTCAGTGTCTCAGCCCAGGGTGAGCCTGCACTGGTCTCTCGAGGTGCTGGTTGGAGGACCCTTAAGAGCATGGTACACCTGCCAGGTGAACCCTGGAAGGACAGATTCCCTTCCAGTATCAACTCCACAGCTATTGGGATTTTGTTTTGTTTTGTTTTGGTAATGGTTTTCAGTATCTTTGAAATGTTCCCATCAGAAAGAGTAAGGATAAAAAGTAGATTTTTGTTCCAAGTCAGAAGGCTGTGTCTTGAGAGACTGCAGTCTAGAAGATAATTAGAATTAGAAGTATTAGAAGTACAAATTGGATTGCCCAGCGTGAGGCAGAAGTGCTCACCCTGGGCGGACACCCAGCCACGGTGTCAGGGTTGAATGCTGTGGCTCGTGCTGTTGGAGCCTGATGGCCCCTTCCCTGGGGTTAGAAGCAGACTGGGGTTGGGACCCTTCTAGCCTGGGAGCAACGGGGCTTTTTTGTGGGATCAGTCTCGGGTGACTTTGTTTGCCTATCAAGCTTGCTGCTGGTACTTAAAAGGTCTTAAACTCCACGGAGCTGTGTCCTTATTAAATCAAGTACTGCTAAGGCAGAGTGAGTTTGCAGCTTCTGGTTAACCACTCAGTGCGATTCCCACACTATGCTGTTGCTGTGTGGATGGGGCCTGGGCTTGACTAATCCTTGCAGGACCCAAGACCTGGATGGCAGTGGTTACTGTGCACTGACTGATGCCTGGTACGGGCACCAGATCCTTCTTCCTAACAGCCCAGACTTTGCACATAGAGGCTGGATACTGGATTCCAGTGACCATCAGGGAGGCCTGGTCTAGGTACTATAACCTGGGCACAAAGATCTTAGACCTATGGCTTTCAGCCATTTTCACTGGCAGCAAAAGCAGCCACCACTCAGCAACCTAGAGTGATGATTGTCTGGTCATGACTGGACCTCCTCTTTGGCCATTTTACTCCCTCCTGCAGTGTGAATATAATCTCTCCTTTTAGAATTGTGTTTTCAAAGATGTTTCAGAATCATGTCCGCCACCTCTCTGTCTTCTACCCTCATGTCTTAAGGAGGCTTCAAATCCCTTTTAAAAAAATCTAGTTAAAACAGAACAGGAAAAGAAAACAAAAGTATCACAGGGTTGTTGGTTAAGAAATAAATATATTTTTTCCCATTAAAAAAAATTGACATATAGTTGATTTACAATGTTGTGTTAGTTTCAGATGTACAGTAAAGAGATTCAGTTATACATATACATACACATATTCTTTCTCAGATTATTTTCTGTTATAGGTTATTACAAGATATTTAATATAGTTCTCTGTGCTATATGGTAGATTGAAAAAAAATATTCTTTTTTCAGAAGCCCACTGGTGCTAATAATCCTGTGATCTGCTGCACATAACAAACTCTTCTTCCCACCAGGAAACATCTGTATGGATTGTTTCATTACAACCCCACAATGCTTGGACTTGAGTCACTTCCAGATCCTACAGATACCTGGGAAATTATAGAGACCATAGGTAAAGGCACCTATGGCAAGGTCTACAAAGTAACTAACAAGAGAGATGGGAGCCTGGCTGCAGTAAAAATTCTAGATCCAATCAGTGTAAGTAATGGTTATAAATTATAACCACAATATAGTGTTTCATGCACACTGAGCTTTCAACTTCTTTCCTGGTTCTATGGATAATTTTCTAGGGATAATGAAACCTGACTTAAAATCTCAAAATGAGTTATACGTCCTCAGATCATCTGAATGAACGGACTCCATTTGGAGTTAAAACTGTCCTTGATTTTCCCTTTTTTGTCCATTTTACTATTGTTTTGGTTTTGGTCCCCTGGGCTCTTCAAAAGTTATTCTCTTGGAAAGAGTGATATATTTGGCTTATACAGAGGCTGGTCTCTCAATAAGTTACAAAGTCATCCAGACTTGTGGTATTCAGTCATCTTACCTTGGCATCCTATTTCAGAATACTGAACACCGAGGTTATAATGCTGTGCACTGTTTTGCACAGTGTGGTTATGTGCCCTATCCTGGTTGGGTCCCTTTGAGCTATTTCTCCATAATTGCTTTGCATATTCAGACATTTTTAAATTAAAAAAATCTTTATAATATTATTAAAATATGTAATGAAGATATTTTGTTGATATAATAGTTAGAAAGCTTTAGTTGGGCTCTAAATATCCAGTGTTAGGTTTTTTCAAGATATGTTAATGATGCCATTAAAATGCAGACTAAATATGCTTTATTAACTGGTTGCTTGATCATGATATCATACCTGTACCCTTCCCCACACATTATACCTAATCCAACATGCATTTTGTACCTTGTGTAGGATATGGATGAAGAGATTGAGGCAGAATACAACATTTTGCAGTTTCTTCCAAATCATCCCAACGTTGTAAAGTTTTATGGGATGTTTTACAAGGCGGATCACTGTGTGGGAGGACAGCTGTGGCTGGTCCTGGAGGTAAGAGGCTCCCATTGAGTAAACAGCAATTCAGACAGAGTGCCAAGGGCAAGCAGAGCCATTGTTGCCTAAATAGTAGAAGACACACATTTGGGGAGGTGGTCCCTCCTGCATGTCACAGGTACCTCACCAGATGTGGTGTCCTCCTCTGCAGTTCTTACAGGTAGTCTGTGTGCTGAGAATGTTCACATTTCTCTGCTTCAAAAGTTTAATAATCTTTTCTTCTAACAGAGAAATATAGTTGGAAATGTTATTTTCTACCCTAAGCTGGAAACATTTCATAGAAAACATGTTCCAATTGATTGGAACATGTTTTCTAAAACTGTTAACCCAAGGTTTTCTCGTTTGCCAAGTTTGAATCAGCCCATTTATGTTCACTAATCATCATCTTAGGTTGGATTCCCTGAAAACAGACTCTAAGAATTGTGTATGGCAGGGTATTGGAGGGCTCCTGCAGGAGCTAGACCTGGAAGGACGTGAGGAAGGTGGGATTAGGGAAGGGAGACACTGAACAGCAGTGTGGTTGCCACAGAGGTCTCAGCCTGTCCTCAGGGAGACAAAGGCCTGGGATGCTCTTGCAGGGTTCTCCTGGATTTTATCTCTGCATCAGATGGTCACTGACTGCATGCCACCCTGGGAGGGGGTGTGGCCTTGGGGGAGGCAGTTCCCTGTAGCTGGGCACAATTCCTGGTGAGAGGTGCCACTGGGACCTGGGAACAGGGAGCAGCTGATATTCCTGGCAGCATGTGCTCTGAAGGGAGCACCACTGTATCCACTGTAGTATTGCTTTTCTTCTCCCTTGTTAATGGGTATGATGCAGAAGAGTCTGTTCCTTACAAGTCCAGTTCCTCCATGGGCCTAAAATGGCAAAGACACAATGACAACATATGAAATCAGTATTTTTGGACAGCTCTGTTATATTGCCTCATGCTCACTAGGCCCACCCTGTTCTGCTCTGGACTCCACCCCTCTGTGGCAGCATATGCCTCCATGCCTGAGGTCACACATGTGATCCAGGAGCCCAGGGACATATGTGAAAGCTTTAAGAGAGAAGCAACAAAGGAGAGGCCAGCCCTCGATTCACCCACCATCTGGGGTCTCTTGTCAAAACCTTCCACCTGGCTCTGGGAGGGCCTGAGCATGAGACAATGTATACTGGCTGCCGTAGCAACCATGTATGGGGGAATTCATTTATTCTGTTCCAGTGGGATAATCTGCAGGGAACCTGTCTTGAACTTTTCTGTCACATCAATTGCCTTCCTCAGAATATAAAGATTTAAGGGGTTTTGGTTTTCAGAAACCATCTTTGTCTGTTTAGTTGGCTGTTAAGTCATGTAACACATTCTCAAAGTATCATCTTTTGGATTTTATTATTTCCTACCCCTCCCTGAGAATATTACAGATTTTACCCTGCCATTGAAGCTCTAGAATAACATTAGTTTTTTGAATGCTGATTTTTATGAGACATGGAAAGTGTCGTTTCCAGGGTCTCTGATTATATTCTTCTTAAGCTGTGTAAGATCTCTGTGTTTTAAACCTCATTATGATTTGATAATGTTAAGTACAGTGACCAAGAAGTCTTAGTTTCTTTTCATTTTACCCCCTGACTCAAAAAGACTCTGCATTCAGACATAGAAAACTGGAACTTCCAGGAATTTTCCAAGGTCAAAAAAGGGGTCTTCCCTTCCTCCATGTCACCAGGTGGGCCGATGGGCTGCTCAGATCTGTGATCACCTTGAGAATAAATGCTCTTCCTGAGGAGGAGTGACCAGATATAAGCCCAGAAAGGGCCACACCTGGCCTTGAAAGATGAGAAGGAAGCCAGAACTATGAGCTGAGCCTTGTACAGATGCTTCCCTGCAGACTATCCTTGCTTTTCAGGGTGACGACGTGCAGATAATGAGGTTGCTCTGGCACACTGAATTATTCATACCTCAGCAATACAATATGCTGCTATTATACCTTATGCAGGTTGTGTTGGCCCATGCCAGAGTTGATGGCATGGAGAACCAAGTGTTCTCAGTCTCTTCTGTCCCGGAGTGGTCTGTTCTTGCCAGGCTGCTGGGGATTAGGTTTTGTTCAGTGCCTCCAATATGCTTATAGATACAGGGATTCCTGGGCTCCTAGAGGTGACCAGAACCTTGGCCTTCCTTCAGGTCACTCTCCTAGTGTCCAGTTGATGAAAGGAGACCCAGAGAAGGAGTGACATGCCTATGGTCACATAATGAGTTCCATGGCAGAATTGGAGGAAAACCACACTTCAGCATTTTTCTCCCATCATGTGCTATTGCTGTCAGTGGCACTGCCTTTGGAGTCTGGGGAACATTGGACCTCTGGTTGGGATGGCAGTAGTTCTGTTGCCAGTGACTAGGTTCTTTTCCTGCCCCAGAAAGAATTCAGAGACAAGACGTGGAAGTTAAAAAAGTAAAGTGAGGATTTATTAAGGGATAGATAGAACACTTTCAAGGGGAGAGCAGGCAGACTCTCATGAGGGACTGCCCTGAGTTTCTTTGGCAAGTTGTTTACATAGAGTGTAAAAAATGAATGAGCAGAATATTCATTGGGGAGGGAAGGGTTTGGGGTCATATTCCCTGATTTTCATCCCAACTCCACCTTTCCAAAGGGAGGAGGGATTTTTGTCCGTATTTAGCCTGGATCGAAAGTGTCATGGCGTCGTTGCATGATGGATACTTCTAATCTGCAAGGCTAATTTTATTGAAATGAGGGCATAATAAGCAAAATGTTACGTTCAGACACTGGAGATTCCTGCCTTTTGCCCCCTTTCTTTTTTGGCCACTTTCCAGGCCACTTGCCACCTCAAAATGGCTGCTTATGAGCCCAGAGGTTCCTGCTTTTCTTTCTTTACTCAGGGGCTCTTCTTGTTTACATGATGTATGGTTTCCTGCATTTGGCTCTTGCGCCTCCTGTTTGCCCAATTCCTGCCATTTGGCCTGCGTCTCCCTTTCTCTGCTCATATCTAGCTATCTGCCTGCTCTAACAGTTTCTGATCACACATACACACACACCTCCAACACATGCAGAGCAGATGATGACAGTCCTTGGTCATAGCACCTTGACCATGTTGCTCCATCTGCAACCTTTTTTAAGAGTGCCTTAGGAGACTTGCACAATAAAACTATGATCCATTTAATACTGTCCCCCTCATCCTGTGTGTTGAGATTAAATTTATGTTGCCTTTGGTCTTTCCTTGTCAAATACGATGAAAGGACCAGTGAGAAGCTATTCCACAGAGTAATTCTAGAGGATAGAAAAATGTTATCAATAACCCTCTTAAATCACTACAACTCTGAAAACAAAAGCAAATAAATATGTCATTTCTGAAATTAATTACTAATTTTTAGCAGAAAGCAAGGCAAAGCTTTCTTTCATGACAGATACCTACTATATGAGAAAGATGTGGAGAGACAACACTCATACATAATAATATTTTGGAAAATTTGTGAATAAATTTTATTCTAAGTTAATATTAAATCTGAAAAATCTGTAAGTCCTATCGTCTCTTACCTAAATGAAATATAATAAGATATAAGACCTTTAAGAAAAGCACAGTACTCAGAAAAAATGCCTAGTATGTGCTAAGACATGAAATACGTTTTTCCTTTTTTCCTTTTAATATGAAACCTTCAGTATGTAAATACTGTTCATTTCAACATGAATCATCACATGTTCAAATGAAAAGAATTGGTTTAGGGTTTAGAGTGTTAATAAATAAGAATGTAAAGTAAAAACAAAAAAACAAAGGAACAGTCCTTATATTTTAAAACCAGATAAAAGAATCATTTTTTAAATCTGTTTTTCCCCCCAGAGATCTGTGTATAAGTTCAGTATCTAGAAGCCAGAGGGGGAAAAAGATACTTCTGTTCAGCTTTTGCATTTTACTTAAGGCTCTAAAAAGTCTAGTCTAGGCCCCAATATCATTGCAAGTTAACACTTTAAACCATTTTCACCCATCGATAATGTGGCATGAATCAAGTGAATCATATTAGCAAAGCAGGGTCACAGCGGCACTGTGATGGTCTGGAGCGTAGCCCTGGGCAGTTCTCATTGGTCAGAGAGGGTTGGAAGATACTGGAGCACTGAATGCTGCTGACGCAGATGGCAGGTTCCGGCAGGGTTCTAAAATGAGAGTCACTGGCATGCTGGGGGCCCAGAGGAATGTGCAGAACACTTGGGAGTGGAGAAGGGAGGAAATTGAAATGCAGCTGAATTGCATGCTATATCCGTGTGCTGTACGTGCTCAGCAAAAGCAAGAGTGAGAAGCCAAGGCATGGGAGTGATTCTACCCACCCACCATTCTATGCATGCGCCCTGGAGAGAGCCTGAAATGGGAGGTGGAAGTCTTGGGCCCTCCTCCCTCTACTAGTGTGAGCGTCTTCCCAACCTGCCACCCAACCTTCCAGAGATTTTTACCTGCTATCAGTAAAATAAACACAATCTATCTCAATAGTGTGGAGGAAAAATCATGTTTTGGCCTGAGAGGTGAGCAGTGTCCAATGTGGTCCTCTCTAAGGCATCTTCTAGAGTAATTTTGACGATCCTTGACTTTTTGCTTTATGCCCTCTGTAGAACCTAACATCCTTGAGAGATAAAGTGCACTGAACAAAAGGGACTGAAAAATTCTTAATTCTGCCCTCTGACTAGGGCAAATCAACATGCCAGTACAGTATCTACTTGAAAGTTGGAGCTTTGACTAGAATAAAGCTCTGATGATTGTGTTGCATGGGCCATTCTTTAATAACATGGAGGAAAGTTGATGGCTTATTGAGCAAGGAACATTTTATTGCTTGAAATTATGACCATCTTAGCAAATGCACACACTGTGATTGAATCAATATTCAGTGATGTTTTGGAAAATAGATGTGGAATGTAAATGATTTTTCTATTTTTCTTGGTTTGGAACAAAATGTTCATTAAGTTCTAGATGCATCCAGCTGCCACATTTCCTGAATGCTGAGGGCATAGGGAAAAAGGCAGGGATGGAGATATACCTTTGTATTTGAATCTTATGGCTGGCAGAGTGGGCGGAAAGAAAAGCCTGCAGGTGCCAACCCTCAGGGGTAGGGTAGGAGGCTTGGCTGCCTACTTAAAACTCTAAGGGGAGTATTTTATTTGAGGCATTTAAATATAATTCTTTGTCATGCTTTTAAAATATTCAGTCCATTTCACTGAATATTTACTCTTATTAGACAATTGTCAGTATGTACCTGCTTTCCTTTTTTATATCCAAGTACCCAAAGTCCTTTCCCTGTTCCCATGGGCTGCCCTTTTAAAACCTTGCTGGTAGATTTATCAGCTTCACAGGACCACTTTCTCTAAAGGTGCCCTGGGCAGTTTAATTACGTTTCTGTGAACGCAAGAAGTCAGACAGCTCTCAAACTCTGACATTTAGTGAACAAAAGGCACCGATTGAGTCTGATCCTTTTGTTGTTCTTAAATCCACAGCTCAGTTTTGATCCTGCTGACAAAATTGCTGCTCTTAATCCTTCCATAGGTTCCAGAGCTGTGAAGGAAGTTTATAAATTAGCCGCCTATATAAAATACCACTGAATAGGCTCCTATTGCAGAAGTGGCCAGATTTAAAGTAGGGCAAATTTAAAATGAGGTCTCAGGGGAAAATTCCAGGGTTGAGTTAGCTTGACTCATCACCCAGCATTTAATTTTAAGTTTTCTCTGGGTAGAAGGTTAATAGCATGCTTGCAATTCAGTAAAGCATGTGTCTCCCTTAGATGGAAGCCAGGCTGAGGAGTGGCTCTGATGAAGGTGTTAAAGTGCTTTGCAGGTCTGTTACTGCTTTGGCTTTAGAGAATCAACGAACTTTATCGATATTCTTATTCTCACAAGATCCCTAGATTCTGTCTCTTCTTAACTTTTGACATCCAGTTGGTCAGAAATTCCTGTCAATTCTATTTCATAAAAGCCTCCCTTTTCTGCCCCTGATTCTGCGTCCTCAAGACTATTGACTTTCTGACCCTGCTTCTCTTGATTGCTTCAATATCTCCTACTAGGTGTCCAGCTCCCAGGGTCTTCCTATTCTGCCCACCCTCCAATCTGCTACCAAAGTCATCATCTTTCTAGAAATCTGAACAGAGACCTCTACCTAAAACCTGTCGATAGCTTACCATTCCTATCTAATGGTGTATTACGGTATTATGAGTGTGTGTATAGTAATAAAGCCCGTACTCCTTAGCAGTGCACACCTGTCATCTCCTGTCCCCCACCTTTCTTCCCCATCCCCCTGCTCTGGGAATCTGGCCCTTTGTCCTAACAGTAGCAGAACATTTAGAGTTCACAGACACACAGACACAGACACATATATACACATGCAGACAGACACACACACCTCCCTCAGTCTTTTGTGCTCCCTTCCTTTGCACACACAGTGTTCCTTTTCCAGGGCTGCCCTTCTTCTCGTTCACTGGCCATAAGCTCCTTTGTCCTTTGGACTCACTGTATATGTTCCATTCTCTGGGGAGATTTCCCAGACTCTTCCCTCTTCACCCTACCTCAGCAGGGACTGTGATGCATTCATGATGCAGTAATGGGTCATAAAAACTGGACAGTCACACACTGTTGAGAGCAAAGAGGTAAACTGCTTTTTGATAACTGAACTCAACTTTGTCCTTGAGCCCCCAGCCTGCCTAGAGGAGACAGCTGATTTTAACTCTTTCTGTTAAACTTAGTCCACTGAGTGGTTTCTTTGGGAAGGGTCAAGTTCTAGAATTTATATCCCATTTCACAATCCAGCTCAAAGCTTAGTCATTCGGGTAGGAACTTCATTCTCTAATGGTTTTCTCTTTTTCTCTTCCTCTTTGCTTCTCTGGGGTGACATCTGGATCTGGATATAGCAAGTGCTCATGTAAAGCCATGGCAGTGAGGGCAGGGGCCTCCAACTGTGTAGTGACCCCTGAGTCCTTCTACTGTCCGCCTTTGGTGTCTCCCCATGTCCCTGGTCCCTGGTATTCCTTCTTATCATGAAGTCCTCACTGTCTTTCCTTCTTATTTAATCCAGCCTTTTCCCTGTCCCCAAATGGGGCATAAAGTTCTGAATCTCCTGCAAGTCATGAACAGGCTGTAGGGAACTGTTACAATCCCAGGCTTGCTGAGTCTCACCATCTTCTGCTGTCATTCCCACTCAACATGGATACCTCTTTGTTGGCACGAGGCTCCTGTGAAGGGGTCTCCCCTTAGATTCCCAAATAAAGACAGCTTCATAAGAAATGAAATTTCATTATCATTATTCCTTTATACAGACCTTCTCCCCAGGAGGAGGCATCCTCACTCTAACCTTATTCTCTCAAGCTCTCCAAGCTCTGTGCCGTCAGCCCCAGAAAGGCTTTTCTGTTCTTGGATTGAGAACGTCCCTTAGTTCATGTCCTACATTCTTTCATGATCATTATTTGACTCTGGGGTGAATTCTCCAAGTTTTGTTCCTTGAAATATGGAATCAAATTTGGGGAGTCCTGAGAAAATTATTTTATGTTTGTCAAAAGCTTAGCTTTTAAGACTATTCTATGAATCATGACA
Source organism: Camelus ferus (assembly GCF_009834535.1). Taxonomy (NCBI): domain Eukaryota; kingdom Metazoa; phylum Chordata; class Mammalia; order Artiodactyla; family Camelidae; genus Camelus; species Camelus ferus. Next base: position 44,370,219 of record NC_045700.1, read on the forward strand.
CTGAAAATGCATTCATTGCTCAAGAGAGTATTAGATTGAACACTGAATGTTATTTGCCCTTTCACGGTCACGTAAGACATAGTTGAAATCAGAAGACTGTAGAATCCTCTGGAAGACATTACCCTGGTACTCAACATTAGGGACGTGAGTGATCAGTGTTGAGTTACAAGTTATACCTGTCGTTGATAGAGAGTGGATTCCAAGGACACTTTATATAATCCAAGACTCATGGGACCATTATAGCTCTCCGTGTATTTCACTCCATCTTCAGAGATAGTAATTTTTTTCCTAGTTTTGAAGATTTCTAATTCTGTATTAGATTTTAAGTCAAATACTGTTATTTATGAGCAACTTAAATGGTAAACACATGGGCAGATTCAGCTCCAGGTTATCTTGATTGTTAATGTGTGTGCAAGGTCTCTGCCTCATATGTGGCTGGGAATGGTACACATATCAAACAAAAACATCTGTGCACCGTTTGTTAAAACATTGCAGATGTTCACAACTAGAGTTGAATAGATCCTAATGTATTATTATCCTAATAAAGAATTGTCTTCTTTTAGGAAAGGTGCTAATCTGTACTCCCTCAGCTATCCTTACTTAAGAAAAGTCAGTTGACTCAGGCAGCCACAACCCTGGGGACTCCCCTACTGTTCACTAGTTAATTCCCAAATTGCAGACAAAGTGGCAGGAGGAACCAAGGTCTCTAAAGCAGGGTCTTAACCTTTAGAAGGACCAGAATGGCTCTGAGAATCTGACAAAATCTCTGAATTTTCTCCGCAGAAAAATGCAAGATGCATGTACAATGTGCTTCCTGCAATTTCAAGGTATTTCCATGTCCTACTCACAGCAGTTAAGAACCCTTGATTTAAGATGGCATGTTGCAAACCCAAACCTGCACATTGCCTTCTGCAGTTAGTAAAAATTATCCTGGAAAACCCTTAAGGTACTGTGAAAGAATAGTATACCTGGTTTATGTACTCTCACATCTCAGTAATACACAATACACAGCAAAGAGCAAATGTGAAAGATATGCTTTTACAGTGTTTTTAATTACAAGGGAAAATAAAGAAGTGCATAAAGTTGCTGAACTCCTGAAGTTGAATATGAAAATGTCGAACGCACATGTGCGGCAGCTTCACTCCATACATCTGACATGCGGTGTCAACTCTTCAGAGAGCTGCTGGCTGGACTTCTGATGCTGCAGTGCCAGCATGGGAGCCGGGGAGGTTTGAGATAAAACTTACTTCCTCCCACATATCAAAGGTGTCCATCTCGCCTCTTTTGGTCTTTTTTTTTTTTTTTCAAAATGCATGTTTTTTTAAAGATAATACTCATGTAAAATGAAAAATATCAGTCACCATGATTACTTATATACTTTTGAATTTCTAAATAATGACTTGTGCTTTTATATTTCACTTGACAATTTAAAAAATCGACTTCTTGGTTGTGCACTTTCACTCATAAATCATCACCTTGAATAAATACACTCACATACACACAGACTCACAAAGAACTAGATTTGACTGTGTAATGGAAATTTGAAATTTAATTGTTCCAACCTGAAGTTTTGTGATTTGCAAATTTACTCCATTGGGTCAATAATCAGTAGCCTTTTCTTCTTAACATCTTTTTCTTTTCTTTTTGTCTGTGTTCTGCTGTCTCTCTCCCCGGCACCTCCTCTTGCAGCTGTGTAATGGGGGCTCCGTCACCGAGCTGGTCAAAGGTCTACTCAGGTGCGGCCAGCGGCTGGATGAAGCAGTGATCTCATACATCTTATACGGGGCCCTCTTGGTAAGCATGCCCATCAAGCTGGAGGCAGAAGGGGCAGTTTGTCATTGTTTGGCACCCCATACCATATTAACAAGGGGAAACTGCCTTATGGTCTGCAAGGTGTACAGTAGCAGGGAGGTGTAGCCAAATGTGGACTTTGATTAGAATTTCAATAGCATGGTAATTGTTTAAAAGTAACCGTGCAAATTTTCCCTTTCTCTTTCCTGGTGTTTGGTGATGGTGGGACACCATGCAGGGCCTTCAGCATTTGCACAATAACCGAATCATCCACCGTGATGTCAAGGGGAATAACATTCTTCTGACAACAGAAGGAGGAGTTAAGCTCGTTGACTTTGGTAATGACTGTTTGTCGTTTGTTTTCTTGATGTGTGTGGTTTAGCCAAAGGCAACAATTTATTGCAATCTCAGAAGACTGGGGCCTCTCTTCTACACCAAAGGTGGGGGTGCAGTGGGGGTGGGGGGACTTTCGAGTCCCACACAGGCTGGAGGGTGAGGGGTGCACCAGATGGATCACCCTAGGAGATGCTGTTTGTTACTCTATTTTCAACTTTAGAAGCAATTTTATTAAAGATAGAATATAAAAGTGTTTCAAAAGAATTTGGTGGAAAAGCTTGGGTTTTCTGGGAAGGATTTCACATCTCAGGGCAATCATCTATAATTTACATTTTGCCATTTCTTCTTTTGCATGTGAAAAGAGAAAGCAGTTTGGTCTTTCAAATGACTTTCTCTAGCCTTAGGCATACTTATCCCCAGTGAGCAGAAGGTAAAATAGTCCTTTGGGTCTGGAAGCTAATATCCATTTAAATTTTGATTATTGCTGCTACCTGTGAGGCTGCTTGAACTGGAAACATGAACAGGAAAGGGAAGTGTGAGAGAGCAGTGTCAGAGCAGTGTCACCTAAGGCCAGAGAACTATTAAATATCTCCTTGCAACATTAGTGGATTGATAGTCGCAAACCAACAAACCATTTGGCTTTCCTTTTTAAGTCTACTGATTGGTTTAATCTTCTAAATTAGTTCAACAACAGTTAGTACTTCAGCATGATTGTTATAAATAATGAGGAACCATTTACAGAAGCACTTTAAAAATGTTCTTTATCAATAGCAGCATAGTAGGAGAAAAGATTGATGATTTTGAATGTTCATTGTTTTACTGGTAAGAAGAAATTCAGTGTTAAAATGTGTCAGTGAATAATTTGCTCAGAAGAAATTACCCCAAAGTAAATGAAATTACATTAAGTGTACTGGTCTATTTACTAAAAAACAAACTGGAAAAAATAGCAGAGGGGCACTTTGCTCAAGTCTTAAGCTCCTCTTTCTAAGAAATGGTATAACTCTGCAAATGTGCTGTATGCATAACATCAGACAGATTTTGCACAGAATCTGGGAGCAATGAATATGTTATGTGGGAAAGAGCCTAGAAGGATAAGGATGGAGATTAAAGCTGATTTATCCACTCACTAGCTTTATGATTTGGCATGAGGGTGAAGGCTCCTAGTCTTCCAGCAGAAGGTTCCTGATCTTCCAGTTGCTGTGAAAGAAATGTCTAGAAATTAATAACAGAAAAGTATAATTTTTAGAAATCAAAATTGTAGTGGAGAACTTGGTAAAATAGGAAATTTATCCATGGCCAATAGAGTTTAAAGAGCCCTCTTTGGCTTCCTAATAAAGTATAAGAATGCAAATGGTTAGTACAACAACTATTCTCCCACCAAAACAATCCATAGGTCTTTGGCAAATCTATGCCTGATGTTTTCAAAGGTGTGTTCTTTGCTGATGAGTACACATATCCAGGTTTCTAAGTTCTCATCGTCAACAGCACCTTGTCATTCTCTTAAGTGCTGAGTTATACTTCTGCTTGGTATGAAAGAATACCTTGTATTTGTTAAAAAAATTTAAGTTTATAAATTCTTTTCACATTTGTTCTCTTACTTGGTATTTAAGAAGAACACTTTGTGTTAGGTCTAATGAGTAGCATTATCCCCAGTTTGAAGATGAGAAAACTGAGGCTCAGAGTGCGGTTGTCTGCTTGAGGTCATGCAATTAGTAAAAGGCATAATTGGGGTGGAAAACAGGTCTTTTGATGTCCAGTCATCCCGTGTACCGTTACATCCCTTGTGGTAGAAGAAGAGGGCTGGCTGAAGACTAAGGCAGAGTACATTGAAATTATATTAAAATTCAGGTCCCTAGCACTGAGCCCTATATAATAATATTATTAGTCAATTTCTTTTTCCATTTGACAAGTATGTTTTTCTTGACAGGTTTCTAGGCTTCTAGGTAAGATAAGGCACTGAAAACTTTTTATGTCTATGCTGACGCTCTATTATAGATAATGCACATCCATTTTCTTCCTCCCTAAAATAAGCACCATTTTAAGAAAAATGTCTTGTGACTTTTTTTGGAAATATAATAGGAAGATATTTGGGGTTGATCCTAGTTCTTGTTGTTTTCTTTTGATTCCACTTCTGCAGCAGTATAGATAGAAATGTTCATTAGGAAAAAAAATATTCTAGTGATTTAGATAGATTGATGCATCCTTCTACACTGCAGTTGGCAAACTATAGCCTGTCAGCCGAATCCAGCCAGCCTCCTGTTTTTGTGTAGCCTGTGAGTGAAGAGTGATTTTTACATTTTCAAATAGTTGGGGAAAAAATCAAAAGAAGAGTATTTTATCACACTTGAAAATTATATTGCATCCATAAATAACATTTATGGAAACACAGCCACACTTGTTTGTTTCTGTGTTGTCTAAGTTGCTTTTGCACGACAGTGACAGAGTTGAGTAGTTGTGACAGAGCCTCAGGCTCACAAAGCCTAAGATGTTTACTATCTGACCCTTTATGGAAAAAGTTTGCCCATCCCTGGTCTAGCATCATCCTCTGCTCACTGCCCAGTTGTGACACCCTTTTCTCATAGGTGTCTCAGCTCAACTTACCAGTACACGTCTACGAAGAAATACGTCTGTTGGCACCCCGTTCTGGATGGCCCCTGAGGTAAGCAGAGGGCATCTGTTTCTTTGTGTTTGTTGAGAGCGTTGGTGCTTTGCCTTTTTATGGGAAATTATGTGCCACAAAACTTTCAGGAAGAAGAAAATCCTTTGTTCTCATTGAACTGTGAGAGTTCTGGTGAGTGATATTGATGGCACTTAATCTCAGAAAAGCAGGATTAAGTCATAGCTGGCCCATAAGATACCTTCATACAATACCCTCTCCAGAAGATGCGGCCCTCTCCAAGGGTTGTGACTTGTCAAATTCATCCAGCCTTTGTGTAAATTAGAACAAATCACCTTCCCTGGGTAGATGCGGCTCCAGTGACACACGGCTTGGTGAAGACAGATTTCAGCTCCAGTTGGCCTTCGGAACTATGTGCCATGGGCCTGTTTGTTTTTTTGTTACCAGATACATAGAAACTTCTCTTGTGTACTTTTTAAGCTCCTTAGTAAAACCTGGGATTTGGTCCTAATTTAGTTCAGGCATCATCACAGAATCCTCTGATAGATGACACAGGTAGAAGTTTGGGGTGTCTTTGAGCTAGATCTGCATACCCTGAAACACAGGTACAGCTTGGTTTGTCAGGTCAGCATTTAATTCCACAGCACTCTGGCATGTGCCCGAGAGCAGCCCTCTGGTATCCAGCAAATGGGTTCTTTAAATACGAGGACTCAGGCAGTCATCCCCTTAGTGGCCTTTTCATCTTCGTTTGTCTCCATGCTGTCCTTCCTCTGTGTGACTACCATGGTGGTCTCCTAACACAGTAACCGGCTCACACCAATATGCTCAGATTTCTTACGTCGTCTTTGGCCCTGTCTTTCCTACTTGGGTAATGCATAGACCTATTTAGAGAAAAAGAAAACTCCTGCAGATTTGTGTTTACTTAAATCTTAAATGTTTCTTAAGTTGGTTTAAAAAAACATGAAACTAGGTAGACATTCCTTGCCGTTTATATTTATAGAACTGTAAAACCCAAAGGGAAAAACATGTATTATGAAGAGGGGAGGGTATAGCACAGTGGTAGAGTGCATGCTTAGCATACATGAGGTCTTGGGTTCAATCTCCAGTACCTCCATTAAAATAAAATAAATAAATAATTACCTAATTACCCCCCGAAGTTTTTTTTAAAAACATGTATTATGAAAAAACTACAAAACCAGCGATGTTCAAATAAGCAGCTTTAATTTAATGTAACAAATCACATTGTTTTGTGAAATTCAGTTGTCCTCTGCAATATGAATATGTTTCAGAGCATGATGGCACAGATTATTTTGAGTTATTTTGTTATCGTTACTACCATGCACCCATATATGGTGACTCAGTTCTCCCCCTACTTTACTTTTTCAGCGAGAGTGATCTCTTTGTTCAAACAACATCTCCTTTGGCCTCTAACTGGTACATCTCTGTTGGCTTGGTGCCAGTTTAATAATAAACATAAGTATGGGCACCAAAATTATGTGGCAAATGGTCATACAGATTATCTGGAAGGTGTTTTTACCACAGCTTCTCCCATTTTATTATTAATAAAATTATCATTGAAACAGAAACATAAAAATGGTCACAGGGATCTCATGAACCCTGAACCTCATGGGAGACACTATAGGACAAAGTCAAGACTCCTTTGGAAGGAGAACAAAGCCCTTCATATTCCAGCCTCTACTCAGGTTACTTTTCCCTAAATTACTTGTTTTTAATGCCTCAGCAATAGTGAACAACAGATAATTCTCCAAACCCATCCTTATGTATCATTCCTTTAAACTCTTCTGTTTATTGTTACATTATCTGGAGTGGCCCTGGGAACTTAGGAGCATTATTCCTCAATCTTCAAGTTTCATCTCAAGTGCAACTCCCCCAGGAAGCCTTCCCTAATCGTTGGCCAACCCTGAGGCTCTTTTCCCTAAATTTCCACTGCAGTCTTTACACCCTCCACTAGCAAACCACAACCATTGTATTGTAATTGTGGTCTAGTAGGTCTCCCAACAGGACTACAGACCCTAGCAGGGATTTGGGACACCCAGCTCTCAGCATAGTGCTTAATACAAAGTAGGTGCTCAGTAAGTGTCTGTTGGATAAATGATACGTTGTTTAAAAAAAAAAAAAAAGCCGAAGGAGAAGATGAATTTGGAGGGTAGTTTGAGGAGGGCTTTACAACTACTGATACTAGCAAATTTCTCTGTAGACTTTGATTAGGTTATTATTACAAGAAAGCATAACTGAGGCCCCTTGTACTTAGAGCAGCATAGCTCAGAAGATGGTGTTCCCATTCCAATCCACAACAAAAAAACAAAATACAAATCAGAAAAGCCTGCCCTTGGCTTTGTGCATTTCTTATGAGGTGCTTGTGACTTTTCCATTTCAACTGGGTTGAGTCAAATATGTGGAGTGTTTCTATTCGGGGCAACTTAGTGGTCCATGGTGAGCTTCTATTGCCCAGATTGCCTGGAACTGGTTCCCTTCTTATCAGGGAAAAGCCAGTGTTGCATCTTGCCTGCTGTAGTGGATAAATTGGGGGGCAGGCAGACTACAGCGTGGAGACCTTGACAGTGCCTTTCAGGACAAGTGCCCAGTTGCCATGTGCATGCCTCAGAGATTCTCTCAGGATGTGTGCTTGCGTCCAATACACTTTGGGACCCAGGCTGCAGTTCCTGGGACTCAGGCCTACACAGTCCTCATGTTTTTATTTTCCAAATAGAGAAATTAACTTTTTCCAACGAAGCATCTTTTTGCTCCATAACCCTCCATAAGAATGTCCACAGGGAAAATCTTCCGTTTGTCCACTCGATTCAACAAACATTTATATTCTCCCCTGTGAGCAAGGCTTTGGGTCAAGAGGAGTCCTTTAGGGTATAGTCAGCAAAGGTTCAAATGAACATCGTCTTCATATGATGGTCTCAATAGTGTATTGATCCTAATATGCTTTCACTTCTGCTTGTGTGAATAAGTGGTGTTTAGATCAAATATGACAACAGTGCATGCAATGCCAGTGTCGTGGAATGAAACCATTGTAGGCAACCCGTGCTTCTACTTTGAAAATACATGATCCTATTTTAATTTTGAGAAATTGAACCAAATTATTATTTTCCCATTTTTATTTCACCAGCTTAAGTAACTACAATATTTAATTCAAATAGGCTTTGCTACAAACCAGGTAGCTAATAGGATGTGACCAGACCACAGTCAGATGTTGACGAGCAGTCTAAATGCACAGTTAACCAGGGCAGCTCGAAGCTGTAGCATGAATTGACTATCATGTTAGCAACACTCTCCACTTACTTCCTCTTGCCATCTCATTTGTACACTAGTAAAGTTGAAAGATACTGGGTAAAAGCAATATCAACTCAGCAATGTAGGAGAAGAAAACTTCTAGGTGGTACCCTAAGTATGATAGTACTTTGAAACAGTGCTACTGGGGGAATATTGGCTGGTATAAAAGGGTTCATCTCAAAGGTCAGTACAGTTTTTTACAAACTGAGTATGTCAGTAGCACACTGTGACTCAGGGAAGATTATTTGAAGAGGGAAAGAAAAATGCTTAAGATAGAAACTGCATATTTAACAGATTACCTTGAGCAAAATGACTTTAGCAATAGAAAATGAAGTTTCTCCTGTGAGTGCAGAGGTAGGTGGTTCCAGAGCTTATTGATTCATCACCTCAGTAAAACCCAGCTTCTTAAATTTCCCTGGCTGTGACTGTAACTTGCATGGCTTCTCTTTTAGGGACAGACCTGGGGGCCATTATGACAATATCACCTGTGAGTATTTAAGGGGCAGCAGTGGCTTCAGCATTCCAGCAACCACCAGTGAAAGTGCCCACTGTACATTCCAACAGATGCTCCCTTGACTCCCTTAGGGCTGTTCTTGGCCAGCCAAGAATTTAAAGTGGGTTCTCCTCCTGTCCTAGGGTCAAAGCTATGTCCACTCTGCTAGTTGCCTAGGGCTGCCATAATAAAGTAGCTCAAACTGGGTGGCTTAAAACAACAGAAATTTATTATCTCTGGTCTGGAAAATCAAGATGTTGGCAGGGCATGCTTCCTTTGAAGTCCTCTGGGATAGTACCTGCCTCTTCCTAGCTTTTGGTGATTGGCTGGCAATCTTTGGCATTATTTGGCTTGCATCTGGGTATCTTGAGTATCCATCTACCTCTGTAGTTACACTGTGTTTTCCCTGAGCATCTCTGTCTTAACATGGCCATTTTCTTATAAGGACACCTGGTTATATTGGATTAGGGGCCCACCCTGCTCCAGTATGACCTCATCTTAATTAATTACATATGCAGTGACCCTATTTCCAAGCAAGTTCACATTCTGAGGTCCTGGGGATTAGCACTTTAACATACCTTTCTTTTTTTTTTTTTTTTGAAGACACAGTTCAACCTACAACAATCCTCCAAAAACTTAGCAGCCCTCCTTTGTAATAAATAATTCAAGTTTCCAAGGTAATCAGTCAGTCGTTTGGAACCTACTGGTCTGCATGTTACAAGTGCTAGCTTATTTAGGGAGATCAGCTTTGCCTGTCTACACACACACACATACACACAGTGCTGTCTCCCAGCCTTAGGTGTTGGAGACAAACACAGTTCTTTCTGAATATACTAGAATGTACCCTGTGTTCTTCTAGATGTACTGTAACAAGCTGCCTTCCCAAATGGGCCCTCAAGGCCTTGAGAATTTTGTGCTGTCCTACCAGCTCTCTGGCCAAGCGTTTTTTGATTATCTCCTGAGATGTCTGGCTCAAGTCACGTTCCTCAGCCTTCTGTTTATACTGAGTCTCTGGTCTCCCTCCTTGTCTGTAACTTTGGTTTGTATCTTAGACTTTTTTTAAAAAACACAGTCTTCCCATTACCCATGTTATTGCCTCTTTTTTCCTTCACTGTCGCCTGGCAGCCAGTTTCTTATAAAAAATAATATTAATAAAAGTGTACCACATATGCATAGAACTTTTACAAATACTATTTTTTTAAGTGCTCACACCTACTTGTGAGGGTGCAGTTAGGCATGATGACATGGATTTTATAGGTAAGGAATCCAAGGCTCTGCCAGGCTAAGTGCCCAGAGGCACTGGGTGGGTAGAGGGGTAACAGTGCCTGGAATCTTAGTGTTCTGACCCGCTGCACTCAGGCACTTCCAAAACAACTCATGTCCACTGTCAGTATTGATATTGCTCTGCTGGAGTTTGCATTCAGCACATGCCAGGTCATATCCTGGTATATAGCAAAAGGGATACAACCCTAATTTATGTTTACTTATGGTGATGGCAGGGAGTCAAGGGTAGTTGATCCTAAATCTACCTTTCCCACCATCACACACAGTGAAGAATTAAACTGAATGTGCATAAATGACTAAAACCCAAGAAAAGGACCCAAAGTTATCAATATTGTATTGATATTGAGGACATTTGTAGACTCTAAACACAAGTCGATAGGCACTGGTGTGACCATGCTGATTGTTAAAATACTGAGATACCTCTGTTCTAGATGGTGGATGGCTGCTGCCAAGAGCCACTGAGTGCTCCTTGGTTACCAGAGGTGCCTAGCTCTTTCCCTGGGACACCAAGACCACCTGATGGTCCAGCAAGTACAGGGGGTGATGTCTGGCAAGCAGGGGGTCTCAAGGGCCAGCTCCAGTGCCATAAGCCAGCTGATTGTCAGTTTGAATAGTGTGCCTGCTAAGTAAGTGTACAGCGGGAAGGAAGCTTTGACTTCGTGAGGACCCACTAATGCACCAGTGATTGGGGTAGGTGCTTTTTAAATACATTAATTTATTTCCTTCTCACAACAGCTCTCTATAGTAGACATTATTTTCTTCCTTTTACCACTGAGGAAAGTGAGGCTTAAAGAGGTGTAGGAGATACTGTGCCCAAATTCACATATCTGGTCGGTAACAGAGCTGTTTGGCTTTTCAAAGAGCATGAGAATCCAAGTCCCATTTTGCAGGTGAAGAAACTAAGGCAGACAGAGGATACTCTTCATTCTAGTTCAGCGCAGATGGGGCCCCAGAATTCAGGTATCCTAGCCCACCAGCCTTGTATTCTTCTGCTTTAGTACGTTTATATGGGATGTTCAGTGTAGGAAGTGTGTGCTGAGACACCTCATACCACAAAGCAATGTAAAGATAGGAGGGGGAAGAACACTCTGAAACTGGAGTGTGAGTCACATCATTTTCAAAGACGTACAAAAAGGACCTATCACCTGTAATTTATAGGTGGACTACACTTAACCATCCTCCCAATGAGAGAAGCCTGTATATTAAGGATCCAGTTTACTTGGAATCTTCCTAAAACAGCCAAAGGTCTGTTTCTGTGTTAGAAAGCAGACTTGTGGCTAAAATTAACATTTGGTTCTTTTTAGAAAAATTTTTTTGTTGTTTTTACTTCCATCTGCTAATTGTTGCAAACAAGAGCTAATCAGCTGAGCAGAGAAACAGATGTGCTGTGACGGCTCCAAAAATGGGTCTGTCTCTGCGTAGCAGAGGGTCGTTGACAGGGGGATGGTTGCCATAACAACCAGCTTACACCAGTGTGGAAATATCGCAGGCTTTTTGCAACCATTCTTACCATCATTAATTATGCCGTTCCTAGCTAAATGATACGATAATGCTATTTCCTTTGGCACTGCCAGGACTAGAGATGACAAATGAGATATTTTGTGTTGCAGGGCTGAGAAAGCCGTAAAACACTACAGAGCTGAAATTTTTATTGTCATTATTACCATTTTGTTCCCTAAGCTCTAGCTAATGGATTTGGTACCTGAATAAGAGTTAACAGCATTTGTTGAGTGCTTACTATATTCCAGGCACTAAGTGCTTTGTATGAATTAATTCATTTATAATCCTCACAACAACCCCGTAAAGTCACTGCTATTACTAGTCCAGTGTTTTAGAGAAAGTAAATAAATCACAGAAAATACTGTTCTTGTTCTTGGACAGTTTTTTAGGTGATACCCACCAGGATTTGAACCCAGGTATTTAGCTCCAATATCCTCCCTCCTAACCACTTTACTAGAACAGACTGTCTAATTGTGACCACCAGTGTACCAGGTAAGATGAAAATCTTTTATTTTTTCAGTTTCAAAATTATTTTAGATAAGAATTATATTTACTAATGTGTTGAGGAAATGAAATATTTCAGCATGACTCTAGAATCCAATGTAATTAATGCCCAAGGGAAGGATCTGGAAAAATAAAATAACAAAGTTCTTTAGAATAGAATTTAGGAGACTTGGACTTTAATGATAACTCTGCCACTTATTTTTTAAAAAAGATTCAATTATTTCAGTATGGCTTCATTTTAGTTGAAAAGATGTGTACAAATTTTAGAGTCAGAAGACCTGGCAGCAAATCATAGATACCTGCTTACCCACCTAACCATGGTCCTCAGACAAGTTACTGAGTATCTCTGATTAGTAAGATGGGAAAAGTTAAAAGAGATAAAATGAGAAGGGAAAAAAACAGCTTCAAAGGGCAGGATGAAAAGATGTACTGAAAGTGTTTGACGTAGGATCCAGCATGGTAAGTGCTTCAAAAAATGGTGGCACTTGTTGCCTGAGCCCCACCCTCTCTAACCTGCTCTCAAATGAAAGAAGAGATTGACCTGGGTAGTCTCTGCCTCCAGGTCCCCTTCTGTGTTTCAGAGAATATTTACAGTTTCCAGAGAGAAAGGCCTCTTCCAGCTCTCACATTCCATGCCTCTTGTCTTCCTTGGAGAATGAAGGCAGGATCTCTCCAAGCTCTCAGTGAGAGTGAAGTGATGGCTATGGTAAAACGTTTAGGGTCCAATTTTACCTGACTCTGTTTTAAAAGGCTGGAGATTCTTGGGACCTGTTTGCCGATCCCTTCAGTGTGAGGAATGCAGGCTTTGGTTGCTCAGGAGATTCAAGTGAGGGGTTTAGAACCTTGGATCCTTGGCCAAAAGACCTGTGTGTCTTCCCCCAAGAGATTCATCCCTGAGATTCTGTAGCCATTTGTGTTCCCTGGTTTCCTCCAGATTCCTATGTTACCTTCTAAGAAGCATGGACTCCTCCCTGCTTATTCTGGGGCTGTCACTGCCTACATTCCCAGAGTGGTTCTACCTTCAAGGGCCCTAAAGCACCACCCAGGCTCTTGAGGGCTCCGGTGAGTGATGGGCTCAGGGCAAGGGCAAGATTGACTGGTACAGCCCCTGCTTTCACCCCCGGCTTCATCAGTAGCTCCCCTTTCAGCTGGAGCTCTGCAGGGAAGTTGAGTCATATGTCATCTGTCACTGTGGAGGTGGAGGGTTGGCCCTGGAGGTGCTGGTGACATGTTACTCTCCTTTTGGCCCGTCTAAATATAGAGGGCTGCAGCTCCCAGATGTGCAGAAGCCTCACATCCCGCTACCCTCCTCCCCCATTTCTGCTCAGTGCTAAGCAGTACATGTTAAAGTAATAATAGCCTCTGTGGGCATTTGGAACTTTCCAGGCTGTCCTCCCACCCCTCTCTGGGGAGGTGAGAAGGATCACGGCCCCTACTGTTTCCCCTTCTTCATCTACCAAAGAATAATTGGTGCTGTTCCCTCAGGGGCAGAAGTGATTGCTGAATAAATGCTCTTCCTGAGCTCTGAGTCCCACATTACCTGGTGGTTACCCTCTAGTCACTGCCTCTGCTGCTCTGCCCAGGGCACAGAGGCTCAGTGCCATGAAAGGGAAGGGGAATTCATTCACTGCTAGGCCAAATACTACATTAGCTCCTCTGCGCAATGGTCCCTAAGCTGTCAGAAGAAAGCAAAGAGAGGCGGGCAGGCGGCATTAGGAATGGGACCCAGAGGAGCTTTGGGGTGGGGGTGAAGCAGGAGCAGGTGGGGGGGGCAGACTAATATATATGGTGCTCTATTATGTCCCAGGTTTTCCCACGCCTTCTTCAGTTTGAGAAAATTACAGGAAATCACTCTTTGGTAGGAATGTATGACATTCCCAAGGGCGTCCTGGTTTGCATGGTGACATCCGCCTGGGAGAGGACAGGATCCAGAGACTCCTTACAGATAAAGTGGATGCCCATGGGAGAATATTCAGATATTTGGTTTGATTTGCTTCCTTTCCTATTTTTCAGATGTATTGTGGGGAAGAAAAACTCCCCCTATCCCCATTAGTTTCTTACTGTGGCTTATGCTTCAAGTCTGTTAACTGCTAGCTGTGTGACTTTAGGATAATTTCTTAACCTTTCTGAATTTGTTTCTTCACCTGACCTAACAATCTGTAAAGTGAACTGAATTGTAGAACTCCAGTTTATTCTTTCCTTAACTGTACTTGGGTGGAATTGGTGGAGCACTAGCTGGCCAAGGAAAGGGGCAGCAAGGAAGGGAGTTGAGGGGACAGGGGAAGGGAGAGGCGGCACGGACTCCACCTGCTTAAATGGAGGGTGTGCTTACATGCTCAGAGTGTGAAAGTTACTGTGGCTGTGGCTTCTGGAACAGGAAATCTCTTTGGCAATGGCCTAGCATTCTCTATATTCTAAGGATTCCCAGGAGATGCCTCACTCGTTGGGGGAACTGTGGAGTTTGCTCCTGGTTTGGCTGCAGACCAGCTGGGTGACTCTGAACAAGTCGACTCTCCCCCAGGACCTCAGTTTCCTCCTCTGTGAAATAAGGGGTTTGGATTAATGAATCTCAAAATGCCTTCCAGCATCCATCTCTGATGTAGGGAAGCAGCTGGAGTAGGGGAGCATGGTGGGATTATCCTGGGTCTCAAAGCAAGTGTGCTCCTTCAGAGCCTCTGAGTACTAAGGACACATACAAAAATTTAGAGTTACTGATTTACCTTTCACAAGGGAGTTCTGTGATATTGGTCCTGAGTTTGAGAGAGGGCTTACCCCATAATTAAGTGTAAGTGAAATGTTTCCAGGGCTTTGGGGAATTTAAGTGCAAACATCAGTTTTGTGTGAGCCACAAACCTGGAACCAGCCCCCTCTGCCCTCTGCTAGCCATGGTTGGAAGTTGGTTTTGTCTAAGTGTGCTTTGTGTGTTTTTAATTTAAACTTTATTTTATTTTTCTAAAGACATAAGCTGAGTGTTACAATACTGAGAAATGACTTGTAGAACATTGTATTTTAGAGACCTTCCTGAATTTTGTAAGAACAGAATAATTTAAACTATTTCTGGCAATTCTCAGCATACAAAATATAGACTCTTATTTTGGCCTTGAGTTTTATGAACGAACCAAAAAAACCCCATCAGTTTAGTCCTTCTAGTCCACATCCACTTTGCAAAAAACCTCAAACAAATCTCAAATATATCCTCCCTTGGAGTTATATTTCATCCAAAGGAAGAGACTTCATATGTTTATTCAGTATCTCAGCTTGTAACACTTTAAGATGTTTGTATGTAAAAACTGATGAGTAATATTTGTCACTGGGCTGTTTATAACTGCAGTTTACAATTTTAGGGAAATTCTATTTTGGAAATCATTATGATCAATAAAATTAATAATTATGCTGTGTGAATTGCATAAGCAAAATTAAGAATCCATTTGCCTTCCTACATCTCAGCCCATCTTATTTGCCAGTCTGTTGACTGCATTTTTGGGCTCAAGGTCAGCCAAGGATTAATAGCTTTAGGTCTACTTGCATTGCCTCTTCTTAAGTTGAATTTAGCTCTTGAGATAACAGCATTTTGCCTGTGTACTTGAATGAAATTTTAATCTTGGCCTTTGGCTATAATTTTAGATCACACGATCAATTCTAGTAAGATGAGAAATCAGAACATATAAAGCAAACCTAATTGCATTTTTAATGACATTTAAAAATATTAGTGGAAAACTGAAACAGTCTGACTATTGATTTTTAAGTTTGGTAAATCATTTTTTAGAAGAGTTAAACATATTTTTCCCTGTGGTAGTTGGTGGTACTATGATATTGCTTGCTTGAAAGTATTAGTTAAAATCACATTATTGAAAGAGATTTCAGTGCAACAGTTCTCTGATGTATCATTTGATAAATGGTTTAAGTTAAATAGGTTGGAGAATAGGTTTTCTGAATGCAGGAGCTCATCTGTTGACTATTTTTTTTATCCCCTTTACATCCAGTGTAATGCAGGTGTTCTTTTCAGATAATGAAGACCTTGGGTTAAGGGGAGACTGTTCTATCCAGTTCTTATAGCCCAAGTCTTTCTGCAAGAGATAGAGGGTGGATCTCACCCTTATCTTGGGAACTTTATCAGTAAGTTCTACTCTTGTTCTGGACTGAGATGAAGCTGTAGTCATGGACGTTTCATGGGATCATGGTGGCCTGAGAAAATGAAAGTATTACCCCTAGCCTTGTGTTTACAATAAAAGGGGATATAGTTGAGAAGAGAATTTCTTTCATTCTTTTTAAATTCATGGGGCCCTAGTTTTACAACCAAGACACCACCTTTAATCTGCCAACTTGTTGATGAAGAATCTCCAGAGGCAATAAATACCTCTGAGGAAGGAAACATACCCTTGAAGGTTAAGGCAAACTTTCTAATACTTAGTTTTCAAGACAAAAAAATAGACAAAATTTGCTTTGTTTTGTTACAGAAATAATTCATGCTCCCTGTAGACATTTTAGGTTTAAAGTAGCAAGTAAATGAAATAGATATTACTTGTACATCAATAACCCAATGATATCTACTGCTCACATTTTGGTGCTTTAGGAAAAGCTGAGTAACTAGCATCTCATAAGCAGTCCTTCAGACAAAAGCCCACTAGGACAGTGCTGCTCAGTTTGCATGGGAAGAAGAGATACAGGGAGATTAAATAATTTGCTGAAGTCATCCAGGGAGTAGGTGGCAAAACCCAAATGACGATGCCTGGCTCTGGGATTTTCTTGCACCAGCCAGAGGTGCAAATCTTTTCACAATCTAAGAGCTACTGACAGTTATTTTTCTCTGGCTTATGGTTCCTCAGTGGGACTCAGCTGACCATGCCCAAGGGTGGATGATAAAGAAGTTGTAGTATCAAGTTGTGGGTGCAGTTTCACCCTATAAACTCCTTTAGGGGAGGGAAGGAGGTGCTTCCTCTGTGGGACAGGAGGGAGTGACTGGGGCGGATTTAGAGTCTGGAACTTTGGAACTCCTTAGCTTGAAGAAGGCTTAATGATTTCTGCCCTAACAAAGAAAGTTGACTGCTAGCCTTTGCAACAGAGACCAGTAGAGCTAAACTATAGTGAAAATGTATTTCTTTTCCTCAGTCTCCTTCAGAAAATTTTTGGCAGCCAAGGTGGTAATGACCGCCATTTGGGAGGCTCAAGCCCACCTCTGGGTAAAATAGCTATTGGCATTGAGTGCTGAGGCTGCTAGTGCACAGATACTGCTAGTAATCCGAGCATTAGTGTCCTTCCCCTTCTTAAAATAAGCAGCAGTGTAGTCTAAGTGTATCAGAAAAGCTGTAAGTTTGCATTTCAAGGTAGGAATCTGGACATGCTCCATTAGCCAGCGTCCAAACAATTGCTCTGTCACTGAAGCTGATCTCCCTTAACAGAGGCATTATTGCAGCAACCAGCATCTTCTCATAGACCTTAAGACCTTCTACAAAATATTGCCAATAAAATACCCTCAAGATTCCAGCCATCCAGAATAATCTACTGCCAGAATAATCTACTGTTTGCTAGCTAATTTACATGGAGAGGGGTTAGCCTCTTAATTTGAAATGTCACCCCCAAAATCACTTATTTGGAATTCATGTAGTCATAGAGTACTGGAGCTGAACGGGATGGTAGAGATTATTCATTCCTGCTTTGCCATTTTATCGATCTAGAAAGTGAGGTCCTTACGACTAAAGAAGCCTCAGTTCAAAGTTTTCAGGGGATTTGCTCAGAGGGACCCAACTGGTAACTACTGGAGTTCAGACTCTCTGATTCCAATCCAAAGAGTTTTTAACACAGCTTCTCTGATGAATGCCACAAATTGATATGGATGGAGAAGGAAGAAGGATAAGATGTAATCCTCACCCTGAGTTACTTCGGTTTACTTCAGGGATCACTTTGATGAGATCATAAGACTGGGGCCCCTTTAAAACATAGAAGAAATGGTGAGGTTTATGATAGTTTAACACCAAGTGGATAAAACTACTCATTAAAACTCAGAAACAGTATAAACACTCATGGATGTCATGCCAAAGAGTTGAAGATTGTTAAAGGTGACTATGCAGAAGTCTATAGGGATTTATACATCTTGAAACTCATTGAGACTCACCGAGATAGTATTTTAATCTTGGAGCCAATAGGCCACTGGCAAATACTGCACTAGTACTCTGTCTCTCTTTTGATTAGCTTGGTGCTTTGATCTTAGCCTTTGCCAGGTGCAGTAAATATTTTGTAACAGTCGATATACACATCTCATGGAACATTCCAGAAGGTCTGTCCTCTTTGTATGAACCTCAACATGCTGTGGGACTTTAAAATGGACTTTGGAGAATTCGTACTTTGTAAAATTGACATTCCTTAGCAGGTCTTCTATTCACAACACTGGGTTAAGGTAAGTACACCAATTTGTTTAAGTCCATGAATATACAACTTGGTGTCTGCTTCTAGTACTTATAACTATGTATTAAAACTACAAATATTGACTAGTTGTGTTGGCAACCAACAATAGGGAGATTAAAATCCACAGAGTTCTGAAATGTAAGGTGTATTTACTGTAATGTAAAACTCCATATAGTCACTGAAAACACATCAGTGTATTATTATCCTTTGGCATATTCTGCTTCTAATCCTGATGGAATTTTGTTTTTCTTATTGCCTCTACATGTGAAGAAAAAGAAGTGAGGTCCCAAGAGCACAATCAGTTTTTTATACTTCATTAGGGGTAGAGCTTAGACCCAATTTTTTTCAGATTTTTTGATACTTTTATTTAGAGGGTGATTCAGTTATAGAATGAAGCATTTTTATCTTTATGAAATCCAATGTTTTAAAATCCTTGTAGTCCTGTATATTACAATTTTATAATCCTGAAGAGATTCTTTTATCTAAAGTTTTTCATGCATTTAGATATTTTGCATGATGTCTGATGATTGGTAATAAAGGTTGCAATGAATTAGTAGCTATGATCATAACCCTCCTGTAATCTAAAAACAACGGGGGTGTTCTTTTCGGTATAGGCAGCTATGAAGTTATCAGGTAGTGACTGTCCATCTGAAAGAAACAGGTCATCTAGACCCAGTTTAAACTTGTTATACTGCCTACCAAACTGACTTCTTCCTGACTTCCCTGTCTTCTAAATGGCACCATTGTTCTCCTAGTCACCCAGGGTCATAATGTTAGTCTCCCTTGGTGTGTCTCTTCCCTTGCCTCCCTCTTCAAGTCCTGCAAGTCTTCCCTTGAACTCTCCCTCAATACCTGTTCTATCCTCCCCATTCCACTGCCACCAGCATCATTTGTACTCTTATGATTAAAGCAACGATTCGAGGTAAAGAGAGGATACACGTGCCTTGGGCATGTCTGCTCCTTGGGACAGTAGAGGTGAGGTGGAGTGATGGGAGAGGAGGCAATGTTTGGGGTCCAGTGCCTGTGTCAGTGCTATCTCAGTCTCAGTCTCAACTCTCTCCACCCCTTTGATACGACTTAACGGCACCTGGGAAACCTGGCCTCAGGGCAGTCCACTTATTTGCCACTGCCACCCTTCCTCTTTAAATGGAGCATTGTGATAACTGATTCAGAGTTTTTGAGAGGTCACCTTCTCCTGCAGACAAGACCAGCTGACCATCTAAACATTCTTAACTCAGCTTTATTTTACCTAGAGACAAGGAGAATGCTGAGCTAAGGAGAATGAAATTACTTTTTCTCCTAGAGAAAGAGTTGCAGACTTTGATGTTAGGTTGATAGGGAATCTGATTCCAGGATTTGTTGACCCTCAGTTGGGATGCAACCTCTTAGATACTTCTTTAAATCCCATCACACGCATAACCCAGTAAAGAGAGACTGAAAGACAGACACTCTCTGAGAAGATGGAGATTAGGTGACAAAAATCTCAAAAATGTGGTTAGTTTAGTCAAAATATGAGTACAGAGGCTGACAGTTCAACTGTCCCTTGAATATAACCTTTATTATTTAGAATACTTACCATGTTGTGATGATTTGTTTACTTGTCTCCTCTGCCTGGGTTCAAGTTCTGGCCCTGACCATGACTAGGTATGGGCGCTGGGGAAGCTATTTAACTGTTTGAAACCTCAATTTCCACACCTACAGAAGCTGATAATAGCACCTACCTCAGAATGATTAGGAATGTGCATTTGGCTTTTTCTTCCGAGTGCCTAGTACCCTGCCTGGCTCATGGGTACTCAAGAATTATTTGTAAGTTATTTTACTGGAGAAGGGCTAAGCTTAAAGAATTTCTTTGTCACATTACAAGCTGAGTTTTGAGAAGAGAATTTGGTCAAAGGATGCTCTTCTATTAATCAGACTGGGCTGAAGATAGTGTCTGTCTATAAAGAGAAGTGGAAACTAGATAAATGTTTTGAATATTTTATGACAACAGTTGAGAAATGTTAGGATACCTCCAGTCCCACATTTGGATAGGTTCTTGGAATTGCCTTCTGAATCTCATCCAAGATGGCTAGAAGTCAATTTGAATTTCTTCTTGGAAGTTGTGGACTCTGGGCACTAGACACTTTTCGTTGTCTTGCTTAGCCTGAATTGGTCTCCTGCTAACATCCCAAGCTTTGGGAACCCATGTCCTTTATTGGACATGCTGGTACACATTGTCTTAGGACATTTATAGTTGTCATGATTTGCCATTTAATTTATTATAGGTTCACTTGAAATGTCAATGTGCCATAGCTCTTGTTGGGGGAGAATAGAGTCATTTCTCTTTCCCTCACAGGAATGTATGAGAATGGTGAACTCTTTGCTGATTGATTGGTAAAATTATGTTTGTCTCACACGTTTGGAAATGTCATTTCTAAAAGGGAAGGTGTTGAATAGCTTTCTCTGGAGATCTTTTAAAATAGAGCAGTTTCTCACCTGATTGAGGTGTTTAAAGTGAGGTCTTCGGGGGCAATGGAATGGCCTCTGCTTCCGAAATTGGAATTATTTGAACTTTAGTTTGAATGCACATTTGAAAATAACGTGTTAAAAGTGTGACAGGATAGTCTATGGCAGGATATTTTATTCAGAGGATGGGGCCGGGATCAGGCCAAGGATGCAGGGACATCGAAAAACATTCTTTAGTTCAGAAACCAGAGGAGAAGGGTAGAGGGCATTACGGGAGTGAGGGCAGCAGGTCTCGGGCAAGATGGCAGGCATATTCGTCTGACATTGCAAGACCAGTTAACTGGGTCTAGCAGAGAGAAGTGTATTAGTTTTCAGTCGCTGACATAATAATATCACACATTTAGTGGCTTCAAGCAACACATGTTTATTCTCTAGGTCAGATGTCGGATACGAGTCTCACCCAGCTGAAATTAACTTCTCTATTTGAAAGTCTCACAGTCATCTCAGACTTAGTATGTCCCAAATGGAGCTCCTGCTGCTCACCCCAAACCTGTCTCTCTACCGTCTTCCCCATCTTATTCCATACCAATTGCGTGCTGAAATTGCCCAGGTCAAAAACTCTGGACTCGCCTTCAACTCCCCTTGCCCCTTACAGCAAATCCAGTTGGCTCTCCTTCAAAATTACATAATCAGAATCTGATTATTTCTCATCCTCTCTAGTTTGGATTCCTGCGGTAGCATTTTAACTGGTTTGGCTGCTTCTACTCATGTTCCATGTTAATACATCCTCAGCACAGTAGCCAGAGTGATCCTAACATGTGAGCCAGATCTGTCACTCCACTCCACTCCCCATAGCCAGTTGGCCCAACTTAGAGTCAAAGTCAAAGACCTTCTGATGGCCTAAGAGGGCGGGCAGGCTCATCACTTTGGCCCTGATGTGGTCTCCAGTGATGCTGTTTGTCTACCTCATAGGCTTTTTGGACCAATACATCATCAGACTCTAAAAACTTCCCACTAGCTCTTAGCCATGGATCATCCTCAGTCAGGGAGGCAGATTTCAGGTCAAATTGGCATCCTTTGGCCCACATCTGCCTTCTCCCAACCCCTTTGTGATACCCTCCGGAGTCCAAGTAGAGGGTCTCTTCCTGTCTGATTCAAAAAGCTGATAGAAAAAGATTTCCCCACAAGGTTCCATACTTTCCAAACCAATACCAGGCCCAGGGGTACTTTCTGGTTCTCCTGCTCTTGTACCTAGTCAGGCTAATAACTTAAGTGGCACTGCTGCTGAAACACATACCAATTGTTGGGATTTGAGGAGGGGGCAGATTTCCTTGGAAAAAGGGAATGGGAGGGAGTGGTTCCTGTTTCCACATCAATCTTCCAACATCTGTCTGCTCAATCGCCACACTCCTAGGGACTTTGTACAGGAGACAAGCATCTTCCAGAACCACTGCTCCTCGCTGTTGAATTCAGCAGCTGGTAATGAGGTGAAGGATGCAGACAAAGCCTTTCCTTAAAGAATGTCAGGGAGGGCACTGTGAGGTACTCATCCTTGTGCCTTCCCTTGCATGGTTCTTTATACCTAGAGAGTTCCATGTGTGTTTATTGAACTGAACTGATACATTTTTAAAAGTTAATCATATCAGATGATAAATCAGTCACATAGAAATAAGGCCTAGAAAATAAACATCTTATTATTACTGAAATTCAATACTACTGTAGCCAAGGGAACTAAGAAGGGGGCTAAAATTGGCCAAGGGCCTTTTAGGACATCTGAGGTGTCAGTGGGTTTCATGTGTTGTGTCCCGCTTTTGTCTGATAGGTCATTGCTTGTGAGCAGCAGTATGACTCTTCCTACGATGCTCGCTGTGATGTCTGGTCCTTGGGGATCACAGCCATTGAACTGGGGGATGGAGACCCTCCCCTCTTTGACATGCATCCTGTGAAAACGCTCTTTAAGATTCCAAGGTAGGACACAAGATGGCGCTCTTGGCTCATTAGTTCTTTGTGAAAGAGTCTTGTTAAGGATAATAAATAGTTGGTAAACAATTTCTCTCCGAAGGCGAGAAAGCCTGATTGTAAATGTATTTTTTTAGGGGGAAGGGGAAGAGGGGGATGGTGGGGACGAATGTGTTCCTGAAAGATAACATATTCCAGAAAGTAGACTATGTTGTAACAATTGTGTATTTTCAGTGCTCCAGTTTTTCTGAGATGTTTATTTTTTGTGCTTTGCCAGAGAAGACTAAAAATGCAGTTTTGGATTAAGTAATCTGTCTAAATACTGGTGTTTTCTTTTAAAATTATGTAATCCTGTCTGGTCATTTTTTTCCAGTTTGTATCTTTCTCCAGTATTTTGGAAAATTTAGGGATAAAAAATGTGTACAGCACTAAAAAAAATCAGATAAATGTTACATCAGCCCTGATTTTCTCTCCATCCCTTAATTTCCATCTCGATGGGAAATTGTGCTGAAAGAGGTCTGTTTGAAGGGTATTTAAATATCAGTATATTTTCTATTGTCTGTATTCATTACGGGTTTGTACAAAAGGTTTGGTTGTTTGTCTTTCATCAGAATAGGGCTGATGTTTGGCCAACTCAAGGCTTCAGTTACGGGAAATGAAGCCATCGGGGAGCTTCATCCCGGCAGGTTGCAGGTTGAGAGCTTTGTACCTTCCACATTTCTCTTTCAAAGGAAGGTTCTGGGCTGGTTAGGAGCCATTTAACAATATAAGTGTTAACCTTTCCTTATCTGCACAATCACACAGCTATTACAGCCTTTAAAAATTTCTCCTGATTGCAATTTGCATTTCTGATTAGGTCTATTTATATGTAGATGAGACTCTGTGCCGTTCATCATCACAATGTTATCGTTTTGTACCTAATCCAGATGTGAACCACCACTCACCATTATTCCAAAAATGATTCCCACCCGTCAGAGTTAGTCTTTTGGCCTTTTCCAAAGTACAAAAACAGGTCATAGTGATTAGAAAGACAGACAAAGCTCTGGGCTTTTCACATTAATAGTCTGGTGAATGTTCAAAACAATGTAAGAATACAGGACCCCAAAACAGTATTGTATACAATCACATGTTAGAAAATGAGAAATGGTGTTGGGATGATTTGTGTGTGTGCTCTGATTTTTTTTTTACAAATGGTTTACTCTTTATATACTAGAGCAACATAATTTCTCAAATATCAGAATTAAGGTGTGGCTTCTGATTAGCAAGATGTATGTACTTTTGATTAGAGATCATCTACTTGGGTATGTTTTTCCTTTCTCTTTTTTTTAGTGTGCATTTGTGTTCGACCAATTGTTCGAAATTTTTATAGGATGATAAACGTGAGGCAGCTTAGAAGGTGCGTGTGTGTGGGCATGTGTGTGTGTGTGTATATTTAAACAGACCCTTCATCTCCAGTGACTCTTCTTAGCTTGCATCTGTGGCCCAGCCAAACCTCTGACCTCTATTAACCTTTATACTCTCACTCCCTTCAACTTCTTCCATCTTGGGAGAAACTTCCAGTGCTGAAACACAATTAACCATGCCCCCCACTGACTCCCTCGGAGCAGGATGAACTTCAGGAACAGGGCAATTGTTAGTAAAAGATTTTAGGGGTGACAAGGATCCGTATCCCAAAGTAGGTTGAAACTTTCTTTTTCTCCTCCTAGTGTAACCTCCTTCCCTTTCACTGTCTCTTGGTTCCTGTGCAAGTGATGAATCAGATTGAACTGGGGAAGGTCAACACTAATCGGTCAGGAGGCCGTGCGTGTGATTATGTGCTCACACTTGTCATTATCCCAACCTTACTGGTGGATTGACATTTCTGGGCAGGAAGGATGGAGGTTTTTTTTAAAAAATGTAGGATATTTGCATATACTGCATAGCTTTTTATACTAAGTTATTTACTTAAAAAGTATCCTGTCAGTTAGAATCCCACAGTTCTCTTATGAAGGGCTGTGGATTGACTCTGTGTGTGTGTGTGTGTGTGTGTGTGTGTGTGCGCGCGCTTGTGGGCAAGTGTATACTCTATCCTAATCGTGAGCACTAAAAATGCATTCTTTCCTCAGAAAACTGCTTGATAGAGATTGGAGAAATTTAACATTTACATATTCAAACAGGCACTTGAATCATTCACCTGTGGGTTTCATGGGTCTCTCTCTTTCATTATACTTCAGCATCTCCTTTCCTAACGGAGAAAAGCAAATGGCAGATAGTGAACAAAAATCCTTTGCAGCTGTTTGGCACCAGAACTTTTTTATTCCTCTTTGATTATGAGTATTATCGGTGTTCTGGAATTCTCTCCGATTAAACAGTGAAGTCCAGGCAGAGTGCTGTGGGGCCCAGACTACTGTGCATGGCTCTCCCCGGCCCCCGGCCTTTCTCACTCACCTCTTCCCTACAACCCTCTCCTGACTGGAAATAAATTGAGTAAATTACTAAGTAAGGAAAGGAAAGAAACCTTTTCCTGAGTCAGGGAAGAAGTGACTTTCACGAGTTACCAAGGACTTAGAAATGAATGGCATGCTGGTTCCATGTGAGGTGGGAGCCTCAGATGTCTATGGAGCAGGTGGTTACACAGGTTCCCTGGGCTCTGTCAGCAAACAGGAAGCGAGGCCGGCTGGATGTGCTGGATGTGCCCACACACGGGCCTCCTTGCTCTTCCCCTCCCGCCTCCACTCACCTTCTCCTTTCTTTTGACCTTCACATTAGAAGATGACACGTGGGGTAGCCGTGACCTGTCTTTGAAATCCTGCATGACTTGAGATCCTTCCCACATCATGAACACACGGAAATTATCTGCTGATTGGCAGAGGAGCCACTATTTGCTGAACCTGTCAGCATGTGTCATTTTGTCTAACGCCTTTGCTCTAAAAAAGTCACCCTTCTCTGACAGTCACTGCCCTGTCTATTGCTATTTTTCTCCAGGAGTTAGAAGAGAGGAAGGGAATGAAACCATTTCTCTGGGCATTAGCAGCTTCAACAACATCTCTCTCACGACTCTCCTAGAGACTCGTTTAGAATTCCAAAGGCTTAGAAGCATCTTGCAGATGACCTGGATATATTTTTCACTTAAAAGGAGATCTGTTTCATAGATGTATTTGCAAGAACCCATAGAGTTAGGAGAAATACACAAATATATACTGCTCTTGGTAACCAGTTATCTTTCCTTAGCGTGATGTCTTTGGCTAATGACCTCTTTGACCTCCACAGATAGGGGTCTGGAAAGTAGTGGGGACTAGCATGGGTGTGTTTATTGGACAAGGACTGAGAGCTGTGTCACCTGCCCATGTATTTGGGGCCAGATAGGAGCTGACTCTGTCCAGTGTCTCATTGCACAGTGAGTATTTCCACCTCACTTCTGTGGAAAAATGCAGAGTGTTTTCAAGATTCCCAGCAGAAATGACCTTGGCTGGAGGTGGATGGAACAGAATGGCCTGAACATCCCAGTCACTGAAGTCAGTGATTTTCCCTTCCTAAAGGGAAGTTTCCCTGGGAAAGGAACTCGTGATGATTACAGTTTACATTTGGGCTTATTTTCCTTACCAAATTTAAGTTGTAAACTGTACCCAACCACATTAGTTTCCTAGGTCTGCCACAAAACATCACCACAAACCTGGTGTCTTAACTCAGTTGAAATGTATTCTCTCGCAGTTCTCGAGGCCAGATGTCCAAAGTTAAAATGTCAGTAGAGCTGTGCTCCCTCTGAAGGCTCTAGAGGAGAATCCTTGTCTCCCCTTCCAGATTCTGGTGGCTCTGATGTTCCTTGGTTGGTGGCAGCATTCCACCTTTCTTTCTTATCTCTCTGTGTCTTTTTCTTTTCTGTCTGCTGGTAAGGACACTCATCATTGGCTTGAGGCCTCATCCTAATTTAGGATGATTTTGCCTCAAGATCCTTGTTTTAATTACATTTTCAAAAGACCCTTTTTCCAAATGACATCACATTCTCAGGTTCCAAGGGGACCTTGCCTTTAGGGGACCACAATTTAACCCACTACACTAACCAACTTTCATGTTCACCAGGTTCCCTGAGAATCTTAATTTAGGGGCAGAATATAAGCTGACTAGCTAAATGATGATGGAAAAATAATAGCTTAGGTTTATCGAGTGCTAACTAGGTGGCAGGCACAGTGCTATGCAATTCACATACACAAATGCCTTCAGTCCCCACATGACCCTGTGAGGTAGGTGCTGTCATAACCTCTTTTTCTAGAAGAGAAAACTGGAAACCCAGGGAGAAAGCCCATGGAGGGAAAGTGATTTGAACCTGTGAAGTTTGACTCCAAAGCCCACACATTTTGCAAATACATTGAAAAGTTAAAGCCCTTCCTTAAATTATATTTATTTATCGATGAATTGTGAAATAAGTACTGAGGGGACTGGAGAATAAAAGAATGAATGTGGGGGACAGTTCTCAGAGTTTTCTGAGAGGCTGTTCCCAGGTTATAATCCTCAAATTGGCTCGAATAGAATTTTCCATTCAAAAAAAAGAAGTGAATAAAATATCCTGGCCTTTAAGAAGCTTACAGTCCAACTTCTTTCTCCATGCTCCCAATTTCAAACTGACATAGTAAAACTGAGAGTTAGAATTTTATTAGCATCAGGGATTGTGTCAGTCAAGGAACTAAAGAACAGAAATCAAAAGTGTTGTCATAGATGAGCACCGGCCCTCCGTGGCTCATTGATTTATGACTCCCAAACCAGAAATCCCTCCCTTCTCCAAACTCCTCTTCAAGCAACTGCCTTTTATTTCCTAATTTAGAACACTTAAGACAAGTGAATTGCAGAACTTATGTTACATAACAGCAGAGAGGCATTTCAGGTTATCATTATTGGTACCCAGTAGTTTCTGTCCCACCCCACCCTCCTCCCAAAACTTCATGTGCCATGACTGTCAGGACAGTTTCTGATAGAGCCAGCATCTCTTCTCCTTCGTCTTCCTCTTATTTTTTTCAGTAGGAAAGCCTTGCTTTGGTTGTGGAGTAAATGGAAAACTATTTCTGGCACCCTGATTTGGAATGCATTTTCTCATGGAAACTATTTTAAATGGTTATTTAGGAGGAGGCGATGGAACACTTGAAGTTCTCATTTTTGGTGCATTGTTAGACTCTTGTGGCCAACTGGAGGTTTATAGTTGAGTCTACAGCCTGTCTCTAGAACTTTATGCTTATGGGAAAAAATGCTTTCCAAGCTCTAAACTACGCATTTATAAAAGTACTTTGGAACACAGTCTTCCTGGGATTTGGGAATGACCATGCTGTCCAGCGTAGAGCATCTCTAACTTTGTTCACTCTAAGTCAGGCTTGAGTGTTTTTTCTCTCAAGGAGAACATGATTTTACTGTCTCCTCCCCCATTCACTGGCAACAGTGAAACGGGCAGAAGTCGAATAGGAAAAAAAAGGGAGCAAGGAGGAGGAATCAAAAAGGATGCTCTTGGGCTACCTGGATGATGTGGGTGATGGAGCTCAGAAAGTGTGAATCTGTCTGAAAGATTTCCCTCAGGGTCTCCGTGCTTACAGTCAACTCTCGTTCTGAAACAGAATCCTCGGGCTGAATTTTCATTGAATTTTATCTGAATTTCTGTCATTTTTAAAAGGTAAGGATTCCTTTTATTCTGACTTTCCTAATTCACAAGCCAAATGGCTCCTACATGGGACGCCATCTCCTCAGCTGTGAGAAGATGCAGAGGCAGCAGGGAGTCCTGAGTCACCCGTAATTGTCTTACTGTTACAGAATTGTCACAGGATGTTTTCCATGAGGGCTGTGAAATATGAGGAAAAGAAATTAAAACTAAACTATTATTGAAGTGTAATGGGTGAGGGGGCTGGGTATTTAATGGCTCTGTAAGGCTGGGTTTACCCCGGGGGAACTTTGGTTTCTCTTCGCCAACCCAAGTCACTTAGCTGTTGGCCTCTGAGCAACAAACCCTCACAATCCCAACTTCATCATAAAGCAAGAAGTACTAGAAGAATTAGCATCGTTTAGCATTTATTGAGGGCCTAACAGTAAAAAAAAAAAAAAAAAAAAAAAAAAAAAAAAAAAAGTTTTGAAATACTCCAGTAGAAAAACAGTAGTCTTTTATGAGTCTTTTTCTTTCTTGGGGAGATTTCTAGTCCCATGTCAGTGGACTGTGGTCCCTATCCCTCAGGATACCTTAGGGGTCCTCTCTCTCCCCCAGAGTATCCTCTCCCTTTCCGTGGGAACGCAGTAGCTGGAGGGAGCTGGCAGAAATGTCTCAGAAGGCTTTGGCTCTGTGGAACATGTTTCCAAACTCATTTTAATTTGAGTCGAGCAGCTGGGGCTGTTAGTTCCTATGGAGGTGCAGCTTGCTGCCCCTCCTGAACCCTGGCAGGCAGGGCCAGTTCAGCTGCACAGGCTTTCCTTTGGGGATCAGATGGCAAAGCAGGAACGTGCCTTCAGGGACTGCTGGTCCCCATCCGTGTAGAGTAAGAAGCCCACTCTGAGAGAAGGGAGAGGCCAGAGAATGAGAAGGGTTGACTGTAAGCACTATCTGTGCTTTCTCCTTTATTACCCTGATTTTGTTGTTTTGACACCACTCACTTTGGCTAATTCTTATATAGCTCCTAAATGGTGGAGAGAGGGGCAAAGAGGGTAGGAAAGGAAATAGAGCTCAAAATAGTACCAAAGGGTTTGAGGCACCTGAGTTTCCTCTTGATCCCAGGAAAATAACTAGGGAATAATAGTGAGGAATAGTTATAAACTGCCTTCATGGGTTGGCATAGTGGAAGGGCAGGGGCAACACAAGGGTGAAAAGTGATAAGCTGGTAATCTGGATGAAGGTTCTTCACAGCTGGAGTTACCCATTCCTGGAGAATCCTGGAGTCACTTGGAGCCAGTGTCATCAGAAAGAAAACATAGTGTAGTGGTCAAGCATTGGTGTTTGTATCAGTTATCTACTGGTGTGTAACAAACCACACCCAAACTCAGTTGCTTAAAACCACAATCATTTATTATTTCTCATTAGTCTCTGGATTCTTGGGGTAGATCTTGGCTGGGCTTATTCATGCATCTGTGGTCAGCTAGGGACTTGGCTGGGGGCTGGCTGGTCTAGGATGGCCTTACTAGACAACTTGGCTGTGCTCCATGTGGTTTCTCATTGTCCAGCAGGCTAGGGAGGACTGTTCTCACATTGGTGACAGGGTTCTAAGCATAGATCCAGGAAGGGGTTGAAGATTGGGTTATTTTTACAATGAATTTACCTCAGTGTTCTATAGTCAGTCTGCAGGAGTTCTAATACCATTTCTACCACTTTCAGGCTGTACAGACTTGACCAAGTTACTTGATGTCTCTTCACCTCAGTTTCTCCCTCTGTAAAATGGACATATGAATAGTATCAGCCTCACAGAGTTGCTGTGAGCAATTAATGGGTGTAAAGTGCTCAGAATAGTACATAATAAGCATTCAATTTTTGCTGAATGCTATCAAAGAAAAAAAGTCTCAAAAGAATATTTATATTGTAGAATTTGCTTTCCCTTGTAGCTCAAGAATTGAAACCTCACATTCAAAGAGCCACCCATGAAATCGATCATTTGAAAGTTTAGCAGATTGATTAATTGATGATTATATGGGAGATTGAAAACAAAGGCTGATTTCTCAATAAATCCTTACTGTTGCCACTGCATCTGTCTGAAGGATCCTGCCTTGAATATCCATTGTCACAACTCCTTTGTTAACAGACACACTCCTAAGAGACGTGGAGCCCCATACACACCCATGAACGTGATGACAGGGCTGCCCACTAGGGAGCAGAGCTGGCCTTAGTCCCCCTTCCCATTATGTCTACAATGAGTGTTGATACCGTCATCCTTTGAAGAGAAGGGAGGCTGCAGGGCTTTTCCCTTCCTATCAATTCCATCTTTGTGGCAGCTTTGTGCTTGGTGGGTGGGTTGTGTGATGGGGGCTTGGCTGCCTCCTTCTACAGGGTCCCTTCAGCCCTCTTGGTAGGTACAGTCTTCCCCTGGATTCTGGAAATTTCTTGTCCCCAGGTAAAGGGACAATAGTAGGAGTGCTAGGCAGAGGACACTGACTCAAGATTGGGTTCCATTTTGCTACCACTTTCTCCACCAGAGGGAATGATTTTTCCAGCCCAGCCTGGAAAGGCTGAAACATTGGCAGAGGGAGACCGAAACCCAAGCCAGGTGAGGGAATTGTAAGGAGAGCACTTGGTTATTCCAGATGAGTTCAGGTTTCTCTGCTGGAAGGAATGATACCTGGGGACTGACAGAATATCCGGATGAGACTGCTGACCCACTGGCAGTGATCCTGAAGAGTTCTGGAGAACAGGAACAGCACTAGAGGAGTAGAAAGGGAGAGTGTGCTTCAGTTCTTCAAAAACGAGGAAGAAGACAGGATCTGCAAAGTGCTGTCTGGTGAGCTTGACTTTTATGCTGGGTTAATTACTAAGGTTCCTTTTTTCTCCTCCTTGAATAGTTTATGAATTCTTAGAAGAAAAAACTGTGATCACTAGGAATTGGCATGGGTTCACTAAAAATAAGCCATGTCAGTCTAATATCCTTGTTTGGCATTACTGCAGGCGAATACAAATGGGGACTGTTTTAGAGAGAATATATTTGGAATTTTTCCCTTAGGTAAAAATCTGTTGTGATATCTTTGTGGCCAAGATGGGGAAACACAGGCTGGAGCATTGGTGGTAGCGGTGAATCATAACCTAGGACGGATTGTATGGAAGGAGCACTGGATAATGTTTTGGTGTCAACATGATGGGAAATCTGGAGGCCTTGGGCAGGGCTCTACTGACCGTCCTGTCTGCTGAATGTTTTAAAATGTGTACTGAGTTGGAGGACATAGTAGTCTGTTGGTCACATTCATGAAAGGCTAGCTGGTGTTCTGGAGGACAGACTTAGTATCCTCAAGGCCTCTATTGCCAAGAACAATGGGATTCTCTAAGCAACTAGGCTTGAAAACCCTGGTGAGCTGTATATGCTGAGAGAGCCATGGCTTAATAAGCAATGAGGGGGAAATGAATTTAATTGTGGCTGTAAGTTCAATAGGGATCAAATGGTAAGACAGTCTTGCATGGTTAACGTGAGGTTTTAAAGTCAGAACAGGTAACCACCACTACACTGGCTCTGTCCCAACCAGAAGCCCTTTGGAATGATAGCTTCATTCTGGGCACCACACTCAAACTGCCACAAGAAGTTCTTACTCTGGCAGAACTCTAATGGGCATGAAGCTGGCATTCAAACAGAGATTTGAACACTTTGCTCTGGTTCTTTACCGGTCCATCATTTCACCTCTCAGAGGAGCATAAGTGGCACCAACCTTAAGCAGATTATTTTGCACTCAGATGACAGGGCCCATGTAAAGTGTTTCCTTCCGCATCCTCCCAGTACTCTGGGAGTGCTCACAGAGATGATTGTGAGTAGTTAGCAACTGCTGGGCTGGAGCCGCTCCCTACAGCAGTGAGCCTCACCCAGCACAGAGGTCCTTAGTCCTAGCTATGGCTTAGATTCTCCCGGGAGCTTTAAATATATCAGCACCTGGGTACCACTCCCAGAGATTCCAGTTTAATTGCTGGAGTCAAGCTCAGCATTTATTTAATATATAATTAATTTTATAAATACTTGTAATAATATGCATATTGTTTTTCATTTTAAAGTTCCCCCAGATAAAGTTCTAAAGTGCAACTAGGGTTGAGAAATCCCTGTCCTGAAACAACTATCAGACTGTTGTGTTTGTTTATTTATATTTCAAAACTACAGCATCTCCTCTGGAAATTCTGGTCCCTGCCTTCCCTACTCCTACCCTATGGTAGAGAATCAAGAAATTAGTATTGGACATTATGAAGAATGTAAAAGCAGAAAAAAGAATTTCAGCAGAATAGTCAGTGGTGACTTGGGGGATGAATTGTGGTATGTCTCCCACAAAAAAATATATTGAAGTCCTAATCCCACAGTACCTCAGAATTTGACCTTGTTTGAAAATAAGATCTTTGCTGATATAATTAGCTAGGTTAAGATGAGGTCATGCTGAAGCAGAGTAGGCCCTAAATTCAATATGACTGATGTCCCGCTAAGAAGAGGGTGATTTGGACATAGACCCACACACAGAAACATGTGAAGACACAGACGCAAAGGAAGACCGCTGAACTGCCACAAGCCAAGGAATGCCTGGACCACCAGAAGCTGGAAGAGATGAGGAAGGAGCTTTCCCTGGAGGCTTCAGAGGGAGCATGGTCTGATGACACTTTGATTGTGGACTTCCGGCCTCCAGAACTGTGAGAAAATGAATTGCTGTTGTTTTAAGCCACCTCATTTGTAGTGCTCTGTTATGGCAGCCCAAGGAGACAAATATAGCAATTTTATCTATTTTGGAGCCTGCTGGTGCTGGAGGGATGCCTAAGGTATGATCAGGGTCGGGGGGTTAGGGGTAGGAGGGAGGTGTTTGGCCTAGAAGAGTCCTGGGTGTCATGGAGGGTTAGAGTAGCCAGCCTTCCACTCCATCAACCCTCAGATAGTATTCCTGTAGAAATCAAGACGCTCTTACAGAACATGCCTGGCAGGACTCAGTTTGATTTTAGGTAGGAAGTAGATACATGAGATCCTCTTCTCCCTTGCTCTGGACCGCTGAGCCAAGACTTGCTTCCCCATTCAGCCCTGCCTGGGCAGGGAGAGCCCCTCTTTTCCGCAGTGCTCAGCATGGAGAAGGGAGCTCTATGGTTCTTCTCTGAGTTTCTTCCATCCTTAGGACTTCTGGAGTGGAGTACAGGATGAAAGGAGATGGTTCTTAACCTTTTATCTTTGCATCTCAGAATAAAGAGAATCCATGGTAGAAGAAGAACTTGGGGCATTGAGAAGTGGCTGTGGTGTCCCATCACATATCTGGGACAGGTATTGGGAGGTGAGTGAAGATTTCTCAAAAAATCCAGGTATCTACCTGGACAGGGCCAAGCAGTGTGGAGCATGATCCAAGGAGCAGCATTATCTGCTTCTCATGTCCCAAAGGGCCTCACACCTATAAAGAGGGGAGATGGGCATCCCAGCATCTTTCTTGGTCCTGGTCCTGTAATATGCCCCCATGTTAATTTCCTATTGCTGCTATAACAAATTATTAGAAACATAGTTGCTTAAAACAACAGAAACTTATTATCTTACAGTTCTGAAAGTCAGAGGTCTGAAATGATTTCCAGTGGACTGAAATCAAGAAGTCGTCAGGGCTGAGTTTCATTCTGGAGGCTCTAGGGGAATATCCATTTTCTTGCCTTTTCCAGCTTCTAGAGGCACCTGCATTCCTTGGCCCCTTCCTCTGTCTTCAAAGCCAGCAGTGGCTGGTCAGTTCTTTCTCATGTCTCATCACTCTGACACTGGCTCCTCTGCCTTCCTCTTCCCCATTTAAGGACACTTCTGATTACACTGAATCTACCCAGGGTAATCTTCCCATCTTAAGGCCAGTTTATCAGCTTATTAGCAACTGTAATTCCATCTGCAACCTTAATTCTCCCTTGCCATGTAACCTAACAATGTAATCTACCATATGCACAGATTCTGGGGTTTAAGACATGGACATCTTCGAGGTCCATTATTCTGCCTAAATTGCCCCTCAAAGCATTGTCCAGGAATTCTTAGAAGTCCTCAGGAGTGTGCACCACTTGTGCCCACAGCCATTTTGAGCTACCATCGTTAGGTGACCTCTGCCCTCTTATTTCTCTCCTGTCTGGCTTTTCTTTGCCCACATCTATTGCCCACTCAACCACCATCCCAACTCCCCTGCCTGCAGGGCTGCTGGTTCTGTTTACCCCCAAAGCCTCTAGTCTTGGGATGCCAAGGCACTGGTTCCCCCCAGAAGAAGGGAAGTAGCCTCTCCCCTGAGTATCTCTGAGCCACACTCTGTCACTTGGGTCCCCGCGCAACTCTACTTGTGCCCAGAGCCTCATCATTTTTGTTAGCTTCTGGCTCTCCTCTCTTGACAGAGTAGCATCAAATCCCTCTAGGATAACAGGGTCTTGACAGAGGTAATCAAGTTAAAATACAAGCCATCCAGTTTGTAGTACACGCTGTCATGGCAGCTGTAGGACACTAATACAATGGCCCATAGCCCTGAAAGGGGTTCAGGACCCAAAAATGTTTAAAACCACTGATGTAACCCAATGCAGTCATGAGCAGAGGAAGAAGCCCAAAGGCTAGGAGTGAGTTTCCCTAGGTGATACGGCTTACTAAGACAGATACGTGGCCAAGTCCCACACATTCTGACTCCTCAGTTCAACTTCAAGCCCAGGAGGGGTAAATGTGGGGATGTTGGCCTGCCCCCTTCATCACTAGATTTGCTGCTGGTCCTGCCTTGGTGGTCCACCTCTATCTGGCACAGCTCACCATTCTGCCAGCGACTTCACAGGAACAAGTGGGAAGTGCGCTGTGCCTTTACCTTAATGATACTCGCTTCTCTGGACAGCATAGTCCTCCTCCTGCGCCCCCTACACTTCCTTCTAGAAGTTCACATTTTGGCACTTCTGTGTCAACAAGGAAAAAAAAACCCTCAAGGGTAACTAAATATGTATATCAACAGGGAAATATTTCATTTGGTTGGTAATGATAAGCTCTCTGACTGGAAAGGAGTTGAAAAAAATCAACATAACTGGCACAAAATACAAATAAGGAAACAATGACCCCAGGGTAAAAAAAAGTTTGCCAAATGAGTTGGCAAAATGTAAGAGTTCCCTAGTTAAAACTATTTTAGTTCTCTAGAAGCATGTGTGTGGAGTAGTGACCTACTTACAAATGGACTGTAAATTGATGCTTGGAATTAATTTATGTAATCATCTGATAAATATTCATCAAGCATAGACTGTGATCAGGCACTGTGTCGGGCACAGCAGTGAACAAGACTAATTTCCTGTCCTCATGGAGTTTCTATATTAGAGGGGGGAGAGAAATGGTAAGCAACAAAATATATAACCTGCTAGATGGTGATAGTGGCCAACTGAAGAAAGTAAGGTGTGACAAGGGGAATAGAGGGTGACAGCTGGGGTGGGATTTATTATTATATAAGGTGCTGAGAGAAGGCCTCTCCAGTAAGGTAGAGGGAAGAGTCTAAAAGGAGCGAGGGGACAAGCCATGCCTGGGGAAGGAGTAAGGGCAGAGGCCCTGAGGTGGGAAGGAGGTGGGCACATTTTAGGAACAGCGAGGAAGGCGAGGCAGCTGGAGCGCAGTGAGAGAAAGGGAGGGAGGGAGGGAATAGGTGATGGCAGAGAGAGGACTGGGGACAGGTCACGTAGCCTGCTGTAATGATTTTTTATTTTTCTATGAATGAGATGGAAAGCCATCAGAGTTTGGGGCAGAGAAGTGATATGAAATGACTTCTGTTTAAAGAGATCTTCTGGATAGTACGTGGAGAATGGAATGTTAGGGGTGGGAGATAGGAGTAGAGGCAGAGAGACAAGGTAAGATACTCTAAGCTGTAATAACCCAGGTAAGGGAGAATGGCACCTTGGATCAAGGTGGACATGGTAAGAAGTAGTTGGATTATGGATATAATTTGAAGGTTGAGTTGATAGGATTGCTGATGAATTAGATGTAGGGCATGAGAAAAAGTGAGGAGATAGTGAAAAATCTCAAAAGATGTTGGCTGGAGAAACTGGAAAACAGGAATAACCATTTTCTGAGGTGGTAATGATTGTGGGAGGAGCTGAATTGGTGAGGGGATAGGGCAGGAATGAAGAATCCTGTTTCAGATATTAAGTTTGAAATACACATTTGTCAGTCAAGTAGAAATATTGAGGAGGTATTGAGACACAGGCATCTGGAGCTCCATGGAGATATCTGGTCTGATGTCATCAGATGGGAGTCATCAGAATATACAGGATATTTAATAACAT
This sequence comes from Camelus ferus, assembly GCF_009834535.1. Lineage (NCBI taxonomy): Eukaryota > Metazoa > Chordata > Mammalia > Artiodactyla > Camelidae > Camelus > Camelus ferus. The sequence continues at coordinate 44,406,741 of NC_045700.1, forward strand.
GAGCCTGGTAGACTTTACCTGAGCAGTGGGTGTAGATAAAGAAAGCATGAGGTCCTGAAGGCTACTCCCCCATTCAGAGATGGGAAAGATGAAGAGAAACCAGGAAAGGAGTTTGATAAGAAGTGGCCATTGAGGCAAGAGGAGAATGAAAAGAGGGTGGTATTCTGGAAACCAAAGTAGAAAGGGATGAGAGAGAGAGTGATCAACTGTATCAAGTGCTCCTGAGTCAAGTAAGACAAAGATTGAGAATTGACTATTAGATCTGATGACCTGGAGGAAACTGGTGACCCTGTCAAGAGCTGTTTCAATGGAACTGTGGGGATAAAAACCAAATTGGAGTAGAGTGTGAGGTGATGGCCATATTCTGTTTCTTGAGCTGGGCAGTGGTTACACTAGTGTTAGACTTTATATTATATATTACATAATAAACACTTCAAAAAGGGCGGGGAAGTTGAGATAGTGATCATAGGCAACTCTTTTTATAAGTTTGCTTTAAAGGGATCAGAAAAATGGGACATTAGCTGGAGGAGAAGATAAAGAATATATTTTCTAAGTTTCAGTGGTCATTTGTATGAGTGTCATTAGGTAGGGGACTTCCAGAATGCACACATAAGACCATGGTGTATGTTATGTGTATGATACGGTCTTTCATTATGAAATGTATGCAGTATGAAAAATATGTTCTAGAGAAACATGCCTGGTTGTGGCATGATACAGTATTTAGCATTGTTTTGTCCCACCTAGGATGATTTGATGATCTCTGTTAATCTGTATCTTTGGGGTTGAAGATACAAATATCTAAGAATAAAATAGATTGGGCAAGCTTAATCAGGTTCAAAGTTAAATATGTAAATATTTAGGATACCATCAATTGAATGTATAAGCGCCTACAGTGTATGAAGGATTGCACAAACCTGCGGAGATCAGCCAGGCAGAGCTTCTGTCCTCAGAGCTCACAATCTATTTGAAACTCCCTCATGTATTGAAGAGTACATAGAAGGCAGACAGATTAAGGTGTAAAGGATGTGGAGATGTAAGAGGAGAAATACTAATTTTGACCAAGGAGATCCAGGAAGGTCTGCATTTGTACCAGTGCTGAACCATTACAGATGGACGAGGTGATGCTTCAGAAGGGAAGTGAAAGCACAGGTGGGGGAAAAGTGGTGCAGAAGTGGTCCAGGTCTGGAGTTGCAGGGATGAGAGATGGGACTAGAAAGTTACCCCAAGATCCCCACGCCGAGGGTCTTGATGGCCATCCAGAGCACTTTGTTGGGACTGCAAAGAACTGTTCTCCAGAAGGACAAGAGGACAGTGACAAGAACTCCACTTGGGTTTTGGTAAGACACTTCTAGAGACAGAGTAAGCATGAAAATAGGAGTAAGGAGGCTAGGAGGGCACACAGAGACTGTGCCAGGGCCCAAGCAGTCAGCGCACAGCAGAGGCGCAGGGTGGTAGAGGCGTGCATGTCAGGACTCACTGATGCTTGTGGGGCACTGTCTGCAGGCCAGGTAGAAATCAGGGCTGATCCTTCCCCAGGTCTTCATGGGCGTGCTTCCCCCAGCCGTGTCCTGAGACCTCCCTATAAGTCTGGGGGTCTCAGTCAGAACCATGTACCTGGGTTTTGCCATGTCAAGTTCTCACTCCTGCATCTACTTCTGCTCACTCCTTTGTGTATTGGGGGTCATTTGTGTATTTGATCATCTCTCTGATTGGATGGAAGGGCCTTTGAGGGCCTGGGACTATAACTTTCTGAATCTTTGTATCTGGCATAGTAACTAAGAAATTGTATGCATACAATGTTTTCAAATTTTTTAAAAATAAAAACTGGTTTTTCAGGTAACTGAGCATAGCTGTATCATCAAACGTGTTTCAAAATATAGAAAGAGAAATTGGTTTGCTGGAAAAGTATAAGACCTAAACAAAGAAAAAAGACAGTAGGAGACTGTAAAAATTTGAGAGGCCAAGTGGCGTAGGCTTCTAGCATCAGACTTCTTTGGTTTATTTATTTGGTTATTTATTGCTGCATAGCAAATAACTCTAACACTTAGTGGCTGAAATGCTTAGTGGCTTGAACAACAATTGATAGTTTATCATGATTCTGTGGGTCAGAGATTCAGGCAGGTCTTGGGTAGATGGTTTTTCTCCTCCACAGAGTAAGAATCAGTTGGAGCACTGGCTCAGCTGCTGCATTCAGTGAGCAGTTGAGTCGTCCGGGAGGTCTGGGAAGTCTTCACTTACATGCCCTGGGCTCCTCCACAGCCTCCTCTCTCCACCCAGCTTCCTCACAGCACGATGGTCTCGGGGTCGTTGGATGTTTTACGTGGCGGCCAGCTTCCCAGTGTGAAAGAGCAGAGCTGCAGATCTCATAAGGCCCCGCCACGGAAGTTATACACATCACTCTGCCACAGTCCTCCGGTCACAACAAATCACAGGTCAGCCCAGACTCAAGGGGAGGAAAACAGACTCCACCTCTTCAAGGGAGGAGTGGCAGAGAATGTGCAGCCATCTTTAAGCCACTACACAGACATTCCTGGATTTGAATCTTGGGTCTGCTGTTGCTGGTTGTGTGATTCTGGGTGAGGTATGTGGACTCCCTTAGCTGAGATAATATTGATGGCGGGGGCTGTAAGGGAAAGAGATGATATGCCAAAGTGCCCTGGCATGTAGTAGGAGCTCAATAAATAGTGGCTACTCTTATTACTACTGACATGTGCAGTTAAAGCTAAATAAAATGAAAACTGGAAAGAGCACATCTATTGGATTTGACATTTAAGAGACCTTTGGTATCTGCCTGATTTTGGAAGAGAGTGGAAGTGGAAGAGCAAAAGCCAGTGGCAAAAGTTAAGCCATAAGTGGATTTGAGGGCAGTGAGCTCAGCTTGGCAGTGAAGGGGGGAAGTAAAGTGAAAGGGTCTGTCATATGGAAAAATGAGTTTAAGCTGAAGGGCAAGTGGAGAGGTGGAAAATGACATGTGAGAGGAGATAATTGATGAGGGCAGGGCTTTAAAAAGGCTTCTTAAGATTTCACAGACTCGTATTTAGAATGTTGTGATTATGAGCCAGAAAGTTGCTGAGGTTTGCTTTCATAACAGGACTTTGTCTCTTTATTTAACTTCTCTTACTTCCTGATAGAGGGGTCTCTAATCCTCTCGCCTCCCAAAGTCTCTGTCTTGTTGGAGATAGACACAGAATATGTAGCTCCTCTAGATTTGTAAGTCTTGGCCTTAATTTTAGAGCACTATGAATTCTTTGCCTATAAATCACATCACTGGAGATTCCAAAACTCTGAAAATGTTCATGCATTCCAAAAAGATTCTAAAAGAAAGCACTTTTCTATGTAACTTGGAAGGTAAATGTGATTTAAAAAAAAAAAAAAAACACCAAAACCTTCATCATATGTGAATTTGGGAGTAATTATAGCATGGCTGGGGCCAAAATCAGCAAATTAGAGTTATTAGGAACACAGCCAGGCTCTAGGTGCCCAGGCTGAGGTGTGGGTAGTCACAAGCAGAAGGCAGTCAAGGTCAGGCCAGGTGGGGGCCAGGACACAAAGTAGAGAGGTAGTCAGGGAGTTAAAGGACGTTAGTTCTCTGGTTGGATTACTGTTCAGATAATGCCAGACTTTGTTGCTTGAAGAAAATTTGTGATCCTACTGAGGGTTTACTTTTAGCTTCCACTCTTACACCTTCATTTCTCTCTTCTCTCTAGTTAGTATCCATCTCTCCATCACTTGTCTCATTCCAAAAGATATTTAAGGCCATTTACGAAAACAGACTATACAACAAGATGAAAACATATGAGAGGAGGAATTTTGCATGAATAGAAAACAAAGATAGGAAAAATATTAAGCCAAGGGGAGGTTGATAAACAAAATGCACAGCATACTTTCTTATTTACTCAGGGACCACACATTTGTTTTTGAGCTTCCTAGCTGCCAAGGCAAAAAGCAGTATAGAATCAGTTATATGATTTGCAGTATTCAGATTAAAAACAAAAGCAGTGTGCTGAGGATGGGTAACATAGTAAAAAATGTTTTCACCATCATCTTCATGGTAAATCCAACAAGTTTTTCAACATAGATTGATATTATGACTATAAAGAAAAATTCAGTCAAAATTAATAAAACAGTGCAGTTCACACATAAAGCTCTCTGGTGGCTTGGCCTAATACAAGATTAATTTTTGGATTTTCTAGAGTAATAGATTAAATGCCCACCTTGGCTATAAAACAAAATATGTCTAAAGTCAATAAAGCATCTAATTTAATTTTTTTCATATTTATTTATCTATTTATTATTTTTTAAAATTGGAATATAGTCAGTTTACAAATTTGTGTCAATTTCTGGTGTACAGCATAGTAGTTCAGTCAGACATATACATATATTTGTTTTCATATTTTTTTCATTATAGATTACTACAAGATATTGAATTAATTTTAATTTTTAAATTAACTTTAATCCATGTCATTTCCTGGCATACTCCTTGAGTTAAACAAATGGATTTCTGGGTAACTGATCAAGTTGATTTATTGTTGGTTATAAACTAATTATATTTTTGTAGGATATCTGCCAGAAATTATGACTTGTTTTAGAATATTCTTAAGAAATCCTTTCTATGGCTCATTCCTCATCTATTTCTTAACAGTTTTTATGTGTATGTGTTTTTTTAAAGTCAACTTTCTGTGTTTGAGTGTGCTTATCATCCTTTTCTCTGTCATGTGGGGGAGTGGAAGGACTGCACAAGTGAGAGAAGGAAGTCCCACGTTCTGTGGAAGTGTCATAATAACTAGGGATCTGTAGTGAGTTCATACCTCTGAGTTCATGGAGTCTCATCCATGGAGTCAGAAATTAAAGGAAGTTCAGTAAGAGCTACAGACAGTTCTGTGTTGTTCTTAACAGCTTTCCTTGATGGTAATCGTGTAAAATAGTCGATAATGGACAGAGTGTTTGAAAGAAGGAATCCTAATGGAAACTGTTCAAAACATTAAATTGAATGTTGAGTAACTTGGGGTTATATGCTTAAAACTTTGCTTTTCTGTATAGTAATTCATTCAATTTATTGAAAAATTTTGCCTACTCTACCATAAACTTGGAGGCTAGAGGGGATGAGGAGATACATTTTAAAATGTAAGACTCCACTTTTCTTCAGTCTTCTAGTCATCTAGTTAAAAAAACACATGAAACAGGTAAATAATGTGAGTATATAAAGGAGGACCAATGAGCAATACTGAGATGGAAAGAAAAGATTTGTAACATATATAACAGATAAAAAAATTAATATTTGTAATATATAAATAATGCCTTAAAATAAGTAAGAAAAAGGTGGTCTCATTAAAAAAAGGGTAAGGGATAGAAGTTGGCATTCCACAGAAGAAATTCAAATGGCCATTGAAACATGAAAAACTGCTCAAACTGTTCAAATCACTCTACATAGAAATCAAGAAAATGTGAAGTAAACTAATGGGACACACTTGAGCTGCTTCATAGGGTGTGAAAGTGAATCCAGCTCTGCCCAGGTGATGGTGAGATGCAAACTGGGGATCTGCTGTTTACTCATGTGGTTGCACGTCTCATTAAGGGTTCTTAACATGAGAGATTTCTGCCACACAGTGTAGGTCGGGTATGTAATGATGTGTACTTTTCATATGACAGTTGCCCCCAAATATTTCACCTGCAGCTCGAGAGATAGCTTAGAAAAAAGCTCGCTGAGTCCATTTTAGAGTGTATGTGTAGGCCACCAAAGTAGCATGTTCCTAAGAGATCTTCAAAGTAATTTTGACTATATGTGGGTTTTTGCCTTACCACTTTAGAACCTACACTCCATCCCTTACAAGTAATGTGATTTTACTATGCCACTTTTTTTTTGTAAAACTGGGAAAGACTACTAATGAAAAGTGTTGGTGAGAACGTGGGGAAACCAACCAGCATTACCATTCTTGATGGGAATACTGGTAAAGCCTTTTGGAGGGTAGTTTATCAGTATCTATCAAAATCTGAATAAAAAGACACTTTGGCACAGGGATTTTCTTAGAAATCCACCAATAGACACACTACGAAAGCTCATTGAAGTGAATGTACCAGAATGTTCATTGCAGGAGTTTTGTATTAGGAAAAACTATCTTCAGTAGAGGAATGGCTAAACAACTATGATATATACATTCTATGGAATGATATGCATCCATTAAGAAGAACTGTATGTCCTGACCTGGAAAGATTTTGAAAACAGAGACTCTCAAACTTTAGTGTGCATTAGAATCACCTGCAAGACTTGTTAAAGCACAAATTGCTGGGCCCTGCCCTCAGATTTCTAATTCAGGAGGTCATGTGGGATGCAGCGCAGGAAGAATTTGTATTTCTAAACAAGTCTCACATGATGATGATGATGATATCTGGGGTCTATCCTTTGAGAACAACTGTTCCAAAACTCAGCGTTCAATGAAGAAAATCAAGTTGAAGATTCTTATGTACAATATGGTCCTAGTTATGATAAGTCTCTGCATATTTGAATGAACATAAACTCATGGGAAAAGTCTCAAAAGATATGCTACATCAAACTGTTAACAGTGCTTCCCTCTGAGAAGGGGCAGCCCTTTTACTTTGGTTCTATGCTTATGTATTAATTCAGTTTTTTTACGAGGAGGATATATTTACATATGTTAAAAAGAAATTATAAAAAGAAACAAAAAGAGAACTAGTAAGTCTGTTCAATAGTTTTAAGAGAAATAGGACTAGAGTTTGGATGAGAAGGACTGATAATGATAGGTGATAGGGCAACAGAATCCAAAGTTTCCACTTTGAGTTTGGGTAAGCTCTCAGACTCTGGACACAGAGCTGCTTAGATCTGAGCCTGTTCACCTCTTCACTTCTCCCAGAGACTGTTCTCTCAGATTGTAGATTTGATGTTTCTACTCCTTGGTCTTATCCCAGTGCTGTTTAAACCTGTGCTATCACCTTGCACAATTTGGGCCCCTGTTCTTGTGGCCCTTCCCCGTGTGAAAGCCCTTCATAGCCTGACAGTCACTGGTAGAGTCACCTGCAGCTGTTGCAAGGTTGTTGGGATGGTACCTTAGGATAGGGTTTGGTGCAGGTGAGGAGTCAGAGCTGTGACCTGGGGAAGGGAGCTACTCACCAAGGGAGCTGTAACTTCTGGCTAGCCATTGCATGAACTTACTTAGACGTTTGGTAACTTTCATTGTTGATTCCATCAGCCTTTCTCTCCTTGAATTTGTATGGTAAATGTGAGAGAAGAGAAAGAGAAGAATTTTACCTCAGCTACCATTCCTGCTACTCCTATTAGTTCTACAGCCGTGGAGTTGTGTAACACTTCACCCCTTACACACTGTATCCACATTCATTATCTTGTTAATTCTCTGAAAGGAAGTGTTATACTTATTTTCTAGGTATGGAAACTGAAGCCCCATAAAGATTGCTACTAGGTAGCAGATTTGGAATTAATATCCAGGTTTTGTAACCTAAAGTCCAGGTCCAAGAATTCAAAAATGAAAAGGACCTCTTCCTGTTCTCAGGGTGTTATTTTAGTATTTGTTAATGGGGTAAAGAAATGGGTGGAGAACAGAGAATTTAAAAGTGGTGAACATGTTTCAGCTCTAAGGCCTCTAATTGGAAAGTGGCATAATCGTAAAATATTATAATTTTATTTTTCAGTAATGCACACAGTTCTTTTCAGCAAAATAGAATTGTATAGGTAGCTCATAAATCTCCTGAATGGGGGGCCTCCGATGCCTACAGATATGGATAAATCACACTGAGAGGATGCTGAACCGTGAAATGATTCTGTTAACATGTCATCTGTCTAGGATATATTTTCAAATCTCCAACAGAAGGGTCTAAATTATGAAGGGAGGTGGCCTAGCAAAGCTGATACTTTGGTATTTGATACGTTTAACCTCCTGCATCTGCTGCCTCTGCTTGTGTCAGTTCTGACCCAGTGGATGAGGTACAACATGGCCTAATGCTGAGAGTCACTGAAATTAACCATTTTAACATGCAGTGAACCCAGAAATTCCTGAAGATGTGTTATCTTGTGAAAAGTGATATATTAATTCTCCTTGTCTGGTCTTACTAAGAAATAGTGAAAATTGCTGAGTCGTAATGAGAATTTTGACCACAAAGAAACCAAATTTAATGAGTTCTTGCTGTTAAGCCCAGTACTGATTCTGATGTCACCTACAGTGGTATTTGGAAACTTCCCTTGAAATGGCTTTTGTTTTCAAATTGCTTTGAATGTAGTCTCAGAATTCGATGAGGGGACTAGTAGGTTTGAGTGGCCTGTGTGCACCTGGGTTTCAGTATACAACAAAGTGAAAATAGCTCTTTATGTCTAGAAACCTTGCAGGTGCCAGCTGACTGGTAAGGTACTGTTATTTTTCGACATTTTATCTTAATGCCCCTAGCACAAGTGACTTACTGTTTCTAAATGAGAACAAAAGAAAACATTTCATTTTTGATTTGGCACATGGAATGGGCTTTTCCAGCGGTTCTCAAAGCTTGTTCCCTGAACCAGTAGCATCAACATCACTTGGGAGCATGTTAGAAATGCAGATTCTCAGACCCTCCCCTAGACTTACAGAATTAGAAGCTCTACAGATAGGGCCTCGTGAGCTGAGTTTTAACAAGCCTGCGGGCTATTCTGATGCTCCCTAAGGCTTGAAAACACCTGGGTCCCTTTCCAAGCCCTCTGCTACCTTGATGTAGGTTCCAAGCCCTCTATTACCTTGGTGCAGATTCTCATAATGCCCCCGACCTGAGCCATTGGAGCAGCCCCTCCCAAATGATCTCCCTACCTTCAAACTCTCCATTCTATTCTCTACAGCACTGTATGCTTTTTTAATGAAATTTGAATTTCATCTTGTCACCAGTGGAGCGCTCAACACTCTAGAGGGAGCCCAAGTTTCCCCCATTAATCCACTCACTCCCAGGGAGTGTCCCCAGGCAATGGATGCAATAAGACCACAATATTGATGGGTGTGGGGTGGGGTGGGGTGGGAGGTAGTAACCATTATGGGAGGGAATATTGGGTAATTGATCTTTCTTCCTTTTCTTTTAATGAAGTTGTATGGTTTGTATGTGTTTTCCTTGGGATCAACTTTAGTTGCCATCTAAGATTTAGGATCAAGAGGGTCAAGATTCACAAGTGGGTCTCTAAGAAAGATTGAAAGAGGCTGCTGAGCCTGCTTTTGGTATAAGCATGAGGGCTGCCTGGAGCCAAGGCAAAAGGGGTCCTCTCAGCTCTCAAGTCTGACCCACCTCACACAATGACCGTCCAGGAGGTTGGGGTCAAAGCCTGAGCCGATAATTAACAGAGCAGCCTGGAGCAGTCCTGCTTTTCTCTCTTGGGAACTAGAGGCAAATGAAGAGATCTGAGAATTCTGAGACCCCAGGTCCTTGCTGTATATTATCCTAACAAATCTAGGATCTTCCTCTTGCCTCAGATCCCTGAATGACCCACATTTGCCCACAAGGTGAAGTCCAGAGCTCTTGCTACAGCCTGTAAGGCCCTTCATGTTCTGGTTCCAACTTGTTTTCTCTTGACACTGCCTGAATGCACCCTGTTCTCCAACCATATCAAATTAAGTTTCCTGAGGAAGACCTCTTTCATAGTTCTTTACATTTTTCACATACTGTATCCTCAGCTGGGAATGCTCATGCCCACTGTCTCTCACATACTCCACATCTTCCACATTCCCCTTGGACCCTGCCACTAACTACATGGTGACCTTTCTTTAAAACCCAGCTCATACATCACCTCCTCTGTGAAACCTTCTGCAAACCCATCAGGCAGGATTGGACATGTGTGTGTATTTATCACATAGTGTTGGTCTAAGAATTACTTTTTGTGACAATTGCCTTATTCCCACAGTAAGATATTCCCAAACTCAAAATGACCCCAATTTCCTGGGCCTTATGTAATAATAAGAGTCTGAGACTCCACGTTGAAGGGAGAGGGCTGTGGATGCCATAGGTTGTGGTGCTGGGCCAATATGACTTCCTATCTTAGGAATTTTAACTTAGAGGGTCGTTCCAACTGGCAGTATAATATCAGTATAGACTGGTTGGCTTACAAACAGCAGAAATTTATCTCTTCTAGTTCTGGAGGCTGGGAAGTCCAAGATCAAGGTGCTGGCAGATTCTGTGTCTGGTGAGAGTCCACTTCCTCGTTCATGGACAGCCATCTTCTCACTACGTCCTCATGTGGAAGAAGGGGTGAGGGATTTCTCCAGGATCTTTTTCAAAAGGGCACTAGTCCCATTCCTGAGAGTTCTGCTCTCATGACCTAATTACCTCCCACAGGCCCCACATCTAAATACCAGCACATTAGGGATTAGGTATCAACATACGAATTTTGAGGGGAAACAAATATTCAGTCTATAGCAGTATATGAGCTGAAAGGTTGGAAAGAGTGGAGGCTAGGATGGTCATAATGGACCTGTATCAAGATGGATAAGTAGAACCAGCTGAGGGAAAAGGAAAGTGCGAGGGAGAGAGGGGGAGGGGGGAAGAGAGACGGGGAGGGAGAGAGAGAAGAGGGAGGAGGGGGGCGAGGGAAAAAAGAGAACTAAACTGACTTTAGGAGTTGGTGAGACTACGTGTTTTAGGAATCTGATCCAAATTTCTTACCTTTCCTGTTATCAGCCTGGTTCACTTGGGGCCTGTCTGAATGTAATTTTGTGTTCTCAGGTTTATTGTAGTGCTATAGCCTTAAATAAAACTCCTTTTGCTCAAGCTATTTGAAACAAATTTTTCTTCAGTGCAACTAGGAGAGCTTTGACTAGTCCATCTCTGGGAGCTTTCTGAGGAAAGATACAAGGCGTCCCTTCTCTGTATCCTCAGTTCCTTATAGCACTGTGCCTGCTATTGGTAGGCACTTAGTCAGTACTGAATGAGTGAACTAACGCTAGGCACTAAGGATGCAGCAAAGCATCCAGGAAATTATTCTGTAGACTCAAAACTGAAAAGCATAGGGGTGAGAGGTGGTAACTGACTGCAAAGGGGCACCAGGCAACTGTTTGGAGTGATGAAAGTGTTCTCCATCCTGATTCTGGTGGTGATTACATGTCTCTATATGTTTGTTAAAATGCATAGAACTGTACACCTAAAAAGGAAAAGTTTTGCCTAATGTAAATTATAACTCAATAAACTTGACCTAAAAAATGAATCAATTGAAAAAACAGTGAAATGATTTCCTCCATAACATATTAATTTCCTAATAAAGAATCTCTAAACTTTTTTAATGTTTAGTTTACTCAATTCTTTTTTTCCTGTGACCTTAAGCTCCAGATAATAGGGATTTGGAACATGATTTGCTTTTTGGCATGTTTGACATTATTCAAAATCTTGCCAAAATGGAAGGTACTGTTTCTCCACTTTCTAGTTCTGAGTAGTGTTAGAAGCAAATGATTATGTTTAAAGAGAAATAAGTTCACTTTCCTGAGCTCCAGCTTCTGCTAGACCCTCATTTAAACATTTTGCCTACTAACTATTTGATTTAAGATATTTAAACAATATTGATTATACTGTCCTAAGCCTCCCAGACTTAAACACTGGCTCATAGGATGTTTAAACAAGGTGATTGAAAACAACAACAATTACAATTTATGAAGGTTGCTAAGGTCAAATACATTTGGGAAATTCTGGTTTAAACAAAGTAAACAGGTTTTTTTGTTTTTGTTTTTCTGTTTTTTAATGGAGGCATTATTGACATATAACATCATATTAGTTTCAGGTGTACAACATAATGATTTGATATTTGTATATATTGTGAAATGATCACCCCCTAATGAGCCGAGTTAAATCCATCTCCATACATAGTTAATAGTTTTTTTCTCATGATAATAACGTTTAAGATTTTCTCTCTTAGCGACTTCCAAATATGTGATACAGTATTATTAACTATAGTTACCATGCTGTACATCAGGTCCCCATAACTTACTTATTTTATAACTGGAAGTTTGTACCTTTTGATCCCTTTCACCCACTTCAGCAAGCCAATACCTGCCTCTGGCAACTACCAATCTGTTTTGTGTATCTATGAGCTTGAGTTGTTTTTTGGATTCCCTTTGTAAGTGAGATCATAGTTTTTTGTCTTTCTTTGTCTGACTTACTTCACTTAACATAATACCCTTAGGGTCCATCCATGTTGCTGCAGATGGCAAGATCTCATTCTGTTTTATGGCTGAATAATATTCCACTGTATTTATATATGTACCACATTTTCTTTATCCATTCATTTGTCCGTGGACACTTAAGTTGTTTCCATATTTTGGCTATTGTAAATAATGCTGCAGTGAACATGGAGGTCAGATATCTTTTTAAGTTAGTGTTTTCATTTTCTTCAGATAAATACCTAGAATGAAATTGCTGGATCATAGGGTAATTCCATTTTTAAGTTTTTGAGGAATCTCCATACTGTTTTCCATTGTGGCTGCACCAGTTTGCACTTACACTAACAGTGTTTAAGTGTTCTCTTTCCTCCGCATCCTCATTAACACTTGTTGTTTCTTGTCTTTTTGAGCATAGTCATTCTGACAGGTGGTTTTAATTTGGATTTCTTTGATAATTCGTCATGTTGAGCATCTTTTCATGTACCTGTTGGCAAAGATGTCTATCCAGATCATGTGCCCATTTTTTAATTGGCTGCAAAAAAAAAAAGATTTTTTTCTATTGAGTTGTATGAGTTATTTATGTACTTTGAGTATTAACTCCTTATCAGATAAACAGGCTTTCTTATTTCAGGACTTCCTGATGTCTTAGAATATAATCTCTGAAGTGAGAAATTGAGGATTGCAGATGTCTTAGATTACTATCAATCCCGTTTCATCCCAGATTTCCAGATGTTGCCATCTCCTTCCTACATCTTTGCTTTGGAAGTTGATTTAATTGAATTATTATTGTTACTATGACTTATTTCATGTGTACTATGTCCTAAATACTGTGTGGTTGCATGAATTTTATTTTGTTTTACTTTAGAAAGACATGGAGCTCTTGAACTTTTTATTCATGTTTATGCCACATAATACATTCATTAGCTGAGTACTAGCTTATTTTAACAATTAAGTCTCTGGTGCTTATAAGGAAGGTTCATTGTCAGGGCATGAATTGTTTTCCTGCCTTTTGTTTTAACTTCTGAGGAATGTTTCTTAATTAAGGAATTATTTTGCAGAAAACACATAGTACCATAAAACCAGTAAAATCTGTGCAGATTCTCACAGGGGAGGATCAAAACAAAAATAAGCACCTCTGAGTGAGTCTGCATATAGTTACAGTGATCATGAGCCTTTAAATACTCTCCATCATTTATGTTTTTTTAAACAGCAGAACTTTGTACTCGTTACTAAATTCAAGCTGTTCTCCTTTCTGCACTGAGTGAGGATCTTGGAGGTACAGTTCCATACTTTCTCCTGCTAGCCAGTGTCATCTCCTGGAAGGAATTATTCATAGATTACTTATGGAATCTTATTCCTGGAATGGCGATTGTAACTCTGGACAAATCAAGTGATACAAAGAGTTGGAATAGATTTCCCATCTACACCCACTGCCATAGAAAGAGACTTTTGCTGAAGTCAGGAGTGGGTGATGTGGAAACTAATGTTGATTCAAGTCCTAAGTGAACGATTCCTAGTGTGGTCCATTGAAATGGCAAATAAATGGGTCACATAGAAAACCTTGGAGCGATAAGAATGGGTCCTCTGTTATTTATAGACTACTTAACTAATAAAACTCAAGCTATATTAATTCTTCTCTCATGATGCCCTAAAGAGCTTTTTAGAGTAGAACTCATATGCTTATGGTTATCTAAGACCTTCCGAAATCTGCTTTGGTAAAATGAGGAAACATTTTATATAGTATGTAAACCCTGTAGCTTTAACATTTCTGCCATCTTAAGTTTGCAATTGTTAGTAGGTTGTAACTGTGTGAATAGGAATGTACCTGACCAGCTATTGGAAGCACAGAAATAAATCATTAAATCATTATGAGAGACTCAAGTGACGACATCAAAAAGGCAAATAGGAGTAGTTAGAATTCAGTTCTTCACAGGTGGATAATATAATGCCTGGCCAATACAGCCAGTTACCTTTCTTGTAAACATAATTCTCCACTCTTTTGTAGCAGCAATTTCCAACATAAATTTTACCAGCAGAAAAAGAATCAGGACTCTGACACAAAGGGGATGTGTTTTTACTTTATAATTTGTTTATCTGGATCATAATTCTGTTTCCAGTTTCTGTATATTTTAATCTAAAAGATGAGGACTGTTCTGTGAGGCCCCTCTCTGCTCCCAGATGTGGGCCATTTTATGTGTTATGTGGTAGGTGGGCTCCAAAGGTAACTTGTTACATGCAAAACCTGCTGCTCAGGCAGGCAAGGGTGGCTAAGATTACGTGAGCACCAGCTCTGGTTTGCTCCTGTGGAAAATGTCCTGCTGACAAGGTCACTGCTGACGCCCAGTGCCATCAAGCAGCACGAGGCCCTTGCAGCCCTAGGAGAGATCTGCACAGAAGGCTCCTGCTCTGCCTGCTCCTAGTCAAGTGAACATCTGAAATGTGGGGCTGTGGCTGACCCTAGGAGCTCAGGTTAGCAGTAGTAGGTTTGGTGGCTTTGGAAGCACAGATACTCTGTTCTGATGTTTGTTATGGTTAATCACATCATTACTGGACTGTTTATGGAGCATACTATACTTTAGATAGGATTTCTGAAGAAGTTAAAATTTAATGGTGTTTTTCATTGACCATAGCTGTTCTGTGGCAATCCTTGGGCAGTCAACATCTATGACTAATGCAAAAAAAAGTTATTAAATCAATGTACAACAATTGCTGGTTTTCAAAGAGATTCTTGATTTGTGCGTAATGTAACATATAAGGGTAACTGTACTGTAGCTGTGTGATTGTGCAAAGAACTCACTGGGCACTGCTTTTACAAATGAAAGCTGGTTAGAGGGAAATGTGTCTGTTACAAATGGCTTCATCTATTCATGCAACTTAGGAAACCATTTCTTTTAGGCTGGTGATTTAAGGATAGCTCTGCTGGGAATTAGGATTTTTGTTTTAACTGTACTGTTTTTTCTGATTAAAAAAAGTGATATATGCTGACTGCAAATATTCAAATATATGTCTTATGGAGAATGAAAGTCTGCCCTAATCCTACCCCTCAGAGGGTGACCACTGTCAACAGTTTGCTGGATATTTGCCAATATTTTTTGTGCCGAATACCCACACACGCACGTTTCTGCAATTTGCTTTCCCTGCTAGCATTTAAAGGAAATGTATTTTGGAAGGAAATTTCCTGATATAATGGAAACTAACTTTTCTCTATATTAGATTTTTCAAATTATGTTTCTGTGCCTGAAATAGGTTAAGATAGAGGCATTTTCAATGCCTATTTATCTCTGTAATTATCCCAAGTCCCTGAGAGGCCATGGTTGGTTTATTAGATAGATTTAGAAAGAATAACTGCAATACTAAGCCTTTTCCTACAGAGTGGGCTTCCAGTGCACAAAGCATTACAATTATTTGGAGACAATCTGTAGCCTTGGAAACAATTTGGCAGTAGTGACATCAGAAGCAATTATGTGTAATTTTTGTCCCCAGTTTATCACCAAGGTAACCATAGCAGGTTTTCCTGCTTGAAAATTTAAGAATGTCATAGTCCTGTATACAGCAGGGATGTAGGAAAGGTTTATACTCAGAATCACTTCTACAATTCATTCTGTTTCCCTTATAAAACAGCCCTTTGGAATAAAAGTAGCACACATCTATTTTTGACAAAAGCTGTGTGCTTTTGAAGCTATTAAATAAGATTCCAAATACCCTAAATACTAAAAAGAATTCATTATGTTTACATTTTATGATGTACTTCCCTGTTAGAGTATCTTCTGCTTTGAACACCAGTTATGGGACACATCGTTTTACAGAAACAGAAGAAAGGAGACAAGTGGACCATCCCTTGGCCCTTTGTAAAGCAGGGACAAACTGGCTCATTCTTGAAACACGGGATTGTTACCACTAACAGCTATCATAATTGCCTCCTCCTGGGTTGAAAGGTTAGTTAGTTCTCTGTGCAGCTGCCAGAAGGCTGGAGGTGGGCAGTGGTGCTTCCAGTTGAAACTGGCAGTTAAAGTGGCACATTATGTTTGGGTTATTGGGTCTCCCTGATAAGTGGCATACTGATCCTGAACAAATAAATAAGAGAAATAATGAATGAAAAATGCCTGGGTATGCACCTTCATGCAGTATCGTAGCAGTATGCTGGTGCTTCACTTTCCCAGGAATCCCGTTTGCCCCACAGCTGAGCAGTTCTTGTGAATTCTTGGCTCACATTCTCCGTTTCTAGTCCCTTCCCTAAGCAGAGAACTCCATGAAACAAAGACCACAGCAATAACCATCCCACAGCTCTTGGCTGATGTGAAGTAGAAAAATGTCCATGCCATTCATCTGTCCTCTTAAGTCCAGGGGGAAGAGACTGAAGGAGAGGCAGAGAGGAAATGCCTGTCCTTATGGAATCAGTACAATATGAATAACCACTGAGCACCCTCTGTGTGCCACTCCTGCACAAAGCAGTGAATCTAATATGAACACTCAAGGGGCCCAGAGTCTGGTAGGAGAGGCAGTTGTGTAAACATAATCACTGGTGGAACTGTATGACATTCTCAACATTTAGATGTTTTTGACCTACAAGTAGTAGCAATCTCTTGTGGTTCAGCCCAATACATGTCAGTGTGGTAGTTATGATAACAGAGAAGTGTTTGAGTCCCATGGGGGTGTTTAGTGTGGGTGCAGAGCAGGCAGTCAGGAGTCAGGGATTTTTTCAGAGAAGTTGAGGCCTACCCAGAATTTTGGTGAATGATGGGGAGAAGACGAAAGAAAAAGGAACCTTTGAGAAAGATGTTTATGATAAAATAATTTATTCCCTGAAGAGAGTGGCCTAGGTTTTTAAATTTTGACTTCATTTTTGTGTTAAATATTTAAAACATATAAAAAAGCTTAGAAAGTAATGACACCTGTGAACCTCCCACATCTGCTTAAATTCCTTTTCCTTAATGAATAAACTGTAATAGACAGGAGTAAAGGGCCCCAACTCATCTCATTCCTCTCTCTCCTTCCCTAGAGGTGACCCTCACACTGAAATTGGTGTGCAGCTTTCACATGTTCTTTTAAAAACTTTCATTGCATGTACATATATTAATAATATAGGGCATAGTTTGATTCTTCTAAAATGTTACCTAAACTGTTTCATTCTATACATACTTATTTGTAGCTTGCAAAACATGTTTTTGAGGTTTATCCATGTTAATGCATGTAGATATAATTTGTTCATTTTAACTGCTGCATAGTATTCTATTCTTAGACTATATCTTACTTTTTGTATCCATGTTCTTATTGATGGACATCTACATTGTTATTATAAACAATACTGTAATTTTCCTCTTGTGGACATGTACAAGGTAATTTTGGAAAACATACCTAGAAGTAGAACAGCGTATCTTCAATTTAATCAGGTATTAGCAACTTGCATTTCAAAGGTTTTTTTGTCTTTATTAATTTATAGGAACACCTTGTATATTATGGATATTAATCTTATTATTTTGTGTTTTATAAATATCTTCTCTAAGTCTGTGGCTTGTATTTAACTGTATGACATTTATTACTGTACAGAAGCTTTTAAGTTTAGTGTGGTCAAGTGTCTCAGTCTTTTTGCTTTTGAGTATGCTTTTTGTATTGTAGAAATTATTACCTGTATTAAAATCATAGTTGCTCTCTACGTATTTCTTCTTTGCAGATCTTAAAATGTAGCATTTCTCCTTTAAGGATTTTAATTCATCTAGAATTTTCACTTCTTATTTAATGTGAGAGAAACTGAAATCTTTTTTATATTGAAAGCCAATTGTTTGAATACCATTTATTGATTAGTCTTTCCCCACTGATTTAATATTTCATATCTACCATAATCGAAATCTCATTTTTATGTAGACCTACTTTGGACTCATTGGTCTGTTTGACAATCCTGGTGTGAATACCCTGCACAATTTAAATGGTTATGCTATGATAATAATTCTTGATACTGTAAAGCAAACTTGGCTTAATAAGCCAAGTCATGGAGTCTGGTCTAGATTTGAGAATGGGTAAATAGAACTTCCAAAACAGCTAATAGTAGTATAAAGGAAATGCTTTATCTCTCCATTGCTCTTTTCTATCTCATGGAATTAATTCTGGCTCTCCTGAAGTTCAATGGTCTTCCCACTCATCAAAATGGCATAGTTCTCCTTTAGCTTAGGTCTTCTTTTATGTCTTCCAATTAAATTTTATACTTTTTGGTAAGTGTTTTGCATATTAAAAAAAAGATTTATTCTTAGGTACTCAATTTTTTTGTTGTTACATTCATGGTATTTTTGCTTGTTAGTTCTAATACTTAACTAGTTCTTACTAGTTTTAATGCTTATTTCTTATATTATGTTAAATAGAAATGATAGTGGGCATCTGTCTTCCTTCCCATTTTAAGAGAATGCTTCCATTGTTTTATAAATTTTTTTGGTAGTGATACTCTTTTAGGTTATAAGTATTTCTTACTTTTGAAAAAATTATGAGTAAGTGTTGAGTTTTATCAAAAGCTTTTTAAACATTGTGTAGATCATTTTTCTCCTTTAATTTGTTAATGTAATGAATTGCCTTAGTAATTATGACTAATAATTATATTAATGGAAATAGCTTTTCAATCTTTTTTCTCTCTATTCTTCACATTGGATAATTTCTATTGATTTATCTTCAAGTTCATCTACTTTTATGTCATCTCCATTCTGTATCTTAGCCCTTCTAGGGAGTTTTAAAATTTACTTATTTTTTTTAGTTCTAAATTTTCCATCTATTCATATATGTGTGTCTATATATTCTTCTATTTCATTGCTGAGAGTTTTTTACTCTTTGTATTCATTTACAGAGTGTTTGGCCTTACTTATAGACTCTTTTAATAATAGCTGCTTTAAAGTCCTTGTCAGATAATTCCAAAATCTGTGTCATCTCAACATTGATATCTGTTCATTGTCTTTTCTTGTATGAGTCAAGATTATCCTCGTTCTTTGTGTGCTGATTAATTTTGGACTATGCTTGACATTTTGAATATGATGTTATAAGATTGAGTCTTTTTTAAATCTTATGGAGAATGTTGATATTTTTGTTTCAGTAGACAGTTGACCTGGTTGAGTTTAGGCCAAAAATTTTATCCAGCTTCCTGTGATTTGTGATTTAAATATCAGTTTCAAAACCTTTAGAGTATTACTCAGATCTGTCCTGCATGTGCGCTACCCTGTGGCCAATCTGGGACCTGGGTGGTGGTTTATTTCTTAATTAAATTCACAAAGTTTTTGATATGCTCTTTAGGATCAGATCCACACATGCATAATTTGGGAATATGCCCATGAGTTTACAACTTTATGGAGTTGCTTTCCTAAGCTTTTTCTTCTCTGTAATCTTCATGGTACTGTCTGGTTTCCTGGAGTTTCTCTTTTCAGCCTTACAGCCAGAAATCTGGGTGTTTATTTGCTCTGCTCGGCTACACACTTTATATGACTGCACTTATGCCTGGGGCCAAGTGGCTGGGTGATAGAGAAAAAAAGGAACAGGAATTCATTCCACCTTGTTGAGACCAGAGCACCAGTGATCAGAGGAGAAATTTCCCTTCCTTTGGAGTTTTAGGTGCTGGATGCTGCCAGGAGGACCCTTTCTAGCCTTTGAAGCCTGAATTAGAGGTATTGTCCTGAAGCTCTCTTTGTCCGTGCCAGTATCCACTTCTGGGTTTCAGGCTGCCTTTGGATCAGGATAGGGGATAGGGAAGGAAAAAATGGTAAATTCACCACTGGTTAAGTGCTACTTAGAATTTTGATCTTTTTTCCCCAATCCACCAGGCCCTGTTTACTTTTTAGACTCTTCATATAACTGCTCCATGCACTGTGTCCAAATTTTGTAGCTTCATTTGGTGTAAGAAACAAGATAGAGTTTGTTTACTTCATCTTATGTAGAACTAGAATGCATTAATCTTTTTAAAGAAATATCTTTGGTTTCATCAATCCTATTATTTCTTTGTTTTCTATTTCATTAATTTCTCTACTTAAAAATAAAATTTATACTATTTTATTTGGGCTTATCTTGCTATTTTCCCCGTAATTTTTAATTGAATATTTAGCTCAATCTTTTCTTTTTTCCCCTATTATATACTTAGATATGTTATGAAATTTCTTCTAAAAATTGCTTTTACTTCATATCACGATTCTGTATATGTAGTATTTTCATTGTTAGTCAGTTCTAAATATTTCCTAATTTTTATTTTTATATTTTTCTTTAACTCATAAATTATTTATAAGTTTGTTTTACTCTTGGAAACAAATAGTTTGCTATATTAAAAAACTGAATTCTAGTTTTAATGCAATGTGGTTAAACACTGGTTTGTATGACTTTAATTTCATATTATTTATTGAGAATTTGTGAAACAGTTCATGGTCAACTTTTGAAAATAACTTATGTATGCTTAAAAAGAAAGTGTGCTCTTTAATTATAAGGAACAAGTTCCTACATACTACCATTAAATTACGTCTATTAAAAATTCCCACACTGATTGTGGATTGGTTAGTTTCTTCTTATAGTTCTTTCCATTTTTACAAATATGAACTATTATTTATTACTAATGAGTAGTTCTTTGTCATTATGTAATCTCGTGTTATTTTTACTTTATCAACTGAATTTTTGTTAGTATTTGTCTTATATTTTATTGTCTCCTTCCTTTCAAAATTGTTGTTCATTATGCTAAGGTATGTCTTGTGAATAACATACAGTTGGATTTTAAAAAAATCAATATGAGATTCTTTAATTGGCTAGTGTATTCTGTTATACTTATGGTTCCTGATATCTTTGGATATATTTTTACTATTCTGTTATTTATTTTATTTTCTTTCCTTTTAATTTATTTGGGAGTATATTTTTTTTTAGTTTTTTTGCAGGGGTGGGGTGGGGAGCTAATTAGGTTTATTTACTTAATTTTTTTTTTTTTAACAGAGGGACTGGGGATTGAACCCAGGACCTTGTGCATGCTAAGCATGTGCTCTACCACTTAGCTATGCTCTCCCCTCTTTCCTTTTAATTTTGTTTGGTGTACATTCTATCATATTGAGTTTCTTTACTGCTTCCTTTCCCCTCTCTATATTGTTTGGAAATTGTATTTGGATTTATATTATTTTAGTGGATACCTTTAAATTCTTAACATACTATATTGATTTAATAAGATCTAAACATAAAGTGTATCTTTACCTATTCTTTAAACAATAGAACGTTTAAAAAGATTTAACTTTAAAAAGATTTAACTATATAAATCTCTCAATTCTTTTTTATATTCTACTATACCTTATATTTTCATGCCCCATCCATGAATTAGTCATAACTCATACCAGTTTTTAAAAAATTTACTCATTTTACCAAATCTTTTTGTTCAGCATAGCTTCTTGTATCCTGTTTTTCCTTTCAGGATCAAGGTCCAGTTTAAAATAGTTCTTCCAGGGTATTTGAGTAATAGACTCTAAGTCTTTATCTTCCTAAAAAGGTCTTTATTTCTTCTTTATCATAAAACATCTTTATTTTTGAAAAATAACTTTATTGGTAATAGGATTCCATAATGAGAGCTCTTTTTTGGTATGTTGAAGATGTTATTCCAAAGTATGCTGGCCACCTTCTCTAAGTTTCTGTCTGAAGCCCACCCTAGACCTGCTAAAGCCAATGGGTTTCACCTATTTTGGGGGTCCTGAGCTGATAGGAGACTGACTCCTGAAAATCATATTACCTTCTACCTAGGAAATGGATAAAATGTTACCTATTAGTTTGCAAGCCTATGGATATTCAGAAGCTCATCTAGCTTAAGAAGACTTGTATAGGACCTCCAAAGGTGGGAGGCAGACTGTCTTTCCAAGTAGAACTTTGGCCCTATTCCCATTTCTAAGCTCCTACTCTGATAAGCAGAGAGCTGGAGTATGTGTGGGTTGAGTGAGTTTCTTTTGTCTTCCTAATCTAAGGTGTAGCTGAAAGAGAAAGGAGAAACAAACAGAAAAAGTTGTTTCAAAGCAGAAGACATCTCCAAAGGACAGTCCATGTAGAAATTGAAGTGGAAATATAAGTTGCTAAGATGTTACTAATCCGTCTATGTAACCACTGGTGACTAATGATACATCTACACCCACATTGTATACTACAAGAAGGGAGTTTTAATGGGCTTTCCAATATGAATTACTTAGATGTCTCCTCATCAAAGCAGACCTGTTATAGAAGATTCTTGTTACCCAGGTCTTGGGAAGCTGCAAAATAGCACTGTGTGTGATTAGAAGGAGGCTACAGAACTGAGCAGAGTTCTGTAATGGGGAGGTATTGGGGTCTTCATGGGCCAGGAAACCACTCTTCATAGCCCAAAGGAATGTAAAACTTTTGCAACAATTGGTCTCTATTACACATTATGAATAAGATTATTAATAGGAGGGAGTCACAGGGGAAATATGCAGTTTCTTCCTTATCTTTCTCTTCAACAAACTTACTTGGCATCCAGTATGACTGAGGCACTCACTGGGTGCTGGGATGTAAAAATTCACCTTAGGAAAAGGCTCATTCCCTATTCCCTCTTCCACTTTGTTGCCACAGACAGTTAAGAACATGTGGGTGTTCTCCTTGCACCTTGCAAACTGAATTGAGCTAAATTACAGCTTTTCATTTATAAAGCAGTGGTAGTCTAAGGCTGCAGAGGGCAAAATTCAGGGATTGCCATAGTAACTCTGCTTTTCTTAGGAAGTAATTGAAAAAAGGCACTTTTTACAAAAATAGAATATTGATGTTCATATCTATAAAGGAATTAATTTACTGACTGATAGAGGGGAAAGACGAAAGCTGAGCCATCGAGCTGCATTTTAATGTGATTGTGATTATCCCCAGGGTGGCAAGCAGCTTAAACTTGTTCTTTTATTTTTGCAGCAAAGAGCACATTTCTTTTCAGCTTGGTTTGTGTATAGAAATAGTTTCCAGAAATATATAGAGTAATAAGGAATTAGAGAGCATATTTGGTAAAACACTGAAAGGCTCCAATTTGTTTCTTGCCATTATCAGTTTGATGAATGTTAAAATTGCTTGCAAGATATTTAATCGGTGTTTATGATTAGCACAGCAGCAATACGACAGGAATAGCTTGTGAGTGTACTTTTGACAAGGAGTTCTAGCCTATCACAGATGCCATCATGGGACCAAAGACACAAATATCCAAAGGAAAAATGATTAGGCGAGGAAATAATGATTATGATAATCGTGTTCTAGAAATACTGTTTGGAGAGTTGATAGAATTTTGATGAAGGCTTATAAATGTGTGTATTTGTATATGTGCTGGTATAAATATGTGCCATGTATATTTTAGGGCTTATTCTCTGGGAATTTTCTTCCTGAAAATTAGAATCATTCTAAAGGTAATTTGTTTTATTTCCAAATCAGATCCCAGGTGGCTAAAGAGTGATCCAAATGAATGAATCTCAAACAGTGAATTATGGAGCACTGTGACAGGAATGAGGAGGGGAGTGTGAGGATACAACCCTCCCCAGAGACTAGTCACGTCATACCCCAGGTACAGTTGGTTTTAGCTGGGAGGAAGTAAGAATAGTGTGGTTCTTCCCTCAGGGCTATTTTCATTTTAACTAAGAAAGATAAATTCTTACACCAAAGGACTAGAACTCTAGGATAGAATTTCAAGCAAGATAACCTGGCATGGGAGTTCGAGATGGATAGTGACTAGGAGCTACTTTGAGCTCTACTTAGGATTTATATCTCATGCTCTGAAACAGTACATTTATGTATCTGCTTTCCCTACCAGATTCTGACCTCATGGAAGGAAGGATAGTGTCTTAATTATCTCTGGAGTCATAGGCCTAGCACAGTACCTGGAATAGAGAGAATGGGAAATAAACACCTGAATGATTAACTTCTTAAATGAATGAATCCCCTGAGGTGACGTATGTCCAACTTCCTAGGACCCTCCTTGCTCCCTGGACATTGCCCCTGGCTTGGCTGACATAACAATTACCTTCAATGGTGTCATTGCCCCTAGAATTTTCTTTTTTTTTCTTTTCTTTCAGTAGGTTTCTTTTTTCTTAAAAAAAGAAAAAAGGGAAAATATTCATTGAATGCTTATTATGAGCCAGGCATTGGGCTGAACACTTTACATGTTACTATAGACATTTAATCCTTCAAAACCCTTGGAGGGTGAGTGCTATTAATATGCCCACTTTTTAGAGAAGGAAACTGAGGCTCAGAAAGATTGGCTAAGATTTCATAATTAGCAAGTGTTAGGGCCAGAATTTGTAACCAAGCAGTTTAGCTTCCATTTCTTTTCTTTTGTTCCCAGGACATTGAGTATAAATGGAAATGAATCTAATTCTAGGATCCTAGAAATAGGGATGAAAAGCTCTTTAGTGTGGGGAGGGTAGTAAGAAAAAAGGTACATCCCTAGATCACAGGAGGAATTATGTGGGGTCTTTGATGAGGCCTAAAAACCTAGGAAGCATTTTCTGAATATCAAAAAACATTTGTGCTTATGTTGTTAGGATGAGATTACGCAGTCTTGGCATGGCAAAGGTCTTGAATCTCTCAGTGGTGTGGCACTCATTAATAGTGGAACTCAGTGTTGTTGAAGGCTTGCAGTTTTTAAAAGCACTTTCGTATCTTGTTTCATGTGATCCTTAACCCCCACTGAGGTACGCAGTGCATAGAGCTGATCAGTATGCCCACTAGTCTGGGCACAGGGTGGAATTGCCTTCACCCACCTCTTTGAAATAGGGTCTGACCATGTGAGTTGCTTTGGCCAAGGCAATGTGAGTGGAGGTTAACACATGACACTTCTGGGTGGAAGCCTTTGAAAAACGATTCACATGTTCTCTTTCTCCTGTGACGGGTGGACAACTTTCTTGATAGTGTAGGCTATGTTAGCCTGTGTGCTAGAGTACTGTCATGGACAGGGCCCCTATTAAAAGAATGGAGACAAATCTGCGTATAACCACCTCCCTTATTTCCTACCATACTAGGTGGCTTAAGGCCATGAGAGAAGACTCATTTCCAACCCTCATTATAAGGGTATGTCATTTTCTAAATTCTTATCATACTGCATATCTTATCCCAACTCCTGCCCCAACCATGTCCCCCTGGGGAGTAATAATGCAGAAAGCACTGGTGTCTCTGGGAGGTTGGTAATAAAGGCACTTGGTGGCTGGACCAGAGTGGCAGAACAAGAGACTTCGTGCTACAAATGTGAGAATATCTATTTCTCCTTTCCTATTCACCTTTGGGGTTTAAAAAAATAGAGGGTCAATGGGGAGTAATGGAAATGTTAGCTATCTTGATTGTGGTGGTGGTTTCATAGATATATACATCTATCAAAATTCATCAAGTTGCACATCTGAAATATGTGTAGTTTACTGTACAGGAATCATACCACAATAAAGGTGTTTAAAATTTTTTTTAATTCAAAAAAATTAAAAATAGAGGGCCAAGCATTACAGGAAACAGTAATAGTGACAAAATTGAAACCAATTCCTGCTGGCTGTTTTCATCCTAGCACATCTAGTCTGCAATGAACTTCAACTAGTGCTCATAAAACAAAAATGAGATAGACATCAGGGTATTTTTCTGCTTTTTTGAAATTCACCACATTACATCTTAAATGACTTATTTGGTAAGACTTGAGAGTTAGGGTTTGTTTTTGTTTTTATAGTTCTCCATCTCAAAACTAGCTAAGAGTGAAAATGAACCAGATTTCCATACGCCAGATCTCTTGGAAAGTCAAAACAAATCTGGAGAAGAGGTGCTGAATTACAGAGAGGGTTTCTTCAGTTAGTTGACTTACCCTGGTGGGTGCTGGCAGGCAGGCACACCAGACTGTTGTAGGCTACATCTGTGCAGGCTGCCAGTAGAGAAAACAGCTCAGCCTAGGAAAGGTGCTCGGTCAGACAGGGGAGCTGGAATCAACTGAATGGCAATGAGAGTAATTTCCCTGAATGTTAGACCAATTTACTTGTCAGTGTGTGTGATCCCTCCCTCAGCTGAACTGGAGAGACCACAGGACCCTTAATTATCTGTACCAACAGCTTTTGTTTTGGTGACTGAAATCCTGGGAAAAAGCATCCTAGTTGACTAATGAAGATATCTTAGACTTAATAACATAGTCTTAATAATATATTCAGCTGTTGAATTTGGGATGTTGATGTTTTAGGTTACTTTATACATCAAATGATTTACCTGAAATTTGAGGGAATCATAGTCCCTCAAATTGAATCGATAATGGTTATAGATATCCTTTATTTTGTATACCTCTGGGCACAAGACAGTCAAATTAAGGTGGAATGTTACTAAAAAATTTTTCTGCTTTCAAACTTCTGCTAAATTCAGTTTATGCTTAAAATGATCAGAAGGGGAAAGAGGCAGAATCCTTTAAGGATAATGCCCTTAGCCCGAAGCCCAGCTTCCATGAAGAGACAAAACAACAGTTGGGAGTTTGCTGGGGTGGTTTAATGACTAATCATTAATGGTCTACTCGCAATAACAAATGATAGTTACCGTGAGCAATTGTTTCCTGATTGTGTGGTGCATGGTCATGCGGAAGGTGATGGTGGGGACACATCGGCTCAGTATTTCAAGACCTTTTTGTGTGTCAGGGTCTGTGCATGAGGAGAAAGCCTACAGGAAACAAGCAACATGGAGCTGTCACAGGGGCTGAGAGGAAGCAGGAGCCTGGATTTCCCCTCTTAGGCACCACTAGGTAATTAGAGCCAGCAGCAGGAAGCAAATGAAAGCCTTACTGGGAAATTCTAAATAGATAGGTGTTTGAGCTTTGGATACTTCTCTGAAGCCCTGAAGCAAGACCAAAGTGTGGGAGCAGGCGTCAGCAACCTTCCCACCAAGCTGGATGTAGCCTTCAGCAACTCTCAGCATCCCTCTAGCCCACAGCACTGCCATAGAGGATGAGACTTCTATTTTAGATAGGGAATAGGCAAAATGAGTGATAACAGTTGAAGCTGAAATTCTGTGAATAGAAGTCTTACTTTGCATGTGGTCTTATATTTCTTTAACTCTCACTCCATGTGGTATTTTCTGTTAGAGTTAATATATGAGTGTTAGTTAATATAATTATGAAGAGTTTTAAGTGGGAAAAAAAAACATTACGTGGAATAGAAGTACCAACCTTAAATTATCTGTTTTCCACGATCGAAATGAGTTTTTCTGTGTCTGGAACTGTACAATATAAATAAATATGACGGCACATATAATGGCAGCAGTCTCGGTTTCAGCATGGGATTCCAAAGGAGCTAACCAGCCAATTCTTAGAGGCATGGTGCCCATACTTCTTCCTGCCTCCAGACTCCTGAGGGGTATAACATGGTACTGTTGAAAGGAGGGACTTTCTGTGGTTGTGAAGTGCATTCTAGTAAAAGTCATGGCAGGGGAAGGGACAAGGATATTATCTGGAGGGCAGGAGGCATGTGTAGTTTTAACTTTTTCAGTCACCCTCATTGAGATCACTGCTTTAGAGAATGGGTCCTGCAAAAACAACTCATGTGCTAGTTAATCTCTCAGATGTTGAGCATATTTTAGGAGAAAGGGCGAAAATGTGGAAGTATTGACTCTGAGGCAAGGATAAAGGCAGTTTTGGTGTCATGATGCAGCTACAAAAAGAAGATGGTTCAACCTGTTAACTATCTCTTTTTTTTTTTATCACTTTATTCTTTGGTTTTTCTGTCACAAAAGGTCTGTGATAGGTCCTTGTTATAGAAAGATTACATAATGCTGAATACTGTAAATCTCTCTATTAGACGTAGCTACCGAATACAGCTTGGTTTATATTATCCCAGACATTTTCTCTTTCCTGGTATATGTACGTATATTTATGTGTTTATGCACACTTACATTTTTCTTGTGAACATACTAATATATATTTATACACATACTCCTTTGTAAATTTGCTTTTTTACCAAAGTATGATCATACCATTCCTATTTTACTAACTTCATTTTTTTCATTTAGCAGTTTCATCAAAGATATCTTTCCTTGTCAGGTCTTATATAGATCAACCTATTTTTTTAAAATGGCTGCATTGTATCCTGTGATACAGAAGTTTGGTAATGTACTTAACTTTTCCCTTTAGATGGGCATTTTGGGTATTCTCTTTTTTGTTGCTCTTATAGACAAAGCTTCAGTGAATATCATTGTGTGTATATTTGTATATATGTGTATTTCTGTAGGATAGCTAGTAAAAAGTGGAACCTGTGAGTCAAAAGATGTATTTATTTTAATATTAACACATATTACCAAGTTGTTCTAAAACATGGTTGTGCTCATTTATATTTTCCTCTATCAGCGTATGAGAACACCCGTTTCCCTATATTTTATTAACACTGGATATTATTAGTTTTCAAAATTTGTACCAATATGGTAGGTAAAGTTATATCTTATTTTCATTCCTCTGATTATTGGTAGAATTGAACATATTTCTATATGTTTTTGGCCATTTGTACTCCATCTGAGTGAATTGCTTGTTGATTTTCTTCATCCATTTTTCTATTGATGTTTTTATATATTCTTAGGAATTTGTAGAACCTTATAATATATTATGGCTCTTAACCTTTTGCTGTTACATATTGCAAGTATTTTTTCCCCAGTTTTCTTTTGACCTTTTAATTTTGTTTCAAGTATTTTTTCTGTACCAAATTTGAAATTTTAATGTAATTAAATCTGTCAATTTTTCCATTGATGGCTTCTGAATTTTATGTAATGCTCATGAAGCTCCTTCCTATCTCAAAATTTTAGAAGCATTCTTTACCATTTGAGGTTTTCTATTTAGATAATATAAATATTTAGATTTTTTAGTCCATCTGGAAATTATTTTATGATTAATATAAGTAAGAATATAATTAGATTTATTAAAATATGAGTAAACTATTGTCCTAATACCATAGGGAACATCCTCCATTCTCTACCACTATAAAGGGTAGTTCATCCTTTCACAGTGATTGAAATGTCTATCCCACACTGAAATCTCACGTATGCATGGATCTGTTTTTGCACTTTCTATTCTGTCTGTGTTTAAAATAGTGCCATACTGTTTTAATTATTTTAAGGTATATTTTTTTAGCTGGCAGGGTGAATTCTCTCACTTTTTTTTTTTTTCCCAGAATGTTTCTGGCTATTTTTCCACATTTACTCTTCCAGAGGCTGTTCATTATAGAATGTGGTAGTGATAATGTCAGAGGCAGTCTCCTTCAGACTAGAATTGAAGATTATTTAGTCTCAATCCAACCCTTATACTTCTAGTTTGTTAACCTTGTCACCAAGCATTATATAAAGTCTTAAGCAATAATGGGGTAGGGTAAGAGATACAGACTCCCCTTTGTTTGCTAATTAATACTTTCCTAGGACACTTCTCCCTATACCCATCACTCAAGTAATCCCAGCCTTCAGACCTGTAAGCTTTCCCACATATTTATTGCTGCATGACAAACCTTCTCAAAACCTCTGTGAGTTAAAACAACAAACATTTGATTACATTTCATGATTTGGGGGTCAGGGATTTGGCCAGAGTTCAGCTGAG
Source organism: Camelus ferus (assembly GCF_009834535.1). NCBI lineage: Eukaryota > Metazoa > Chordata > Mammalia > Artiodactyla > Camelidae > Camelus > Camelus ferus. The sequence continues at coordinate 44,436,390 of NC_045700.1, forward strand.
TAATTCTTTCATTTCACACAGTATCACTTGGGGTTACTCAGTGGTATTCTGCTGGTAACTGGTTCAGTCTGCAGGGCCCGAGATGGCTTCACTCATGAGCTGATGCCTTGGTGGGAATGTCTGAAAGCCTGGGCTCAGTTGGGCCCCTCTCCTTAAGGGTATGATCTCCAGTGAGATAGACTGCCTGGCTGTTCAAGGCTCCAAGAGCAAGCATTTCAAGACACAGAAAGTAAAGTCTGCCGTTCTTTTAAGGTCCGGTTTCCCAAATTGGCACTGCCTCACTTTTGCAAGATTCTGTTGATCAAAGCCATCACAGAACTGGCCCAGATTCAAGGGTGAGGGCATGGATCCCACTTCTTTATGGGGCACAGACACTACTTCTCAATGGGAAGAGTGTCATCAAAATATTTGCATATGGCAGTTTCTAATGGTTATTTTGGACATGCTTCCACAGCATTTAGAACCTCAAGTCAAGAGCCATGTGAAGGAGTTCTTCATTATTTTATGAATTCCATGGGTGCACATACACAACTTAATGTGCATGTGTGTGTGGGTAGTATTGTGGGGAAGTTTAAATTCAAACACCCTGACTTAGAAAATATTGGTTATCAGACAGTGACTGGTGACTTACCATTAGTTTGGCTTGTGATTTGCCAAATGTCCTTTTCAAGGAGAGTTCTGTTGCCTGGAGCACTGTACTAGTGACCCCAAGGCCAGGGGTATGGTGCTCACGTGAGCTGGGAGGACTTCTGCAGTTCTGACCCCACATTAGCTCATCTGCCATTGTTTGTCTGAATATGTGACAACAGGACAGATGACCACTTGTGGGAAAAACAAGTCCAGGTTCTTCTCAAGTTGAGTCTGTGATATCATCTTACCACATAAAAAGTCATTAGGTACATGTTCACATTTTGGACATTTTAATACTCTATTCAAAAAACTGTTTTTTAATCCTTTTTTTTTTTTTTGTAATTAGCTCTATGTATTCTCAGACAAATGGAAATGGGAAAAACATTTCTTTTACACTCATTCATCCACAGGCGATATAATCTTTCTTCCTTTTTAAAATCCCTGTAATTCACCAAATCTTTTATTTTAGGTTGATCAGACATATTCTGCCTTTTTCTTGACTGCTGACTTGAAAAGGCATATATACTTTTACCACAGAATAGAGTGCTCAAAAATAGATGGTGAATTATGCCTTTAATGGGAGACAATTAAAGTGATCTGTTCAATTAATCAGTTTTCTTCCCAATATACCTTTCTTACTATTATCAGTATGTTAGACTATTCATAGCTTATCAGCAGTATGTATGACCCTCTCAAGCTGTTAAATCCCATTTAATTTAGGCTTCCCATCTCCCTACCCCCAACATGGCCTTGAAGTGTGAAGACAAGATACTTTGTGTCACAGATGGAGAGAATGATTTGTCTCAGCTGAAAATGGGAAGTCATTCTTTTCTGTGTCTCCCATGTCTAGCCTGCTCTGGCTCATAGTAAGAACTCAATAAATATTTATTGAGCGAATGGCCAGGGCAATGATTTGAATGTACTGGCCTCCTATTTCCAGTCTTTTGTTTGACCTATTGAACCCCATTGTCTCGGAACATACTGTAATAATAGGCTACTCTCAGTTTCTGAGAAGATGCCAATGTTCTGTTCTAGCAGCATGGCAAGGGGATGCTGTAATTGCTGTAGGCGGTGCCCTTTGGAGGCCTTTCTGGCATTCAGAAACTGGAAAACAGAAATCAAAGAAACCATTGCCTCCTGTAATTATTTTTGTAGCCATGTTGCTGAGAATGAGATGTGTGCCCCTCCCTTCTCTTCTCTGCACAAAGGCACCTCCCTGTGCCTGGTGGGATTAGATCGCACTCTCCATGCCCAGATTTATGTCAACAGATGTGCAAAAATCACTGCTCTCACAACAACCTTGACTGGTGTAAGGATCATGCTGCCTTCTTCTTGATCTCAGATAGGGTCTTTAGTGCTGGGCATACTCTGGGTGTATATGGGTCTCTGGGCTTCAGAGTCCAAGTGGGCTGGGTTCAGACACTTATGTTGATTTCATTTCTTACCCTTCTCTCAAGAATCCTTTTATTCCTTGATGTGTTAAAAATACCATCTTAATTCTGTATTATGGTTAATGACCCCTTCTCACATTCCTATAGACCTATCCTGATTAGGTGATTACATGCCTCCCTTCCCCAGCCTTCAAGAAAGACAACACCAAGAGCCAACGAAACAAGCTTATTCTTTTTCCAAGGGACCACAAATCAGGCCATATCTAGCTATGAAAGTCCTAGATAGCATCTTCTCCCAGTAGAAGGCTGATTCATCTACATTGAAAATCTGTTGTTTAGTGTAACCACCTTCATTAATCTCACATCTTCCAGATAACCTGCTGCGGCTTCTACATCAGCACTTGCTGCTTCATCTTGCACTTTGATATCATGGAGATGACTTCTTTCCTTAAACCTGTTGAACCAACCTCTGCTAGCTTCAGACTTTTCTTCTTCAGTTTCCACACCTCTCTCAGCCTTCACAGAGTTGAAGAGCCTTAAGACCTTGCTCTGGATCAGGCTTTGACTTAACACAAAGTTATGGCTGGTTGGACTTTCTATCCAGACCACTAAAAATGTCTCCATGTCAGCAAGAGGGCTGTTTCACTTTCTTATTATTTTTGTGTTCACTGTAGTAGCATTTTCAATTTCCTTCAAGAACTTTTCCTTTGCATTCACAACCTGGCTGACTGTTTGGCACAAGAGGCCTAGCTTTTAGCCTGTCTCAGCTTTAGATATGCCTTCTTCACTGAGCTTAATCATTTCTAGCTTTTGATTTAAAGTGAAAGACATGCAATTCTTCCTTTCATTTGAATACTTAGAGGCCATTGTAGAGCTATTAATTGGCCTAATTTCATTTTTTTTTTATTTCTCAGGGAATAGAGAGTCCCAAGGAGAGAACAGCTGTTTGGTGGGGCAGTCAGAACACACACAATATTTAACGATCATGTTCATCGTCTTAGGTGGGCACAGTTTGTGATGCCTCAAAATAATTACAATAGTAACATCAGAGATCACTGACCACTACCATAACATCAAGATTATCACCATAACAAATACAGTAATAATGCAAAAGTTTGAAATACTGTAAAAATGACCAGAATGTGACACAGATACACAAAGTGAGCAAATGCCATTGGAAAAGACTTGCTTGACACAGGGTTACCATAAACCTTCAATTTGTAAAAAGCACAATATATGCAAAGCACAATAAAATGAAGTATGCCTGTATAAATATTCTAATTTCTCTACATCCTCTCTAACACTTGTTATTTTCCATTAGAGAAATTAAATCCATCCTAGTGAGTCTGAAGTACCTAATGTGGTTTTAACTTGCATTTTCCAAATGACTAATGATGTTAAACATGTTTTCATGGTTGTTGGCTATTTGTGTATTTTCTTTGGGAAAACGTCTGTTCAGGTTCTTTGCCCATTTTTTAAGTTAACTGTTTATCTTTTTATTGTTAGGTTGTAAGGGTTAAAAAATTTTTTCGGATACTAGATCCTTATCTGCTATATGATTTGCAAATATTTCTTCCCACTCTGTGGGTTGTGTTTTTACTTTCTTGATGGTGTCCTTTGAAGTACAATTCATCTGTTTTTTCTTTTGTTGCTTGTGCTTGTAGTATCATATCTAAGAATCCATTGCCAAATCCAAGGTCATAAAGATTTACTTCTTTGTTTTCTTCTAAGAATTTTGTGGTCTTAGCTCTTAAATTTAGATAGTGCATTCATTTGAGTTAATTTTTGTATATGACATGAGGTACAGTTCTAACATCATTCTTTTGCTTGTGGATGTCCAGTTGTCCCAGCATCATTTGTTGAAGAGCCTGTTCTTTCCCTACTGAACAGTCTTGGCACCCTTGTTGAAAATCAATCAGCATTAGATATATGAGTTTATTTCTGGATTCTCTATTCTATTCCTTTTATCTATATATCCATCCTTATGCCAGTACCTCACTGTTTTGATTACTATTGCTTTGTAGTAAGTTTTGAAGTCTGGAAGTATGAATCTTCTAACTTTGTTCTTATTTTTCAATATTGTTTTGGCACAGGATTATTTTTCCTTGTAGCTGGGGCTGTCTCATTCCTTTGCATGCCTTCTTCTCTGTCCTTTCCATCATTCACATAGCCAAGTGTCCTAAGATGCACTTTTCTTCAGGTGTTCATCTTTTTTTCACAGTCACAGATGTTTCCAGGGAGTAGCTAGGGTTTGCTGTGATTTCATGATGTGAATTACCTCTAAAACTGTTCTGGGATAGGACGAAGTGATAGCAGGGAGCCAAAATCTAACACAGCATCTTTTTCTGACCCATCCAGCTAGGACACCCAGACAGCATTTTGTAATGGTTCATTTACTTATCTGTGATTAATTTGTAAGCAATTAGAGTGCAAGGACAGCATCTCTGATATTTAATTCGACCCCTGGCCTTCAGTAGGAGCTTACTATGCCTACTTGATATATTACTGAACTAAGAAATCCCTGGCCAAATGTAGGTAAATGTTGTCTTGCACCCAGGGAAGGATTCCAGCCCCACTGACAAAGGAATTGCTCCTGGTGGTTAGTAAACCAGTTTTTAAATCGTGACTTAAGTTTGATCTAAACCAATAGGCAAAATGCCATCAAAATAAACTGCATGGAAGGCTGGGGAGAAGGAGTGGAAGTGTTTATTTTGCAGTTGTTAAGGATAAGGGGACCTATTCCGAATATTTTACTCAGCAGCTCCATGTGGTCCATGCGTCAGACCACTGTGCTAACCACCTTCCCTGGGGGTTAGAAGACTGTTGAAATCACTTCCATCTTTTAGCCAGGGAAGTCATTCCTACCTGCAGTTTGGGGGCCATGTTTACCTGCAATTGTTGTCTGGGTTCTAGTTACACTTAAAGCTGCTGATTTCTCCAGTGCCTGATGTAGAGTAGGAATTTTATACCCACTTATATGCAAATGTATGTAAATTACATGTAGAAGAGCTATCTGTATATCATTTGTTATGTAACCCTGGTGTTTATTTTCTTAACCACTGTGCAGTTGTAGGACCTGGACACCTGGGTATCTATTTTAAAGAAAAGTAATAAATATATTAACTTTGCCTGCTCCACTATTCCCACTAATTGATGTTCTTCCCAAATTTGTGGTTCTTTGATTATAAAAGAAATAAAATATTGTGTAATATTTTATAAATTAAAATAAAATCTCTACTGCAGTTCTGCCCAATTTGATCTGCCTCTCTTGCTTTGACATGCCATCTCAGTAACTGGAATGACTGTATAAAATACCATCAACATCCTGCATTTGGCCTGGAGGGTGACCATTAGCAAGTGATGAGATATTTGTCTCTCCCCTCCTTCCACCTTAACCACAGTTTTTAGAGATCCAAATCTATCTGCCCTTGTCCAGAGGAAGCTGAAAGCAAAACAAGAATAAATAGTTCTTGGTCAGGCCCTAAATGAAGCCTCACACCTGCTCATTAGGCCTGTAACCTGTAACCAGCACATTCCAGTGTGTCAGGAAAAAGGTCAGACATGGGCCGGCTGCTCCAAAGCAGGATCTTTTTTGTTTTTGCTTTAATCATTTTCTTATTTATTTTTTGAATAGGAGGCTAAGGTATAATTCTATTAGGAGATACTCCAAGCAGATTAAGGGAGACTTAAAAAGTCTCCTGTAGTCTGAGGCATGTATGACAGTTCTTAGACCTTGATTTCCCGATACCTAGGTTTGTTTGAGGCTGTCTGACTCAGTGAACAGGCTTCATCTAAAGATATACCTATGGTCTTCATATATTCAAAAGGCCTCCCATGCGATGACATTGTGGGAATAGGTCATGGTCGATACTTGTACTGCACAACCAGGGTACTCTTGCCTACCAGTTTGAAAAGTCTTCAAGCTGTAGGGACAGAATGGCTGGTGTGGTTCAGGATGTGTGTGTATAGGACTGCAAACATGACCCAGAGTCAGGGCTGGTCTAAGGCAAGCTGGGACATAGGTTGACTTTGTTTTTGCAGCTCAGCTTTGCCATGATTTCCAGAGACCTTCCTGTGACTGTCCCCTGCCCTCCTCCTGTAGTTCCTATCCCTGTCTTTCAGTCCCCCACTCATAAGCTTTTTTCCCAGAACCATAACCAGTGCGTGGGGCCTGCCTTGTTCTCTTCTCTTCTGTACATGCCTATTCCTGTGTTTCACACACTGGCCAACAATTCCTCAGTAATGGGGTAAGAAGTTCAGTATTAGGTTCTGATAGCCTGTGAGATAATATTTCAGAGAACCACAGAACACTGTGACCTAAGGCTCAGCAATACTCTGTGGGTGGGAGACTCACTTTGAAGTCAGGCTGGGTTGCTTGCGCTGACACTTAACATCCTTGTGCTAGTTGTTTCACCTCTCGGAACTTCTCTTTCCTCCTCTGTGCAATGAGGGTTAGGATCTTTCCCTCCCAGGAGAGTGGTCTGGATTATAAGGGATGTGTAGATAACATATATGGCCTAGGGACAAGCATTTAGAGCTCAGGAAGTAAATGAGTTCCTATACCCACCCCTACCCGACCCCACACGTATAACTCCAGTTGGGGCAGAGTGAAAGGGAATATAAGAATCATCTCATCTAACCTCTTGGGGACACAAATCAGTTGTAACCTAGAAAAGTGATACCAGATACAGAGGAGAAACGGACAGCTGAGTCCTCTGGCTGAGAGCTGTGGGCTGAATCCAGCCTCAGGGCCAGCCTGGGTCCAAGTCTGACCCAGTGATAGCATCTTTGGGCCTGAACACTCAAACTGTTCCTGAAACGGACTGACATCCCACAGATATGCAACCAGCTGCCTAGACCCTAGATTCCTTTTAAATATTTGCAACCCTGATCTTTTAAAAATACTCCTCTGAGAATGTACTGAATCCATTTTGTATTTTTTCCTCCTCTCCTGACAAGGCCTCTCTTCCTCTCTCCACGCCCACCTCTTGGCCACCCTCTCATCCTGGCAGCTGCAGGGAAGATTTCTCTCCAGCTGTCTATCAAGTCTTCAAAAGCCAGCCGGAATGTAATTGTAATCTATTTTCCACCCCTCAATAGTAGTGGGTAAAAACACACACACACACACGCTGCTCAAAATTGCAAGGAGATGGGAGCCAGCGCTGCCTCGTGACTCACACAGAGCCCTGCATGGATAATTACTGCCATTTATACTGGCCCAGGAGGAAAACAAGGGTCTGCCTGGGTTTTAGTAAACCAGAAGCCTAATGATAAGAGGGAAGGAGGGGACTGTGCTCCCTCCCCACCGCCTCCTCCCTCTGTCCCCTTTCCCCTACTCACATGCCACTTCTAGAAAAATAACATCCTGTTGGCCATTCCCCTCCCAACTCACATCTTTTATTATGCTTATTTAGTGTGCAGCTTAGAATTGGTACTGTGGCCAGATTCTGCCAAGCACTTCATCCCAGAAGGCCTCAATAACATTGAGCCAGGACCTGATTTGCGTATTTCCCTAGACAAAGGTTAAGTAGGCTCTATTTCATTAATTCATGTATTCATCCAAACAACAGTTGTCATGAATTTGCCACGAAGAGTTAGATTCTGAGGGAAAAGTTGAAGTTGCATTCCTCCCTATAAAATGTGCTTTCCATCCCAACTTTAACCCTGCCTAGTACCATCTCTTGCAAACAGGCCAGGGTACCATTTACTGGCTCATCCCAGTCAGTGCATTGTCTCCCTCCTCCAAATTACCCTGGTTGTGCTGTTCTGTCTTGTGATCTTTCATTGCATCTTTAACTTGTTGAGGACAGAGATTATGGTGAAGAAAGGGGGAGGGTATATACAAAAATTTATCAACATCAGCTCTGAAAACTGAGTTTTATGTATTGTTTGTAGGCACTGAGTTAAGTGGTATTGAATTAGGGAATGAATGAATGTTCACATGAAGAACAATGTATTTTAAGCTAAATGTCTTGGAATGGCTGTGGGGAGAGGCAAGTCCTAATGGAGGAGTAAGATTTGGGTTAGTTGACAGAGACAGGAATTCCTTCTAGAATAGGAAGTGTTAAAGAAAAGCATCTTGTGCTGGAAGGGAATCTCGGTTTAAGAATACATAAAAGAACACATGAAGGCGGTGTTACTCACCTTTATTCAGTTTTGCCCCACTTACATTCCTCAGGGGTGGTCCACCAGTAACCATATATTAACCATTCCTTGAAGGAGTTCATTAACTGTATGGAGTCTGTATTGTGTGGTTAAGGCCCTGACTGACACTTTTAGGACAGTCAAATTTTGCTTCAGATCCCATGCATCTTAGTGTCCTTACTCTTTTATTCTGTTACTTTTGGTTCTCACAATTCATAAGCAGCATACAATTCCTCGTCTCTTTTGCTTCTGAAAAGACTGAAGTTTCAGGAAATAAAAGAAGTATTTAACTTATGATTCCTGAAGTCTGCTTTACTTTGCAGATTGATTCCTTGTAAATTTATAGTACAATGTCAGGAATAATCAGGAGAATTAGAGTGAAGAGACTCATGGTTTACTTATGGTTCTTAATAATAATGTTATTATTAAATTAAATTTACATCTTTTTAATTCATTTATTGAATGATGTCTTGGTGTTTGACATTGTATTTAATGTTTTACATGAATCATTTTTATTTAACCCATTTGATCCCAATAGTGTATGTATCACTGCTATCTCACTTTACAGATGATGAAACTGAGGCTTCAGGTGGTTAAGAAATTGCCCGGGCTCGTGCAGACAATAGCAGTAGAACTTGGATTTGAACCCAGGCAGTCTGACTCCAGAGCCCACCTTCTACAGGCTCTCCTAGCCATAGCTTCTGTCTGTGATTGGAACTATGGGCCTGGCAGATATCTGGAAAGATCACGTTCTTTATCTCCCAGGATGTAGGCAGGTCAAAACAAATGTCACCTTGATATGACAGATTTTTGAGCTATTTCAGAGATGATTTCAAAGCATTATTATTTTTTGTAGGCAAGATTACTATTGATTGTTACTGCAATTCTAGATGAAATAATTTGCCAAGTATTCCAAACTTAAAATTCCTAGTGTTACAACCTTCAAAACTCCAACCATACATGCACACATGTATACACATGTGTATATTGTGTGTGTGTTTAAATGATGAGGTGTATTGGATTTAAAGTTAATTATTGTAATTATTTTAGGTGTATCAATGTGCTGAACTCTCTTCCAGTTACTCTGAAACCAAGGTATTCCCAGGAAAATCTATTGAAGTTTTTCAAATGATCTCCAAATTGGTCATTTACTTTTCCAAAGAGCTTTTTTTTTTTTTTTTTTTGGTTCCCCAGAACAACCTTCTTTAAATACATCTTCTGAATACTCATAAAATCTTTATTCTAACCTGAAAAGGTCATCTTGTTTACCCACCTGTGCCTGGGAAGGAAATCCTCTTGGAAGATTGTATTTCTATTTTAAATGACCTAGAGAATACTGTACCGCCTATCTTGGCAGCTTATGCCATTCCTAATAATCTAGATAATCAGCAGATATTTCCTGATGTGCAATCCAAATCTCTCCTGCTGCTTTGGCTCTTTCTGTTTGATTGTCATGATACTGATGTCATCTGTTCGTGGTCCTTTTCCCAAAGCCAAGAAATCATAGCTTTTTTTTTTTTTTTTTTTTTTTTTTTTATTACTGTGTCAGGAGTTATGGTCACATTCCAATTTCCTTAAGTGCCTCCATCTTGAACAGCCCTCTGAGTCCCAATTTTTGTAATGTGGCTGAGAAGCTGTGAGAATACCATCTGTTTTCAAGAATGGGGCCATTGATGGCTGCACCCTTGACTCTGAAGATGGCAATTCTCATCCAAATCAAGATTTGAGACTTAAAGAAGCTTGCTTCGGACAGTTAGGTTGACCCTCACTTTGTCGAGAGATGTAGCCATTTGAGAGTAATTGGATGGAAAAATGAGCCTGAAATGGCATTCACATAGCATTTTTGTTTACTGAGTATAACTGCTATTCTCAGCTTTGTATAAAGCATGGGAGTAATAGGATCAAATTAAGGAAAGCTACTTAGATGGAATAGCAGGGAAGTTCCCTAATGAAGAGATCTGATAGACCATGGAATAGTCTTCCCCAGGAAGGCTGGTCCTATTGAGATGTGGTTATTTACTGCGGAATCAAATAGTCCCCTACTGGATGCATCTCAGGTCATTTTCATTTTGGTTTGAGACTTTGATTTAATTGGAAGAGTGGCTCACATCTGTTGTTGACTACCTAAGGCTGTGCTTCTCAGATTCTAATCATGACAGAATCACCTTATGAGCTTGCTAAAATGCAGATTCCTGGGCCCTGTTCCTAGAGATTCTGTTTCCTCAGGGCTGCATGTTGTCTGGAATCTTCATGTTCACTTGATTTCCTAGGTGATTCTGAGGCACGTGTACTGCTGTAAACTCCATTTTGAAAAATACTCAGTCAGGGCCACTTTGGGAAGATTCCTGATCTTATGGTAAGTACATCTGTGCATTTTGATTTGTTCTTTGTCCTCATCGTAATAGTCCACTTTGCCCCATCACCAGAGTCCCTTTCTCCTTGTAGACAGGGGTCATGTTTGGTGAAGGAAATTGCTGCTCTAAGGAACCCCCCAGCTGCACTTAATCTGGCCTTTCATATGAGGCAGCTTGATGTAGGGCATTGTTTCCCAAAGTTCTATGGCATGTCAACAGTTATTAGAAAAAAGGGGTTCTATGGTCAGATAAGTCTGAGAAACACTGTGTAAAACAAAATTAACCAGATCTCTTCCCTGTGAGGTTTCCCAGAGATTTTATCATGACAAAATCTTCACCATTTCCTGAACTTTTTGATCATAGATTTTTTCATAGGGCTACTGACTGATGGAACATACTCTGAAAAAAATCAATGAGTTGAAAGCAAGAAAAATTAGTTTGTAACCTCAGTTCTGCACCCAGAAGCTCAGTAACTCTGGCTAGGTTCTTCATTCTCCCTGAGTTGGTTTCCTCCTTTGCGTAATGGGAGTGATCATGTGACTTAACCTGGATCACAGGGTTGTTGTGAGGACTGAATGAAACACATTTGTCAGAGTGCTTTGTGAAGTGTAAAGTGCCACTAGTTGTTACCGGGAAACTTATGAGGGTCACATTCATTAGGAAACTTGTGAGTTGCACACAGGTTTGGAGAGTGGAGAGTGAACACTGGGTAATTTGTCTTTATCTCTGCTGATACTTTGCCTAGACTGACCAAATGGGACTTAGAAAATCTTATCTGTTTAGTTCACCTGGGTTTGTCTTAATGCCACATTAGTAGTTAACTAGAAATTCTCAGAATACAGCTTTCTAGATCATTCCACTGACACACTGATTTGACTAAATATTATAGCCATGGATACTTTGCAGTCAGTGCAGAGACAGGACTGGGAAGTGGTGACTCATGATGAAGGAGATATTTAAGGCCATGAGCCAACAGGATGAAAAGGGCTGGGACTGGGAAGAACTGGAACCTGGGTTGCTGTTTATTGGGCTGTACCCATGGGATGGGTGACCTCAGACCAAATTCCATTGTCTCAAGGAGCTTGGACAACCTTCAGGTCAAATAAGTAAGAGTCTCATACAAGGGGTCTGGTATAGTGGGGGGTGGGAAAGGCAGAGCAGTGGGTGCCTTAATGCAGAAACAGTGCTCATCATTTAATAGGTGGAATCATGTGATTCTGAGTTGTTAGTGTGGGCTGGAGCCTGATGATGGCTAGCACCTATATACACATGAGAATCAAAGTCCAGGCCTTCCAGAGAAGGGAGCCAGAAAAATTTGTGTCATATGTTAAATTTCTCACAAGTGGGCTGATCATTAGCCCTAGTGGTGTAACTATATCATAATTTGTAATTTGGAAAAACAATAGAGAAACCCAAACATACTGAGGGAACATAGTGGAACCTGGGAAGAATTGCTGACAGGGTCATATACAAGGCTTGTCCCTTTTATACCAGATTTCAGGCTTGAATTATAAAATTAATTCCAGACTATATCTGCTGGTGATGACCAGACTCCTCCATCAGCAGTAACAATAATAGCAAAGAGTTGTTGAATGCTTACTTTAGGGCAGGCTCTGTTCTAATCACTTTGTACATTATTATCTCAATTCTCAAACTGTGCTGTAGAGTAGGAACTATTAGTATTCCCATTTTATAGATGAGGAATTTGAGATAGAGGGAAGTCAGGTAAATTGCCTAAAGTCACACAGCTAATAAATGGAGGTATATAGATTTGAAGTCACAAAGCTTGACCCCATTTAAGCTCTTTTCCTCTATGCTAGTCTGCTTCTGTTCAACCATAATGACAGTGAAAAGTATGATGATTGAAATGAAAAAGAAAAATGGAACAGAGACACAAAGACTTGTGGGACACCATCATAAATTTCAGCATGCATGCACAGGGAGTCCAGGAAGGAGATGAGCGAGAGAAAAGTCCTGAAAAAATAGTTGAAGAAGTAAAGGGTAAGAACATCTCAACTTTGTTGAAAAACATTAGTCTTACCAAAGAAAAAGCTCAACAAATCCAGAGTAAGTTAAACATCTATCCACATCATAGTCAGTCTGATGAAAGACAAAGAGACAATCTTGAAATCAGCAGGGGAAGAACAACTGATAATGTGCAGAGCAGCATCAATGTAATTTATGGCTGATGGCTGACTTGTCACCTGAAAAATGGTGGTCAGAAGGCAGTGGGATGACATATTCAAAGTTATGGGGAAAACTGTCAAAAATTTTATGTCTAGTGAAACTGTCTTTCAAAAATGAAAATAAAAGCAGTCCCAGATAAACAAAGACTGAGAAAATTTGTTGTTGGCTGACCTGCTTTATAAGAAATACTAAAAGTTTTCTTTCAGACTGAAACAAAATGATAACAGATGGTAACTGAAGTCCATGGGAAGAAATAAAGAGCATAGGAGATGGTTAACATGTGGGGTAATATTAAAAACTCCTTAAATACATTTTTCTCAGTTTCTCAATTCCTTGAGAAGATACATGATTTTGTAAAGCAATAATTATAATACTGTGCTCTTAATGTTAGGCAATATTGAATTCAGGACCAAAAACATTAAATTAGTCCAAGAAGGGCACTTTTTAATAGTTGCCATTTTTTAATGAAGATATGAAAAGTATATCCATCTATGGCATTACATTCATAAATCAGAAACTGCAAACTACAGAAAGTACAAGGAGATACACAGTGGTTACAGAACTTATTTATTGAAACTTTCTCATTCCATGGCAAATGTAATATATAATAATAGTAAGCAACAGTGTAAATTTTTGTGAATGTTTCAGGAGTGCTTGAAAAAAGGAGCATTCTCTGTTCTTGAGGGACAACGTTTGAGATTATATGTATGTATATTTACATGCTTATTTTGTACCTACTACAAAGGCTACAAAGACATTCTTGGATTCCAAAAGTATAAACAGTACTGGCAACATTCTTTGTCCACAATGTAGACAAACTGGAAATAATCAAACACAGGGAACGAAAATTCTCCTCCACCTAGGTATGAAAAAACAAAACCACCTTTAACAACTCAGGCTTAAAAGAAAATTTAAATGAAGACTGAAAAACACATAGAAAGTAGTAATTATCACATTACTTCATATCAGAGTTAATGGGAAATAGTTAAAGCAGGGATTAGAGGCAAAGTCATAGCCCCAAATACTTAATGATAATAATCAAGAAGGAATGAAAGTAAGTGAATTAAGCTTCCAACACAAGAAATTAAAAAAAAAATTTTTTAACTCAATTAAAGTAGAAGAAATACTTTAATAAAGTAGAATTGGAAATTAATGAAGCAAAATATAGGAAACAAATATATAAATCATTAGCTTTTTGGATTAAAAATAATAAAATAGATGACTTGTTAACTAATCTAATCATAAAAAGAATGTTTAAACATACAAAATAAAAATTAAAAGAGGAAAGTAATCACAGTCACAAAGGAAATGAAAAGAATCATGGATCCTACTTTGTTCAGTGCCTTGCAGATGAGCTTGAACACATGAATGAAATGGGTACTTTTTGTAGGGAAATATAATTTAGCAAAAGAAAGAATACCAGGCAGATGAGACTGCTGCCTTGTCCATAAGTTACAACCAGGAGGAAATGAAAGACATTACAGGTTTTCCTCAGGCATAATCTGAGACCTTCTTGAGAGAGGACAGTGAAATGGGCATTGTGTTTTCTCAGTATATTTTTTATGACCTGATGTTGATGCATTTATTCTTCATCTTTATTAATATGCAGTAACCAGTAACACCTCCCCCTGCCCTCCATTTGCTGAATATGCTTGTATAAGTATACTTGCTGGTATTGTATGTTCCTGCTATGAGAGTAGCAGCACTATGATAATATAATACAGCCCCTCCTCCCCTACTCACCCTCACCCCAGGAGGAGATAACAGATTGATTTTTGAAAAGGAATCTGTGAAATAAATACAAATTCACTTATTGGTATGTCTCCAGCATCCCTCTCCCATATTTCTGTCCCTTCAAAGGTTGCTAGGCAACCAGGTGGAAAACTGGTCAAAGCCGTTGTAAACAGAAGACATGCTTACGACATCAGAAAAATAAATGTAGCTTGTTTACTTGGGCTTGCTCACAAACTGCCAGGACTTTCAACATAATCCATTCAGTTTCAATGATTGCAATTCATCTTGAGGTTGGTGAAAAGTTGGTCATAATGTGCTCAGTGGAGACATGACTCTAGCCACCCCCTGTGTGAGAGAGGGTGCTTCCCTTTGCCCTTACGAGCAGACAAGTGTTCAGTGGTTTCTGCTGGGGTGAGTTTCTCTGCCTTAGTCTGTGTGGTTCCACATGCAGTTAGCACAGTCTCCATAAAACCTCTTTAGAGCTCATGGTTGTTAACACCCAGTCTTCCTTAGAACTGCAGCTGCATCTCCCCTGGCACTTAATATATCTACTTGATTTTCAATGGAGTCTGCTTCTGTGGGCATTGGCATGTGCAATGTCTCTGGTGGTCCAGACTCAGATTGCTCTAAGGAACTGCACAGTCTTTCTGCCTGGTGTGTGTGCCAGGGTCTGCTCATGGTGACAGGTGTTGATATTCAGCTGCTAATTTCTCCCATTAGAGACAATGTGGTAGCTCTGATGATACAATCTGTTCATCTGAGGTCTGCCCTGATTTTTCCTGTCTAGAATATATTGCTAACTTTATTGAAACAATAAAAGAAGGAATAGCTGTGCAATCTGCCCTTTAAATGGTTTTGCTTTGCTAGGGAGAAAAATGCATAGAAGTCAGTTTCTTTTTGTCTATTATAAATTTATTAACAGTGTGTTGTAATTAGGCGCATGATTTCGCCTTAGAGGAAAAATGGTGCTTCTTGAGCTGTGACATTAGTCTGATTGTGGTAAAATGACCCATTTGGTTTTACCAGCTGTGACTTTGGAAGGAGCTGAGTGACAGAGGATGTATAAAACTCAACAGATGAGAACATTCTCAGCTCATACTCCCTATTACTGATCATTCTGCATCCCAAACAAAATGTTCTTTGGACTTGCCTGCAGATGTCTTGGTGATCTGAAGAGTACTGTGCTTAAGTTGATGGGATGTTAGAAAGGCAACTGGCTTATTAAATTGGGCCCATATTCCCCTATTAATAGGACATAAATTGCTCTGGCAGAATCTAAAAATGTTGTGGTGTCTAATTAACCAAGAGGAATTCCCAAGTGGGGAAGCAGGATGGCACAGTGGCTGCAGTTGTGTTCTTGGGGATCAGCCTGCCTGCATGGGAAGTCTGGCCATACTTCTGAACTTCTGAACTTACTTCCGACTAGCTTCTGAACTGCTCTAAGCTTTGGTCTCTTTATCGCTGTATTAGGGAATTGTGCAACGTGCTTTAGAGAGTCTGTGTAAGGATTGAGTGAG
This sequence comes from Camelus ferus, assembly GCF_009834535.1. Lineage (NCBI taxonomy): Eukaryota > Metazoa > Chordata > Mammalia > Artiodactyla > Camelidae > Camelus > Camelus ferus. Next base: position 44,452,347 of record NC_045700.1, read on the forward strand.
TGAATTCCTAGCATAGTGCTTTTACATAATAAGCTCTCAAGAAATTAAAGATTCAGACCCCAGAAATAATATTAGACTGTGCAGAAAAGTGGTCTAGCTTAAGGGAAAGTCTTGGGTTCCTGAATGGGGTTGAGAGAACAGGGGGAAGAATCATTCCCAGGTCCCGTCTGCCTGTTTCATACATAGCACTCCTGTGACTGTGTTCATGGCGAAGGGGACCCAGAAGAAAAAGGGGTTCCCCTTCTGTGGCCGTGGTCCTGGAATAAGTGTTTTAAAAACCACACTGATTTTCACTGAATCATTTTTTCTCTGCTGGGAGAAATCTCAGAGGCAGAGACAGGAAAGAGTAAGAAAAGAGGTGTCATGACTCTTCACTTTTCCAGCTCACACAGAGCTGGAATCATAGCAGTGGAAAACCACAGAGAGATTAATTGCATGTTTGTGGTCCTGTCCCCTCACAGATCCTTATTCTGGGTTCCTGTTTCTAAGTTTCTATTCTTGTCTGCCATTTATCTTAAGTAAAGTTTTCACCAATAAAGGTTTACCATAGGGTGCTTCCTAGAACATTCCTATTTCAAGAAGGAACTTCTGTGATAGAAAGCCATGAATCTTAGGAAATTTCATGCACCATAACAAAACAGATTTTTTAAGTGGGGGAAGAAGACGTTTTCCATTATTATCCTTCATTACCTCTCAGATATATCCAGCAAGTGCTCCTAAGGCAGAGGAGACTGAACTTACTCAGTTGATCATGTTTGGAAGTTACCTATTGCAAGCCTGAAATAGAAATTCCCTAAAATCTGATGTTTCATCTTAAAAAAAAAAAGAATATTGTAAGACTCCTAGCCTCTCTGTTTTCTCATTCACTTATATCCTGTGCCAATTATTAATTTAGTGCCTTTCAGCTCCGAAACTACTCTCCTTTTCTGTGCTTTGTGATACTGGAGTTTGACTCTATAAGCATTTTTCCTTTGCTGTATGGCCGATGCTAAACTTTGTCGGTAGAGGGCACTGGAAGGACACTGCCAGATGATAGGGCCCTCTTCTGGTTTCAAGGTGGTTTTTCCTGCTTGCTCCTGTGGCCTGAGGCTGTCAACGGCTTTTGGGACGTCCAGTGGTGCTCACCCTCCAGCGAGTTTTACCAGCACATCAGGTGGCTTCCTGGTGAGTCTTAGGCACCAGGAAGGTGGTTTCCATTTTGCCAGCCCTGGCTTGTCTCACCTCACAGAACTTTACCTCCATAGGCCATAGTCACATCTTTTCCAGTGAGGTCTGAATCAGCCTTGGGTTTAGGGGCAGGAACTCTTCCAAATTCATTTCTTCTTTGGATGTTCTGTTTCATCTAGAGGTAGTAGCTGCTCCCATATCTGCCCTTTGTATGCTTGTTAGAGTTCTCTTTACTCCTCAGCATCTAATCCCCCTTTTCAAGTTAATAATTCTTTATAATCAATTTTCTCTGTTCAAATTAATGATGCTTTTTTCTATCTTCTGATTGGACCCGAATTGATAGAGACTCCAGGATCAGAAGTGATGCGTGCAGATGTTGAGTTTGGGGAGGCACTGGACGTGCAGGTCCCAGTTCTTTCTCCTCTCCTTTCTGTTGAGAGTCAGCCTGCCCTGGGGACTGTTCTCAGCCTGCAGTCAGCTCAGTGGCCAAGGCTCTGCCCCTGAGTCAGGCACCTCCCAGATAAGTCTGTCTAACTCTGTCTTTCGGTTTAGAAAGCCTACTCCCTACAGGTGAAAGCCACATTCTCTGAGATCAATATTTATTACTCTATCAGTAGTAAAGGCGTTATTTTGGACCCAATCTTCTGAGAACTTTTTCTGGATTCTTAATTAGTTCAGAACCCAAGCAGGGAGAAGTCCAACTTTTTATTGTCTCTCCCTCCCCCACCCCCCAGTGATTTTTATATGAAACAATTTTACGTAACTTACCACCAGAAAAATGGGTGTTCCAGAAAAGCACACATGTCTAGCCCATGCTCTTTCGCTTTGCCTGTGCCCTGGCCCACTGTCTCATCACCACGACTCTCATCCCACCGTATATAAAGCTGTTTTTCCTTAAATGCTAACCTAATTAGGGAGTGATTCTGTATCTCCAGAATGCTTAGACACACCACAGTCATCGCCTTCAATGACTGCAATCCCACAGAACCCATATAAACAGACCAGAATTTGAGGCTAGGAAAAACATTTAGAAAACAATGTCACCTATTTGAAACATATCTCCTTAAAATCATGAATTAATGAAGTATGCATTTAAAACCGTGTGTGCAGAAAAAAATAGACTTGTGGCTTGTCCTCTGGGCATAAAGGACCACTGTGGAAAAGAGTCATTAGCCAGCCCTTGGGCAAGGTCTGCTTCCCTGATACGTTGGACATTAACAGTTGGATTTGCTGGTGTTGCTGAGTTCTTCTTGAAGAAGGAAATTGAAGAACGGGTGTCAGCAAATGACCACGTTGCCTCAGACAGTGAGCCACACACCACTTGATGTAGCACTTGCTGTTGTCCTTGACTTCCCCCTGCACTCTACGTGCATGGCTGAGTTGCCTGTGTGTCCTGCATGCTTACACAGTGAGAGTACAGAGGAGGGAAAGGTACCCCAACGTGCTTTGGAGAGTGAGAAAATGCAGTTCATGCCTTTTGTGAACACTGGAAATGTTAGTGTAGTGCCCAAGGGTTAATAAAGCTCCATGACATGCCCCATCTCAAGCATAGGCCTGACATGGGGAACATAATGTAATCTTGAGATTCTCAGATGTCTTTTGTAACAGAAGCTTGCTGGACTGAAAAGCCAAAGGAAATGAACATCTTTTCACTTACTCATGGTAAATGTTTAAAAATGAGTCTATTATGGGCCATGTGATTTGATGGGTAACTGTACATTTTAATGATTACAGCTTAACATAGAAAATGGTATTATTTAAGGGACAGGAGCAAATTAAGCTGTTAAGAATCAGAATCAAAGGAATCAACAAGCTTGAAATTTAAGTAAAAATCTTTGCTTTTTTCCTCACTGCTTTCTAGTAACTTCTTTAGTTATTGTAGAATAAGTTATCCATGGGTATTGATCATAAAACCTCTACCTTCATAGACAGGTCTAAGGCTGAGATGTGACTTAGATTCGGTTTGATTTTGTGACACAGTTCAGGACACACTATCCCTGAACATGGGACCCCGGTATAGTGAATATTGTAAGCTGAAGGAATTTGAGAAATGGCCTGTGCAGGAAGGACTTTCTGACCTTCCCCTAAAGCAGGTCATAAAATCTTCTTGTGAGAGGTGCCCTCCCTATACCTGGAGGAAGGAGCATCCTTACCTATGAAAACCAAGACAGTGGACACAGCAAACTTGCATGAACAGCCTTGCTAAGTTTCCACAGTATACCACACTTAGCTCACACTCTGTCCCATCACAGCTTTCCATGACTCCACCCTTCAACACTCAGGTTTAACCGTTTCTTCAGGTCTTCATTTCCTTATGAAGGCTCCCATGCATGTAAAAGTTATATTAAATAAATGTGTATGCTTTTCTCTTGTCTGTCCTTTGTTACAGAGGCTCCAGTTGAGAACTTAAAGGTAAAGAAGGAAAGGTACTTTTCCTTTCCTACATTTGCTTCCTCCCAGATCCCTTCTCATCTGGTGTTGTCCTTGCAAAACTCCTCCTCTCCTCCGTTTCCCCGCTTCAAAGGACTGCCCCTGATGGCAGCTGCCTTCACTGTGGAGTCAGCACTCTGTATGGGTGTCTTTTCCAGCCTGGCCTGGCTTTCACACTGACGGAGGGGGGATGTAGAGTGTTGTGATTCTGTGTCATTTTCACCTCATCTATTTTCTGATTTTAAAGAAATATCTTCAACTATATAATTTTTTTCAAGTGATTCCTGTTACTAGAATTAGATGTATATTTTGAATAAACCTTGGTCTGTGACCCATATGTCAAGATAATTACCCAGAGATACCCACTGTTGGAACCAGCTGGCAGATGTCTGCACATAGCAGAGCTGACCCAGCAGCAGGGCTATCTGTCCGACCCTGGTGGAGTTGAATAAGTCAAAGTTCCCCTTCATAGTGCGTTCCAGGGTGTGCTGACCCAAGGGCTCTCCTCCAGCCCTGCAGGCCCATTGGGCAGTCACATCCTCCTCTGCTCTGGAATTCCCACTGGGTTACCTCCAGAAAGTAAAACAATCAGTGCCTCCTCTTTCTGCATTTAAGTTACATGGCAGGATCCTAAATGTTCACTGACAGGAGTCTGCCAATTAAGAATCCTTTTAAAGAATTAGAAAGCCCATATGACAGGTGGCCTGTGTAAACCATTTCAGCTTTCCTTCTGACAGTGGGAAAAAATAGAAACAGTTTGAATATCCATCAGTGGGTGAATGGCTGAAAGAACTATAGAATGTCCATGTTGTGGAATACTGTTTAGGGACAAAGTTGGCATGTTATTGAATGGAAAAAATAAGTACCAGGACACTTACATGTAGCATATAATCCCATTTCTACTGTCCCCGACTATAAATACAAGTATTAACATAGGATTTATATTGTGTTTATTACACTGTATATTTATAGCACAACAAAACAGTATATATATTATATATTTATGGCAAATGTTTAAAAATGAAAAAAAATGTCTGAGAGAATACAAGCCATCTGACCCAAGGAGACTAGGATCAGGGTGGTACTGAAGAGGTATTTTGCTTTTTGCTTTCTTTCGTTCCTGCATTGGGGAATTTTTAGTATCAGGATGGAGCCATGTATTACAAATAAATGTAAAAATTTTTAAACAATTAATTTTGAACAGGTAAGCGATGACTTAGAGCGAAAGACAGCTTTGGCTAGGGCTTGCGGGTGATGCCGAGGGATGAGAGGCAGACACACACCTGACCCTTCACCCTCATTAGTGAATCTGCCACTTGAGATCAGAGTGGCAGCTCTGTCGCTGTGGTTAATACTCTCAGAGCACTTCATTGTGCTCTCATGTCTTGCTTTATTGCTTTTATGAGTAAAGCAATAGAATACCTTTTGAGCACACTCTTGTGCTGATTTAACTGTATGTTAATGATTGCTTATTTATTATTATACTCCCAAGTTCTCCCTCTCCTTCCCTAACACCCTTCTCCTCGCACCAGCTGGTTTATGTACCCTGTTTAGGACTCGCCTCAAAATTCACAACTTCTAGGAAGCCTTTTTAATTAACTCAGTCTCGTTGATAAATCTTTTACTCAACATTTGCTTGGTTGAGTGTGCTTTAATATTTGAGGACTTCATTTTGTACCTTCTAGAGGTGTTTGCTAATTGTTTTTCTGTCATTTTTTGCATATATGTTCTCTTAATTCATCTTCCAAAGTAATGGACTTTTCATGAGGTAAAACACAGAAGACAGTGAGGTGTAAGGACGTTGGAGACAGAAATACTTGTTTAGAACCTAAGCATTCCACTTTTTAGTTGGATGTTTTTAAGAAAATTTCTTCTTTTAAGCTGCATTTTCCCCACCTGTGAACCTGGAATCATAATTCCTATTGTTATTTCAGTAGGAGCATGATTATTGTGATGTCCTGTTGCCCTACATGTGAAGCACTTGGCATGGAGCCTGGTGTATGGTAGTAAGCACTCAACACGGGATAATTATTAGTATTGACCCCCTCTATCTCCAGCCCCCCATGCACATGTATATGACAGTCCTGGCATTAGGTCATGTCTATAATGCAGTTCAAATCGTGATTTATTTGCTCACTTAGTCATGTATATTGAGGGACCTGGGGACATTTGAGCATCAAAAATAGCCAAAATGATGAGGAATGAGGCTTGTATTGTCAAATCCAACTCAAGTCACTACCTAAGAAGACTCCTTTGTTTATCAAACCCTACTTGCTTTGAATAATTTAGTCAGAATTTGTGTACATCCAAAGGAGTTGTTCTGTATTTGTTGAATTTTATGCTGTTTCAGGGATCAAGTCATGTTTGGTCCTGGCATCATTTCTCAGTTTACTTACAATATGTGTATGTTTTGTGTGCATTCATTTGTGTAGTTATTCATTCAGCAAAACTTTACTGAATGCTACTGTACTGGGTACTAAAGATACACACAAAGCATGAATAGGAGCCTGCTAGGTGGGCAAATTGCAGACAGCATTCTGAACTGAAGGTACAGCATGTGCAAAAGCCCTGAGGCATGAAAGCCAGGACCTGCTTTAGGAGCTACAAGTTCTACATAGTATGGTACTTCAGCATCAGGTGAGCATAGGCAGGTGGTCTGAGATGAGATTGGGTAGATAGGCAGGCAAGGCTATTTGTATACCATGCAAAAGAGCTGAAATTTTTTTTATCATGCTGGGAATATGGATTTACTGAAGAATTTGCAAGAAAATAACAAGGTCAGATTTGTATGTTACAAAGAAATTCTAGCTGCCAAGTGCAAGATGAATTGGAGGGAGATGAGGTTGGAGGGAGAGAGAAAAATAAGAAGGCTACTGGAGTAGTCTGATGGGGAGGATAAGTGACTGCACTAGGCTGAGAAAGGGAGAAAAGGGTGATGAGAAAGGACTTCAGGAAGTAGAATCGATAGGTGTTGGTGCTTGATTTATGTATTAGTTTTCTATCGCTGTCATAACAAATTACCACATTACCACAAATTTATTACCTTCTAGTTCTGTAGGTTAGAAATCAGACATAGATCTTACAGGGCAAAAACCAGGGTGTCAGCAGGGCTGCACCCCTTTCTGGAGGCTCTGGGGGAGAACTGACTTCTTTGTTCATTCAGGTCATTAGCAGAATTCAGTTTCTTCCATTTGTGGAATTTGTAGAGGTCCTGCTTTCCTTGCTGGGTATCAGCTGAGGCCCATTCCCATCTTCCAGAGGCCACCTGTATTCCTTGGTTCATGGCTCCCTTCCCCCATATTCAAAGCCAACAGTGGCAAGTAGAGTACCTTTCACACTTTGAATCTCTCCTGCCTCTTCTTTCTTTCTGCCTCTCTTTTCTGCTTTAAAGGACTTGAGATCAAGTTGAGTTCATCCAGATAATCCAAGGTAATTCTCCATCTCCAGGTCCTTAACCTTAATCACCTCAGCAAAGTCCCTTTGCCATGGAAGGTAGCATATTCATAGATTCTGGGCATTAGAATGTGGTCCTCTTTGGGGGAGCCATTATCCTGCCTTTACCGATTGGATGTGAGGTCAAGGGAGAGGGTAGAAATCAAGTTTCTGACTTCAACAACCAGGTAGAGTGCAGAGTTAGGGGAAGAAGATGAGTTTGATTTTGAATATGCTGACTTGAAGGTGCCCTTGGGAAATCAAAATGGAACTCTAGTAAGTAGTTGGATGTACCAGCCAGAAGGCAGAGGAGAAACGGAGGCAGGAGATAGAGATGAGGAAGCTGCTGACATGGCGAGCCCTCTGAATGTGTGTGGGGGAGGGGCATGGAGCTAAGAGTAGAAGGCTGGGGCCAGTGCTGTTCTAGGTGTACCAGAGGGAGAAGCACTCTCAAAAGGAACTGAGAGTAACCTGCATGGTCTCCCACCATGAGGTCTGGGTTCCTTGTGGCTCATTTCCTCCTTTCTCCTATGCTTAGTCTACTTTTTCCTCATTCCCTGGTTCCCTTTGTTCCTGGTGTCTGCTTCCTAAAACTTTAGCTTGCACCGTGTGCTGCATTGCCTCTCTGTCTGCTTCGTTGTCGTGAGTCTTTCAGCATCAGCTCCCATTACTAAACTGCCTCATTCTCCTAGGTTGGTTTGTTTTGTTTTGTTTTGTTTCCAGTTCAAGGTAGAAAAAAAAACCCCAAAACAACCTTCTAAAGAGAATTGGGTTGACCCGGCTTATCACTTTGAGTCATCCCTTGGCACAGGTCACCAGATTAAATTTGAATTGGTTGTCTTGAGGTCAGGTGTCCCCTTGGTCCAATCAGCTGCTTCTCTATTTCAGGAACTGAAATGAATTCAGTTTGACTGTTCAGCAAATCATTTTGTTCCACAGAGGCTTTGGGGGAAGAAGTTTAACTTTATCTCCACCGTATTTGCTGGACCCAGGATTATGATGTCAGAATTAGGCATCACCCCTAGCTGTAGCCCTAATGCTGTCTGTGTGCAGGGAGTCATTTTGTAGAAATTTAATTTGGGGTCCCAGTCACAGGGATAAAATCCAGGCATGCAAACCTCAAATCAGATATAGTCATTTTCCCTTACTGACTAATCTCTTGTCTACATTGCCTCGGTATGTTCATAAACATCATCCAAATGAGAGCTTGTTCTCAGGTTCATGGGTCTTTCAGCTCCTCACCATTCATACATCCTGCAGGCTCTCAGCATCTATAAGCATAGGTGAGTGATGCCTGCCCATCTCAGCTATGCACTGATTCTCCTATCACACTGAACAGGAACCATCTCACCTCTTTTCAGAGAGAGACCCTTTGGGCAGGGTTGCAGCTCACATCTGTTGTGCTGAGAGGAACCAAAAAGTTACCACTGTTACTATTTGGTGCTCTTCCTGGATGGCAGGAGAACTAGAATTTATATTGCCAGTGCAAATAAAGTACTGTAAAGCCTTCAAAGTCCTTTTAGTTTTCATTACCTTCAGATAATAATCTTTCACAAGACCTCAATTTACTGAGCCTAAGTATGATGGATGGACTCCAGGAAAGGCGGGGCATCTACAAGGTCAAATGAGCTTATCTAAAACCAAATTCTTACGATGCCAAGCTTTAAAGAAAGTGTTTTCTTGTGTGAGGTTCATGTGAGGCCACCAGGGATTGGTAGTGACCTGGGTACGTGGTGATCTGCTGCTCTCTTCTGGGTCCTGAGGCAGAGATTCAGGCCAACACATAACAGTAGCCCCTGCCCATAGTTTCTGCTGAGGAACAGACTGAAGACAGGAAGGGACAGTGTTCTCTACGTGAGAGTGGACACTTACCATCCATTTCTCTAGTGGACCCCTGCCAGGTCATTCTCTAATTGTGGCAGAGGGTTGTTCCTCCGTGCTTGGCTGGCCACGGTCGAGCCTACTAGGGTTGTTTTAATCAAGTCTGCTACTCTGTCTACAAGTGACTTCTTGGTCATAGTTAACGGTTTTGGAGGTGGATTAAGCCTATTAGACAGTAAATTGTTTAAGCAGCTTTTCTCTATGAAACTGACCTCAGAACAGCAGGAAACCTGAGAACAAGGAAAGTTCGAGTTCTGAAAAGGGCTGTAGAGATGACCTAGGATAACCTGCTCACTGAGAGATGCTGTGCTGAAGCCCACTGAGGTGAACTGGGAGGATGTGTGGACGTGCAGTCTCAAATAACTGGAGCCAGTAAGAACAGGGCAGCCAAACTAGTATTGAAGCAGAAATAATGTGATGGTACTTATATTATTTGTAAAAGGCAAGGGAAAGATGAAGGCAGATGTCTCTGAATGGAATGATTGAGATAGAGGCAGCCTCCAAATTGAGTGAAGGACAACCTTTAACTGCTACTCTTTTAGCTGGTACATAGATGATTTTCCTTTGGGTCTTTGAATCAGAAGATCTGAAGGATAATTAAATTCTTATGCAGAACAGGGAAATCATGTATTTCCTCTCATTATTCTTTCTTTTCACCTCAGCTTTCCCTCCTGCTCTCTCTCCAGATCTGAAAGAATCATGCAGTCTAGGCTCAAAAAATTACTTATGTTCTTTGAACCGACGAGGCTTTTTTACACTTCTGTGATTTGGTACAAATTGTTTTCTAAGCCTGAAATGGCTTCCCTCTAGTCTATCTTGAAAAATCTAACCAATCTTCAGGGGCCAGCTCAAGTTCATTGTCTTTTTAGTCTTTTGTGACTCCCCAGATTGGGTAAATTGCCCCTTAATTATGCTTGCCCATATCTTTGTGCTTGTGATATACTTGTCAAATTATGTTCTAATCATGTAATAAGATAATACTCTGAAATATGATCAGCTCAATTAGGATGAATTGCATGTAACAGTGGCTTAAAGAAGATGGAAGTTTATTTCTGTTTCCTGTTAAGGTAGATCAGGCAGAAGCAGTCTAGAGCTGGTATGGCAGCTTTACAGTGTCATCATAAATCCAGTTTCCTATCTACCTTCTTTGCCATACTTAGCTCATAGCTCTCATTTTCATTTCATGTCCAAAATGGCTGCTTAAGCTCCAGCCATCATATCCATGCTCCAGAAAGTAGAAAAGGGGAAGGAAAGATGGCATGTCTCCTCTCTTTTAAGAAGACTTTCTGGAAACACCATAGAACAATTTTAGTAATAAATCATGTGGCCAAATTCAGTCACACAGCCACATTTAGCTGCAAAGAACTCAGGAAAATATATAGGCAGCATTGTGCCAGAATAAAAACTGTACTAGAAGAAATGAGAAAAGAATGGATATTGGGAGGCAACTTATAATAACATTATTTGATACATTTTTTGTTTCTGGTCATTCTTGCTGTTTCCCCTTCCTCAGAGAAATCTATGTCTTTAGGAAGCAGCTAGAACCCAAGTGAATAAAAGGTATATAATGGGTTTAAGATTTACCGTCATAATTCACGTGTGCAGAAATGTAACTTTCTTCATTTGCTGAACTAGACTTGCCCACAGGCTCCTATTTCCATTTATGGCTAGAAAAAAGAATTCTTATCCACGAAAGGGAATGTCACTTCTGTTCTAAAATGGATTCTCTTTGGGTAAATATTCAGCCAAATGCAGGGCTCTTACCTTTTCCTTTTCCTGCCTTCTCACCGGAAGTAGTCTGGTTGCCAGAGTCTTTATACGGTTCTCTAGTTCTTTTGGACCTCCTGTCCTTTGTTATATTGGATGTCGTCCTCCTCGCTACCCAGGAACTTCTCAGGGTCTGGGACCTTGACTTAGCGGTTTGGCTTTCTCCAGTGCCTATTGCAAGGATTGACATATAGGAAATAATTTAAAATGTGACCAGTGAATTTATAAGTATACTTTAAATGCATCACAGAATTAATTCAAATGGTAGCACAATGATCTGAAAATCCTGCAAAATTAAAGTCTGTTTCTCTCCAGCCCCTAGCAGTAGATTTCTTATGGCACTAATAATACTCAGCTCTCAGCTGTAGTGGTTGTGTGCTTGCCTTACCCTTTGTTAAAGTGTCCTCTCCCTGAAAAATGTTCCTGATCGGTGTAACCCTCACAGGTCCTGCAGAAAACCGTGGACATAGTAGGCCTTTCAGTCAATAAAAACGAGAGACTAAATGAATAGGGGCTCGCGCTTTATAGTTTACCACTGATGAATGACTCTTGCCCAGGAAGAAACAAGAATAGATTTTATCAGAGATATTTAGAACAAGATCAGTAAAGACAAATTGATATTTTGCCTTTGACCAAACCTTTTTATTTGTAAGAAAAAAATTGTTTTTGTTTTTCAGAAACCCTCCACCCACTTTACTTCATCCGGAAAAATGGTGTGAGGAATTGAACCACTTTATTTCACAGTGAGTATTTCTTCCACTGAAAATTGCTTATCCGGCAAGGCCTTGCACAGTGATTGGAGAAATCCAAGTTGTGGAATTGACTTGGCACTAGAAGTTGTTATGCCTTCTAGCACATTATGACACAGAATTTGTTCCAGTAAATGGTAGAAGTTACCTCTACAGGATTTGAAAAATAAGGAGTTCCATTTGACTCTTGGTTGTAATCAATCCTCTTGATCATAGGTGTCACATTTATTTACTCTGTCCTGGGGCAAATACTGCCAATGGGTCTTGTTTAATAAGGGAGGAGACTCCATCTCAAAGTCTGACACCCACACTTGGGCCAGAGAGGGGACAAAAGGTGGCAGCCTTCAATAGAGGCTTTGCAACTTGGAAGTTGGGCTTTGCTCTAGGATCTGTGGTATGGGAGCAGGGCTCCAGTTCCCAAGATGATTGAGGGAGCCAAGCAAGATTTCAGGCCTGAGGCACCAAGGTGAAGAGCCCCAGCCAGGGCCCCAGGTGTGGAGAACAAGATGAAAACTCAACTGATGGGTCATGTACCTGGTAGGAGGTATGTTGCCAGGAACTAGGCAATATCCCATGGGACAAAGACAGGAGCAGAACCAACAGCAGCACTGACAGTGTGGTGACTGAGTGCTTGGAACATGAGCTTTGGGCCTGCCCTCTGACAGAGGACCACACTGGTCCCAAGTCTGGGGAAGATGCTCACTATGTTGGAGAGGGCTATGTGACCCTAAGCAAGGGGCCTGGTGAACTGTGGGGGCAGGAATCTAGACATGGCATTACAAGCCATATCCAGGCACAGGAGTAGGAAGAGTTGTTCTCAGTGTCTACTATATCAAACAAGGGGTTCAGAGGTCGGGGGGTGGGGAGGAAGAAGTGACAAAAATAGCTGATAAACAGGAAGTAGGGAAAGGTCATCACAGATTTCTCTAACTTATGCCTATGTGCTTCCACAGAGAGGCAGGGCATTGAAGCAAACTGAGTCTCTTGATCATCTTCCTTAAACACAATACAATCCTTTGTTCACAATTCCAGAATCCAAAGAGCTCTGAAAAATGAAAGGTTTTTTTTGTACTTGAGTCATTTAGCCGCAAGCCCTAACCTTATGTAAACTGATTTGGTGGCAACACATGACCTGAACTGAAGTGAGGCTATTTTTAGTCACTATTTATCCTACTCAGTGTGAATATTCATGTGAATTGCTGCAGATATAATAATGTGTTTGATTATAGTTTGCTGCCTCAGATCCTGCTGGGGATGTTACATAACATATAGTAAATACACTGGTTTACTTTTCTAAAATTTGATAAAATTCTGAATTCCAAAACATATTTGGCCCTGAGAGTTTTGTATAAAGAGCTGTAAACCTGTATTTCATCTTCATCTCAAATGCAACATAGCTCAAGGTCCCTGAAATTGTTTGATTGTCCAGTCAATCCCTCCTAGATTTTTGCCATCTTCCTCAGGAGAGAGGAGCAATAAAGAACACCAAGAGCTCTACTAAGCCAGGCTGTCTTGGAATGCGACCATGAAGTTCAAGGTCAGGGATGGAGGACATTGCCTTGCCCCTCCAGTCCCCACTCTGATGATTTTGCAGGGAATACACAATGCAAAAACAGCCACAAGTCAAGGGTGGTGATATGAGGCAGTGTTGAGAAGAACAATAGATATAGCAGGAGGGGTGACGCTCGCATTGGAGCAGAGGAAGAGCCACTTCCTGATATTTGGAAGCCAAAGGAGGTGGAAATTCTGGTGACTGAGAACACGTTCAGATCACCCTAGGGAAAGAAATCTGGAATCTAGAGTTCCAGTGGTTTTGCTGGCAAAGGCTGGATTCAGAATTTCCTTTTCATTCCACTGCTGCACACAGATGCCCTTGACTGACCTTCTCTAAGCTGTCGGCCTAGAAAACCACATTACATATTCACAGGTACTCTTTCCTGTACCAAACTCTTGTGATGCCTCTAAAATGTGACTTGACTCACCAAAGTTTGGCTTCTTTATATTTTTTTAGAAGTATTTTTTGTGTTCTAAAATGAAGCATGGTATTGCTTAGATAGATTTAGGAATAAAGGTACATAATTGATGATGGCATTGGGACTTTCAGTGTTGAATACAATATAGAAATCCCTCTCTACCACTGATTTTTCTTTATGGCAAATCCTGTTATTTAAATTATGCCCATTTAAAGCTGTTTATGTTTTCTTCAACTGTGAGAATTCCAAATGTGCTCATTCTGAGTTACTTTAGAGTTAGAAACATGTTGATACTAGAATGGAGAACTCAACATGGAAAACAATGCCTTTAAGTGTGTGTACCATCAGGGGCAAAGCAAAAAGATCCTGTTGAAACTGGAGAGGAGAGAGAGTTTTTAAAGCTTTTGATAAACCAAGGAAGGTAAATAGAAATTAAGTGATTGTATGTTTTATTACTAAGTTAAAATATGGGAAAATGTCATCAATCTTCTCTTTATTTAATGAGTTGTCCTTATTGGGTTTATTAGTGAAACTATTATATATTATAGGTGTTCATAGATTCTTTCCTTTCCCCAGCCTCCCAATCCTGTTTTCCCCATGACATCTGAGATTCCTCACCCATGAATTTTGCTTTTATAAGATTTTTAGGAATATAATATAATAGGAAATAATATTGTATTTTATATTTTTAGGTAGAAAACTGCCCCCTATTCCCAGATAATATCCTTTGGTTTCATGAAGGAGCCAGCCTATCAAATGCAATTTAAATTTTCTATTTCATTCTATTTATTCAAATTTCTAATTAAATATAAACAGTGACACTCACTGGGTTAGAAATGTCTATTTAAAGAATGAGCCTTGGTTTGCTTATGTATTTACCTTGTTCGTATTGGGAAGGAAAGGGGGAAAGGATGGGGGATTAAGACTTTCAGCTTATAAACTTTTCATTATTGCTGGGGCTTAGGAGAGAAGATGATTATCTGATAATTTCAGGAAAAGGTTTTTAGCCTGAGTTATCCAGATAATTTCTTCAATTCCCATTGTAGATGGAGCCACAGTACATTGTATTAAAGTAAACTTAGGTCTCTTTCTAAAGAATAAACAGGACTAGAAATTTTTTTAACAGCCTTAAAACCTTTAAAACCCTTTCTCCATGTGACTGCTGAACCATAGCAGAGTTGATTCAGTAATTTCAATCTTTCTTAGTCCATGATGGTCACCACTCACCAGAGGGCATTATGGCTTCTCATTGTTGCTGCAGTGGTATGCAGGGATTGGCTAGGCTATAGCCCAGTGATCACAGCTGTGTAGACAAGGGACAGGGTGTATGTGTGTGTGTGAGAGAGAGAGGGAGAGAGAAAAAAAAAAAAAAAAAAAAGAATAAATAAATGCATGGAGTGGGAGCAGAGGTGGTGTATAAGTGCCAGGATGTGGCTTAGTGTTTTTCAGATTTATTTCCAGCCTTCTTAATTTGGAGACAGTAGGAGAGATTTTAAGGTCTGAAATCCTACTGTAAACCTGTTTTGGGGGTTAAAAACAGAGAAAGGAAACATTAGCCTGTTTGGTTTTGAACCTTTGGTCGTTAGTGATAATTGACTCATTTATATGTGTTAGTTATGCATTTGTCAAAGCATGACTCCTGACAGCTTAGTTATGATAAATTAAACATGATGCTCACATAAATTCTGTGTTGCTTTTTATCCATATGCTAGGACCCTGCCTGATGTTTTTTGTCACCTCTGTAATGTGTGGTTGGCTTTGTAGGGATTTCATTATCAGCCCTTTCCCCTTTGGCTAAAGCGATTTGCATAACAAGTTTATCTGGTTCAGGTCCCAGCCAGACTTCTGTTTTGTCGGGAGCCTACGTTCAGAAGTAGCCTTTTGATAAGATGACAATAATTTTCCTTTGCCATCTTCACCTTGGTTCTGAAGAATGTCACTTCTTTTTTCCTGTTCAAATTAATTTCAGGTCTGTGGACTAATCTACAAAAATACTTTCCCATCCATTGGCCAAAATGAATCTGTGGACTATGCTTTTTCATTTGCCTCTAAAACTTTGGGGATTTTATTAGGAATTAGATTCAGGACTTCATCATCAGTGGCTCTTGAACTGATTAGTAAGATAGTAAAGGTGGATTTCTCTTAGTCAGAGGCAAAGCCACCAAAGGCACTATGACTGCTCAGCTTGGACTTTGCGATGACTTGAACTATGTGGTTGCCCACGCACACCCTGCTTTCCAGGGTTGGCTGGCTTGAGGAGCTAAGCATGCAGGTGTGTATTTCCCAGAGTGAGCATTGTGGTCAAGCCCTGCCATTTCGTAATGAAATGTTGAGGCGGCCTTTCCTATCCCTCCAAATGATACTCAGTTGGCTATGCAGTTGCCCTGGAATGTTAACAAGGTGAGATTACTCCAAGCTGCAAGACTTTTAAAATTAATGAGCATTTGCATAAATTTATTCCTTAAAAATTAAAAGTCAGACCTATAACATCTGCTTTTCTCTAGGCTTGAATGTTTATAAAGGTAATCATTTTGGGGTGTTTGCTTCCTTGACATTGATTGTAGTCCCTTCAGGGCAACGATTCTCAGCCCTTCTCCATTCCCTATTTTGATGTTTCAAGGCAGCTTAATTCCACATGGCTTTATAATGTCAATGAACAACATGCTAGGAATGATAAATATCCTAACTCAGTGATTGATTAAGTTCCACAAAAATTCTTGGCTTTTTAAGTCCAAATGAATTCTCAGGTGGCCGTGCACAGGGTTAATACTTCCTGAGTAGAAAGATACAATAACCTTTATTTACATTACTTCACAAATTGTTAACTTTAATTAGAATGAGCAGTGGTATCTCTAGTGACAGACTCTCTCCATTTTAGATTTATTTAGCCAATGATTAGCTATTATGGTTTCTTGAATTAATTAGCATCTCTTGAGCTACAGGGAATTAGTGAATTAACAAAAACTTAGAGAAGCTAAAAAATATTCTAATTTAAAAAACCCCAAATTCTCCTCTCCTCTCCAAACATGTATTGATCAACATACTTATAAATGCAACCCAACTTCTTTCTCATTTTGAAAAACTGTGGGTTTTTTTCCCCCTTTCATGAGAAGAACAAATAAAGCTGTGTGTTTCAAGGTTATATCTCCCTGAAAAGCATCTAATTTAGATTATCCAATAGATCATCTAATGACATTGAGGGCCCGATTTGATCTCACTTATACCCCACTTGTAAACTCAGCTGATAAAAATCTGATTTTCTCATGGTATAAACCAAGAAGTGACTCAGTGTGACTTGCTATTTGAAACACAGGGAAGCATCCGCACATACCTGGAATACACTGTTGTCCTAGGAACCATGGCAGAGGGTTTTAGCCTCACCCAGAATAAGGAAAAAGTATAGTAAAGTTGGCACTCCAGACTCTAGTCAGCATATTCTGTTTATTTTCCTATAATTGCCAAGCTTGGATCTTGTGAGAAATCAGGTCTGTAGCATATGTCATGGATTTCACATTAGTGCTTGTGGCACATTATGTTAGGTGATTTTTAGATAAGATTAGCCTGAATGTACCATCTGTACCATTTATTCCATACTGACTTTCTAAAAAAAAATCATACTTGAATTTCATAATGTAAATCAAAAAGAATCTGTAGTTGAAATAAACAGAAGTGATGGTGAGCTCTGTGCTGTGTGTCCATGTACCTTGTGTATGGGGTGGGGGTGGGGAGGTGGGGGCGTGGCTCGCAATCTGTTGTGAGCCTGTCCCCTCTCTGCCCCTCCCCTGAGGGCTGCCTGGCTCATTATCAAGAAGAGGCAGTCATGGAAGGGCAGTGTGTGCAGTCCAGCTGTGCCACTTACTAGTGCTATAACCCTGAGGAAGATATTTAACCTCTCTGACCCTTGGTTTTCAATTGTCAAATTGAGGCTGAAAATACCTGTCTCATAGGATTACTATAAGGATGAAATTAGATAATGTGTATGTGGAACCTGGCAGATAATAATAATAACTAACATATGTAACTCTTACATGCTAGGCTCTATTCTCTACACGTCATATCATTTGCTTAATCCTCATAATCATATGAGGTGGTTCTAATATTATCCCCATTTTACAGAAGTTGAGGTAGAAAGAGGCCAGAGGTCCCAAGACTACAGCTGTTAAGGGGTGGAGCTAGGAATTGAACCCCAGAAGACTTGCTTCATGCATATTCATACTCAGCCAGCAGTGGCTGTTGTTTTTATTATTATCCTTTGCATTTGGCCCATGCTGCTCTTCGGCAGCTGTTTTTTCAAAGTACTACTGGCTCCCTTCCTCTCTCCATCATCGTGGTGTGTGCGGTTGACCCTGTTCTTCTCACAAGACTTTCAGGATCAGGCAATTCCTGGCCAGGAAACAAAAGCAGAATTGTCCCATTCCCCAATGGATTCGCATGAAAACTGGTTTTAAAATCAGGTACAATTCCAAGAGGAGACATTAGAGAATAACTAAGCTGGGTCTGTAAGGAATTGCACATGAGATGGCACACATGTGATACCAAAGTCAATAACGTCTTCCCATATGGAGCTGAAAACATCACCACTATCTGGACAGTTGGACATGCTTTTCTAGGAATATTATTTTTCTCTTTGTTTCTATGCCTTTGCACTAGTAGGTTCAGTAATAAGAGTGTGAGACCTTTGGTTTGAGGAAAAAAGGGAAAGTGTCAATGACCTTCTCATCTTTAACACCTCTGAAATATTTCAGTCTGCTGTCCAGTTTCTCTTTATTTAGACTTCAGCTCACTCACTTCCACAGCTCAGGACACACACACACGCACACACACCCCGTTCCCCACTCCCTTCTCAATGGCAACAGCACAGTCCCCTCAAACTCAGCCTGAGAAAAATGGCTCTAGCAGAAGTCAAGGGGAAGCAATGCCTGGAACACAGAGAGCCCTACCTCTCACCTGTCCCAGGGCACACCTTGTCCGAGCTGAGCGCCTCTGTCCTGCTGTCATTAGCCACGCATTTCTTCATAGAGAGGGAGCAGTGAGACAGGACATGGTTGCGAGGGCCATGGGAGGCAGAACCCACAGTGTGTGGCACTACCTATAGGAGGAGACAGGTGCTACAGAGAGGGAAGAGTCAAATATGACTCCACTGTTTACAGTGTGGGAAAGGGTCTCTTTAGAGAATATATCTTGGAGAGATTAAAAGCACAGGATCTGAAGTGAAGTTGTATTCTAGCACTGCCACCTAGATTTTTCTAATCTAGTTACTGAGTCTCAGTCTCCTTGTCTGTGAAATGGGGATACTAATACTTATATAGTAACCACTTGGGATTAAGATCAAGTCTGCTATGATAGAAAATTCCAAATAACAATGGCTTAAACAAGGTAGAATTTATTTCCTCTCACATGAAATAAGCTGGGAGTTAAACCACACACGTACTGCTTGTCTGGCAGGGCCCATGGCAGCCACCCAGACTCCTGCCCTCATGCCGCCCCATTAAGTGTGGTTTCCATTCCCAAGGGCACCTCATGGGCCAGGATGGCTGCTGGAGCTCCAACATTTATAGGCAGATTTGGAAGGAGAGAAGAATGAAAGTTTTCTTAATTTAAGAAGACTTTCTGGCAGTTTCATACAATATATTGTTAGCTGCAACCTATCGTGTGGCCACATCTAGCTACAAAGTAAGCCGAGAAATGCTGTTTTTGAACAGGGCAGCTACATGCCTGGGTTGGTACCAGGGCTCTATCCCTAAGGTGAATGGAGAGTGTGTGGACGGGTAGCAGTCTGTAATCATGGTACTATATAGATTGTTGCAAGAATTAAGTGAGATACAGACTGAGAGCTCAGCAAATGTGAGTGACAATGATGATGACTGTAACTCACATTAGTGGTGCCATCAAGAGATGTGGGAGTCAGGAAGGAGAGCCAGGCGGGCCTATCGAGTGATGAGTCACAGTAGAAGTGGATCTTGGGGAAGGGCAGTTGCGATCCCCACGGAGGCTGACCTGTGGCCTGGGAGAGATGAGGACAGCAAGGACAAGGTGGGAGCATGTTATGGCCAGGGTGACACCCCTCCCGGGTCGTCTCCCAGGGGCTGTGATGTTCTTCCGTCTTGATGCTAAACCCCAGCTTCCTGCCTGCCCCTCCATCCCCTGGCTGCTGTAGTTTGCACTGTGGGGTTTCCACAGGCTTTAGCGAAAAAGCAAGTCTGGCTGAGGGTCAGTGAGGATTTTAATTAAAACTGGAAATGAAGGCTCACATCATAGTACTACATTCTTGTAGCCCACTGATAATTGCTGGCAGGATTAAAAATAATAGACGTAGCCCTTTGGCACTAATGAAGAAAGGGCTGGTATTTTTTTTTAAGTGGGTTCAAAATTTATAACAGCGATTTTAAATAGAATAAGTCATCACAGTTTCTTTGGCCCTTCCATCTCCTTTTAGGTATGTTTGCAGCTTCTGGTGACCTGCCAGTATTTTAATTTGGAACCTCCTAAGGTCATCAAGTGTAGGATATACCAGGTTCATGAGTGAGGGGAAAATCCAGTAATTGATTTTTGATGTGAAGGACTGTTGAATGTTTTTTTGGAAGAAGGATTTTATTTAAAAGGTTTTATTTTTATGGATAGTGAGAATTCTTGCCTTTAAGAGAGGCCCAAAGCATAAACCCTCGAGCTCAAACAATGCTCCTCACATATGTAAAGAAAGCCTGGCTTTGATCACCGCATGTTACAGATTGAATTGTTTCACCTAAAACTTCATATATTAAAATCCTAGCCCTCAGTATCTCAGAAGGTGACCTTATTTGGAAATAGGGCCATTGTACCTGTAATTAGTTAAGGTGAGATCATACTGGAGTATGGTGGGCTCCTAATCTAGTATAACTGATGTGTTTATAAAAAGGGGAAGTTTGGGCAGAGACTCACCCAGAGAGAATATCATGTGAAGATTGGAGTTACACTACCACAAGCCAAGGAACTACCATGCCCTAGGAAAGAGGCCTGGAATGGATTCTTCTGCAGCGCTCTCAGAGGGAGCATGGCTCCACTTAAAGCCTTCATCTCAGCCTTCTAGCTTCCAGAACTGTGAGAGAATAAATATCTGTTGTTTAAGCTACTCAGTTGTGGTACTTTGCTGCAGCAACCCTGGGAAACTGTTATAGCCCATGATTGGGTGGTTACACGACCTTCAGTCATTTGATCTGTCCAAGCATCTGCTTCCCAAGCTGTGGGTGAGGACAGCAGTGTCCACTGTTTTACCAGTGAGGACTGAATGTAAAATTGTCCGTCACAACCTCAAGCATTAGTATTACATCATAAAGCCATAGTGTGTTTTCTTTCTTTTTGTCTTTTCTTTCTTTCCTACCTTCCTTTCTTCCCTTTCCCTTTGTGTATGTGTATGTGTTTTTTTAATATGTCTCAAAGTAAAGGGTTTATGTTAAACACTTCCTCCCAAGCCTATCAGCCAATAGTAAAACAGGGATATTTTGTAATTGTCAGTGATTTGCTGGTCTTTATTGAGGACTTCAAGAACCAAATACACATTTTGCACTAAGATTTCATGGTTGCATTGCTTCTCTGAGAGGAACAAATTACAATAGAAAGAGATGGCAAATTGGTGTCATCTTGCATCCCACCACTGACCACTTGGGCACCTTCCTAGAATGCTATGTTAGGACTCTGTGGCTGCATCCAGATAGAGGATTGTGATCACTTAGTGACATTTGCTCCCCTCCACTTCCCCTTTACCTGTGTAAGTAAGGAGTGTTTGGACATGGTCTTCTGTCCCCCTTGATGTCCAAGGCCAAAGCACCCAGAGGCTCTAGAAGTGGGAGCACTGACTGTAGCTTAGGATATGTGGTATTCCCTTTCTGCTCCCAACTTAGGATGGTAGTTTTGCTCTCTGCCTTCTTTTATGTGCCCAGAATATTCCATCATACAGGTCTCTAGTGTTCCTGGACAATGACTGAGCTCTGGGCTGCAACTAGGGCAGCAGCCTCCATATTATTCTTCCTGGTTCTACAGCTGCAGTCACTGCTAACCATCCTCCACAAACATGCAGCATGACTTTTCTGAAACCCCAAACCGCTCAAGTCATGCCCTCCTCACAATCAGGCTGTGGCTCCCTATTGCTTATAGGGCAACACAAAAAGTGATTCAGGATCTAGACTCTGTCTATGTAATAGTGTGCTCTCCTCCACACTCCCTGCACATTCTAGCAGTTGAATAAGTGGGGCTTCCCGTTACTCCTCCAGGAAGACTCGGAGACCCTTTCCCTCATGCTTTCATGCCAGCATGGTGCCTTTCACAGACCTTTGCAATAAGGAGGGGAGAAGGGAGCAGGTCAAGCTATCCTGAAATTATTTGTGTGTCTGTCTTCTCAGTCAAACTTAGAGTTCCTTGGGAGCAGAGAATGTTTTTTCCACTGTATCTCTAATACCTGGCACATGGCAGGAGCTCAGTAAACATCAGTTCCTTTTGAAGAACCAGGAATTCTAGAGAGGAGGTGAAATCTTCAAAATTATACACAGCATATGATGGACCTGGTTAGAAGTTGGATGTTACGATTCATGATCTTTGGACAACGTCTTCTAGCCATAAACAAAATATTAAGGAAGAGTATGAGGGGTGGAAAAGGTGGTCAAATGCACTCCCCCAACACACATACACATTCCCAAAACAAAAATAAAATTGCAGCTATCATGAAAAGGATAGGACTGTTAAAAGTGAATGATGACAGCTACATGGTTAGCTATGGATTCTTTTTTGGTTGCTTTGAATGTATGAAAATTATGTCAAAACAAATCCTCCCTGGCACTCTCAGTGGTTATTCCTCTCCAACAACCTCTGCCCATTCCTCTCCCTTTCCCCCACCCTCTCTACCCCAACCCCAGTCCACTTCTTTTATTTCCCACCATCACAGCATACATCACTTGGTTCAGAAGTCCAGGGAAAGGTTGAAGAGGAGACATTTCTGAATCCAGAATTAAGAGAAAAAGCCATGTTCTCATAGCGCATGATGTTTCAGGACCACAGTCAGTGACATGACATTCTACAGAGCTGGCTATTTCTTTTTTTTTTACATTAAAGTATAGTTGATTTACAATATTACATTCATTTCAGGTACACAACATAGTGATTCAATTTTTTATAGATTATACTCCATTTAAAGTTATTACAAAATAATGGTTATATTTCCTTGCTTTGTATAATATGTCATTATTGGTTATTTATTTTATACGTAGTAGTTTGTATTTCTCAATCCCACACCCCTATCTTGCCCGTCCCCCCTTTCCTCTTCCCACTGGTAACTGCTGTTTTGTCCTCTGTATCTGTGAGTCTGTTTCTCTTTTGTTATATACATACATTTGCTTTATTTATTAGATTTCACATATAAGTGATAACATGGAGTATTTGTCTCTCTGATTTATTTCACTAAGCATAATACCCTCTAGGTCTATCCACATTGTTGTAAGTGGCAGAATTTAATTCTTTTTATGGCTAAGTAATATTCCATTGTATGTATGTATATACTACGTCTTCTTTATCCATTCATTAGTTGGCAGACACTTAGGTTGCTTCCATATCTTGACTATTGTAAATAATGCTGCTGTGAACTTTGGAGTGCATGAATCTTTTCAAATTAGTGTTTTCCTTTTCTTTTTTTGGATATATACTCAGGAGTGGAGTTGCTGGATCATATGGCAGTTCTGTTTTTAATTTTTTGAGGAACCTCTGTACTGTCTTCTGCAGTGACTGCACCAATTCATATTCCCACTAGTAATGTACTAGGATTCCTGTTTCTCCATATCCTTGACAACATTTGTTAGTTGTAGTTTTTTTTGACGATAGCCATTTTGACAGCTGTGAGATGGTACATCACTGTGGTTTTGATTTGCATTTCCCTGATGATTAGCGATGCTGAACATCTTTGCCTGTGCCTATTGGCCATCTGTAAATCTCTGGAAAAATGACTGTTCAGGTCTTTTGCCCAATTTTTAATTTTTTTATTGAGCTGTTTATATATTTTGAATATTAATCCCTTATTGGTCGTATCACTTGCAAATATTTTCTGCCTTTCAGTACGTTGTCTTTTTGTTTTGTCGATGGTTTCCCCCCTTGCTGTGCAAAATCTTTTAAGTTTAATAGGTCCCATTTGTTTGTTGTTGCTTTTGTTTCTTTTGCCTTAGGAGACAGATCCAAAAAAAATACTGTTATGATTAATGTCAAAAAGTGTTCCACCTATGTTTTCTTCCAGGAGTTTTATGGTTTCTGGTTTTACATTTAGGTCTATAATCCATTTTGAGTTTATTTTTTTATATAGTGTGAGAAAATGTTCTAATTTTATTCTTTTACATATAGCTGTCCAGCTTTCCCAGCACCACTTATTGAAGAGACTGTCTTTTCTCTATTGTATATTGTTGCCTCTTTTGTTGTGGATTAGTTGATGATAGGTGCATGGGTTAATTTTGGCCTTTCTATTCTACTCCATTGATCTATGTGTCTGTTTTTATGCCAGTATCATGCTGTTTTGATTACTGTAGCTTTGTGTAGTCTGAAGTCAGAGAGCATGATGCCTCCAGCTTTATTCTTTTTTCTCAAGACTGCTTTGGCAATTCAGGGTCTTTTATAGTTCCATATAAATTTTAGGATTATTTGTTATGGTCCTGTGAAAAAATGCCATAGATATTTTGATAGGGATTATATTGAATCTATAAATTGCTTTGGATAATATGAAAATTTTAACAATATTAATTCTTCTGACTCAAGAACATGGGATATCCTTCCATTTCTTTGTATCATCTTCAGTTACCCTAATTACTGTTTTATAGTTTTCAGAGTATAGGTCTTTTACCTCCTTGATTAATTTTATTCCTAGGTATTTTATTCTTTTTGAAGCAATTTTAAATGAGACTGTTTTCTTGCTTTTTCTCTTTCTGATAGTTCATTATTAGTATATAGAACTAATTTCATTTTTAGGGATTCCTACGTATAGTATCAGGTCATCTGCAAATACTGACAGTTTTACTTCTTCTCTTCAGTTTGGATGCCTTTTATTTCTTTTTCTTGTGTGAGTACTATGTCTAGGACTTTCAATAACGTATTAAATAGAAGTGGCGAGAGTGCGCATTCTTCTCTTGTTTCTAGTTTTAGAGGAATGGCTTTCGGCTTTTCACCATTGAGTACGATGTTAGCTGTGGGCTTGTCATAAATGGCTTTTATTATGTTGAGATATGTTCCTTCTATATCAACTTTGGTGAGGGTTTTTATCATGAATGGAATTTAAATTTTGTTAAATGCTTTTTTCTGTGTCTATTGAGATGATCGTGTGATTTTTATCATTTTGTTAATGTGGTGTATCACATTGATTGCTTTGCTAATATTGAAACACCCTTGTTTCCCTGGAATAAATCCCACTTGATTGTGGTGTATGATCCTTTTTATGTATTGTTAAACTTGATTTGCTAGGATTTTGTTGAGGATTTTTGCATCTCTATTCGTCAGAGATACTGACTTATAATTTTCTTTTTTTGTAGTGTCTTTGGTTTTGGTATTAGGGTAATGGTAGCCTCATAGAATGAGAGTGTTCTATCCTCTTCAATTTTTTGGAATAGTTTAAGAAGGATAGTATTAGCTCTTCTTTGTATGTTTGGCAGAATTCTCCTGTGAAGCTGTCTAGCCTAAACTTTCATTTACTGGGTTTAAAATATTTTTTATTGTTTTTTAAACAACTTTATTATGGTATAATTTCTGTACAGGAAACTACACATATTTTAGGTGTACAATTTGATGAAATTTGATAGATGTATACACCTATGAAACCACCACCAAAATCGAAATACCTAGCATTTCCATCACTGGGGTTTTTTTAAATTACAGATTCATTTTCACTACTAGTGATGAGTCTGTTCAGATGGTTTATTTCTTGGTCTGTTTCTTTCTATTTCAGTCTTGGAAGATTTTGTTTCTAGAATTTTATCCATTTCTTCTAGGTTGTTCAATTTATTGGCATGTAACTGTCCAAAGTATTCTTTTATGATTTTTTGTATCTCTGTGAAATCAGTTGTTACTTCCCCTCTTTCATTTCTTATTTTGTTTATTTGATTTTTTGCTGAATGAGTCTGGCTAAAGGTTTTTCAATTTTGTCTTTTCAAAAAACCAACTCTTGGTTTCATTGATTTTTTTCTTTGTCTCTATTTTATATATTTCACCTCTTTGTTAGTCTCTCCTGCTGACTTTGGGCTTTGTTCTTCTTTTTCTAATTCCATTGCATGGTTGGTTAGGTTGTTTATTCAAGATTTTTCTTGTTTCTTGAGGTAGGTCTGTATTGCTATAAACTTCCCTCTTTCCACTAGAACTGCTTTTGCTGCATCCCATAGATTTTGGAAATTTCCTTCTAATGTAAACATTGCCTTACCAAGACTGCTTAGGGGAATACACAGGTGTGATGGGTAAACATGAAAGTGTGGGGGAGTTTGAGGCCTAGGACCTAAACTTTGCCTCCTTCCTATAAAATAGAGCGGGGGCATGTTTGACAGATGTTAATCTTGGCCACATACATTAATAGATTAATACATTCTTCACATCTATGAGTATTACTAAAAAAAAAATTTAGGATAGTGGTAAGCAGAAGAAATTATTGGATAAATTTGGAATTTAGGGTTTTTTTGGTTTTTTTGCCTTTAGATGCAAGATATTTTCTGTCAAGGGTGCTTTTCAAGTTTATGCTTTTCCAAACACATAATAATGAGAGACCACATATGAAAAGAAAGGTCAGAAACATACTACTGAAGAGGGAAGGAAGAAATCTAAATATTGTGACAGATGATAATAGAACAAAAGCTAAAAGTGCTTAGCTGGGCTGAAATCATGGGTCCACTGGGATCAGAAGCAAGCAGTGGCTGGAAATTTGGCTCCTGTGAATAAGAAATAAGAAGGCTTTAAGCAATTTAAGGTCCAGAGTTGGACTCCTGCTTGAAGCAGTGTCTGGGGTGGTTCTCCTGGGCTGATAAAAAGAGTCTGGGAAAAGAAGGGGATAGAGGAGTGGGTCATATGATCCAATGTTCTAACTAGCAATTTCTTCCATGTTGTTCTGCATCATCTAGTGTAGTTCTGACCATCACCTGGGACTTTGGCTTTTCGCCAGCTTCTGACTAGAGTGGTGGAAGGATGGGCCTTCTGCTGCTATAGGGATGGGCTCTTCCATATATCTAGTAAAGTCATGGGACAGGAGCACAAAATTCCATTCTAAAACCTGGCTCTGGGCTAGAAACCCAGAGAGCAAAGAAAACACAACCCTAAAAGTATTAGACTAGGAGGGTAGGCACAGAGGAAGTGAGAGGGGAAAAAAAATCCTCTTCCTCCTCAAAGTGAGCCTGCCAACTGATATTTCAAAATACATGAAGAAGTCTAAAGTGAAGAAAGATAACCCACCAACACAACAAATGAAGCATAATTTCATTTGAAATGAAATTAAGTTCATGGAACAGACTGAAGGAGTGAAATAAGTAACTATTAACTATAGGAAGGAAAACTATTTGGGATGAAATATGTAAAAACTGAACAGTCGTGAAATGGGGGGCAGTGTTTAATGCATGATTGAGGCATTCATAGGTTCTGCTCAAAATGAGGATAGAACTACTGGAAGTTTTATGGTTAAGCAAGTATGTTAAACATGTAGAGTAATTACTAATAAACTATAGAAAATAATGTCTAATTTCTGAATCAACAGAAAGAAAGAAAGGTTTATAGAAAACTTTATTAATCTAACAGAAGGCAAGAAATGAGAAAAAAATTAGAGGGAAAAGATGGTAAAAAGAAATTTCTATCCATATGACCACGCTATTGAATTATCAGGCAATTTTCCCCAAGCAGTGATATTTAACAACTGACTGGGTGGGAATGGAGAGCTGATTTGTATTGTTTACTGATTTTACTGATTTCCCTGGTGTAAATACTCCCACCATGGCCAATTTGAAGCTACCAATGTAACCTTAACCTCAGTTAGTTCACAAAGTTCTTGAAAATGTAACAGTAATACCTAGGGAGCTCATGCTTGCTGGCTTCAGCACACTGCTGTTTGTTTGGGATAGACAAGCTTTTCTCCATAGTCTTCATACTACATATAATTTTGGCAATAAAAAAACAGATTGTCTGCATTTTCCTTGTCTGAAACCACATGGAAATTTATTGGGAAGACAAGAGTTGGTGGCATTCTGTTATTAGAGTGTTTATCATATCGTTATGGAAGGCTAGTAATTTATGATCCTTGCTAGAAAAGCCAGATCAATACAGAGATAAATGTCCTCAGCACAATAGAATTTATATCATCCACATAATTGACCACTGTGTCATACATTCAGTCATTTATTTCATTATCTGATATAACGAGCCAGAAGTCTAGTATGTATGTGATTTATTAATACACATTAGTGTGAAATCCATGACCCATCTAACCTGTTACCTGCCCTTGGCAACATAGTCCACTGTTGTCTACCTCCAGTAATAGGATCCCACAAAGAGGATCAACAGCTTTTTTAATGCTAGATATCTTCTGTTGAGTTGGAACAGATCAGAGGAATGCCAGAGCTAACATTACTCCCTCTCTTCTGTTCACTTCTCCCTTCTCCCCGGTCGTGGGTTCCTACTCCCTTTTTTCTTTTTCTTTCTTTTTTTTTTTTTTTTCAGAGCACAAGTAGCTTGTTGTAGAGCAGGGTGGGTGGGCAGATGGTCCTGAAAGAGCCTTTATATCACTGATTTGCTGCTATGAGTATATTTAGTGACACAGTCATTCCACATCACCTATCTATGAATGCCACAGAGTTATAGTGGCTTGAAGCTCAGGACACACCACGGTACCAGAGCAGGGAAGTGGCATGTTCCCTGGAGAGAAAGAGAGAGAGAAAGAGAGAGAGAGAGAGAGAATAGGGAAAATGAAAAAGGAAAACAGAAAGCTAATGATTTACAAACCTATGCATAGAGTTAGTTCACTAACAGTGGGAGTAGGAGATATCTGCTCCCCCCACCCCTGCCCCACTTTCTTTCTCACCCCTGCCCCACCCCCAACATTTGTTCCCTGCAGCATCTGTGCATCTGTGCTTTGCTTTGAAAGGGTTAATCAGAGGGCCTATTATTCATCAAATTAAAGACTTGGCTGCCTGAGAGTGCCTTTCAGAAAGGATTAGGGTCTCTGATGAGGCTTTGATGTAATAGATGGAGCTGTTCTGCTCCTTCATGTTAATGGAAGGGCGTTAAGGACTCCCCAGGCTCTCTTTGACAGTCTTTACTCATTCCCTTGCCTAAAAAAGGAAAATATTTTATCTTGCGAAAATTTAGTGATTGAACAAGGCACTGTATTGACGTCCCTGGTGGTGGGGGAGGGGTGAAATGTTCACTTCTTGGTCTAAAGGCACAGAAGTGCAGCACTAACTGGCTTCCCTTGGTGGCTACTTCCTCAGGGAAAACTCTTTCTCTCAAGAGCAGCGGAAGCAATCATTTTGGCCTTGTGCTTCATCGCCTTTGGAAGTTTTTTGTCAAAGTTGGGCAGAGAGGTGGCAGGAGACAGGCATGGTGCTAGTTTGTGTCCTCAGGAGCATAAACCAAGGTAGTCAGTAGCTGTGCAAAACCCTGGTTTGCATAAGATATTTACAACTACTTATTATCCGACAATATTTTCTCCAGATTGTTCAGTACTGGTTTGGTTGTTAATGAAAACCTGGCTTAGTCAATTTTCCCCAATTTGATTTCATACCATCAATAATATTTATATAATTGGCAATTGAGAAATGTTTAGTCAATTTAAATCTTTACCAGAAGAACACATGTTAAAGGAAGGGCACTAAATATGGGCAGACATAATGCCAGCAAGACTGTTGAACTAGGCCATTATCTTTCCTCTTATTTCTAATCTCCTCCCACCTCCACCTTCACTGTGTACTATGGTCTGAAATTTCAGTAGGAACCATTACTGTCATCATTTAAGAGGAAAATTTGACTGTCCTGTTGTTTCCATGCCCACTTGTGTGTGGTGCTCCAGTCCTCTTCCCACCCTCTCCCAACCTCCCCTCCCCTTTTTTGAGTGGCTTTTGATTCATAGGCTAAACTTTTTCAGCAATCTTCTTTCCATTCTTTGTAGTGAACAGCACATGGTATCTGGGCACCCCACCTTTCTTCTCCTTGATGGATGCCAGCATCTGGGCACTGTGCTCAGCGTGTTAGGAATTAAGAGACTTTACTGTATAAAAATTCACCATGTTGCTGGTAGATACAGCCCTGGATTAAGATCAGAGAGCTCTGTGCCTCCTTGAATTAGCTACCCAGGGAGAATTTTTTTATGAGATGGTTCTTTGATAGAAGATACCAGTTGAGGTTGAAGAGTTTTTATAAGAAACAATCCTATGAAATGCATGCCTGTGTTTACTGGAGGGAAATAATGTTCATTACATTATATAGACATTTCTGTGAAAACTCAGGAAAGCTATATATCTCAAGTCTCCTTACCAATCAACATCATCATCATCATTCTTCAAGTGGCTGGTATGTTTTTATATAATGGATTTTAAGAAATATAGAACAGACGATATCTTCCCTTTTACACTGGCTGCTTGAAAACCTAGAGCCAAATTTGTGACCACTTCTAACAAAGTAGTTTATTTGGAATTCTAATTCCTATTTTTGTTTCCTAATTTCCTCTTTGTTTCATTTTTCTCTTCTGATTTTAATTGATTTTATCTTGCCTGTTATCCATAGCTTTATTTATTTAAGCACATGTTGTAGTAAGATGCCTTAAATTATTTCTAGAACAAGATGAAGTATTGAAAATCAATTGCATCTGATGATGTGAATTTAAAATAATGCAGCCACTTTGGAAAACAGTCTTGTAGTTCCTCAAAAGGGTAAACATAAAGTTATCATATGATCCAGGAATTCCACTCCTAGGATATATACCCAGGAGAAATGAAAACATATATGCACATAAAAACTTGCTCATAGCGGCATTATTCATAATAGCTTTAAAGTGGAAACAACCCAAATGTCCATCAGTTGATGAATAGATAAACAAAATGTGGTATATCTATACAATGGATCATTATATAGCAATTATTTAGAATGAAGTATTGATATATGCTACAACATGGATGAACTTTGAAAATATTATGCAAAGTGAATGAAACCAGTCACAAAAGACCACACATATTTTATGAAATCCATAGAAACAGAAAGTAGATTTGTAGTTGCCTGGGACTGAGGAAGTTTAAGGGAAATTGGGAGTGACTGCTAATGGATACAGAGTTTCTTTTGGAGATGATGGAAATGTTCTAAAAATTGATTATGATAATGGCTGTGTAACTGTATAAATATGCTAAAACTCTTTGAATTATAACTTTAAATGAGTGAATTGTATGTATGGTATGTGAATTATACCCCATTAAAGCTATTATGAATCTTATTTGCAGCAATCTATCAGCTATAAATTTTATGGAGTAGTTTTTGCTGATATTCTTACACTTTAAATTTTTACTTTGTGCCAGATATGTACACTGTAGTTAAACCCACTTATTTTCATTGGAATCTGCAGACTTGTTTGGGATTATGAGTCTCTGGGAGTAGGGATGGTCTTCTCCATGGGATGCAAATTCTCTCTGTATTATTTAGTTCAGTTGATCCACTAGGCAAAGCCTATGGTTGTTCAGAGCAAGTTCCAAGCCTGTGGACATAAAGGCTGTTGTTCTACTTCTCCTCCTCCTTGTCTTTGCCTACCCTGTCTCCTCTCCCTTGTCATCTTATTCTACCTGGTAGTGAAAATAAGTGAACAAAAGTGGTCAAAGAAGTAAGAGAATAACCAAAAGATGTAGCATCACTGCAGGCAAGGAAAGAGAATGTTTTAAGATGGAGCAGGTTAGCGGTGGCCATCAGTGAACATAGAGTTTGGACAGAATGAAAAGAGACCATGGAATTGGTAACTTAAAAACCTTTCATTTCCATTGAGAGAGATTATAGTTGGGTAGTGAAGGTAAAAAATAGATTGTTATGTTCACAAAGATTTAGCTACAGCTTCATCTTAGATTTAACTTGACCTAAGAGTCCACTGGCATCTGTTTTTCTTTCTACACTCTCGACTTGTCTTCAGCTTTTACAGCTGTAACCATCATTTTTCCCTTCCCATTTCCTCAGTTCAGACTATATGTTTCCTAAGTGGATCTCTACCCTCCCCTTTTCTCTCCCTCTAATTTAGTCTCCAGTATGGTGCCAGTTTGTTTTCTAAAGTAATGATCTAATTGTGTTATCTCCCTGCTCACAAAGGCCAGTTCACTGTGGCTAAGAAAGAAAATCCAAACTCACTGGCATGGCCTTCTAGGTTCTGAATAAGATGTTCCTGGTCAAATTCTCACCCTATCTCTATTACAGCTGAATTGTTCTGTTCTACTCCGTTCCCCTTATGAGCCAAGCATTTTACCAGTGGACCTCCATTCCTCCTGTACTCTCCATCTGGAATTCTCCCTTGCACTTCCTGTCAATATCCCTTTTATCCTTTAAGACCCAAGTTTTATCTGTCAAGTGAAACACTTGTTCTCCTAGCTAGAATTGTTTACTTCATCTGAGCTACTCTAGTGCTTACATTTTTTAGTCTTTAATAATTGTTATTTATGTCTATATCTATTCTACTACTTCTTTCTAAGTTCTGTGAAAGCTAATGTCTCACTCCAGACATCTTTTCTTCCAAGCACTTGATGTGATGCCATTCACAGTAAATACCTAGTAAGTATTTGAATGAATCAATGAATTCAGTCCCACCTGGATCTTTAAATATTTCAGTTGTGGAAAGTTGATATTACCCCAGAAGATAAAATTTTTATGGAGGAAATATCTTTTGTTTGTTCTGCATTCTCCTAGCCCCAACCTCAGTCCTCAGCATGTAATGGTCATGTACTGTGGAACTGTCTGTTCATTTCTCATAGGGAATGGCTGGGTACTGTCCATTGCTTCCTCTTGTAGGGAAAAAAATGCATGCAAATGAGAATTATGGATTTAATTCCAGACAGCGTGGCAAGTAGGATCAAGGGAAGGATTAAAATTCATGTATTCCCTGGCACTTAAACCTGAACTAAGAAGCAGACCATAACTGTTTTTCAAAATGGAAATTGATTTTTGAATCAAAGATATTAGCCAGACAGTCAAAAACAGGAGTACCCAAATGCTTGAACTTGAAAAAGCTGAAGTTCTTTACTTTTGCTAAATTGTTAGACCCTAAAAGTCCTCATTCTCACAGAACTTGAAAGTTCTGATCAGGACATCTATCAGATAGTGATTTTTGCCCTGAGTGGTGGGAAGAAGTAGCTAATTAAGAGGAAAAGTAGCTAATTAATGGACACGGTATTATTCAACTCTGACTCAAGAAGCCATTGCACGTTAACATTTCTTTTTATAGTACTCATCCTGCTTGGAATTGGGTATGCCATGTCTGTCTTCCTCCAGTGGGCTGACTGACTGTATCCCTACCACCTAGTGCAGTGGCTGGTCCACATAGCTGGTATTTATTGAATGCTTGTTGTATACCAGGCACTGTATATGGATTATCTCATTTACTCCCCACAATGACATTATTACCATTTTACGGATGAAGAAAGTATGGCCCAGAGAATTTAATTAACTTGCATATTATCATCACATACCTATAAGAAGTAGAATTAGGTTTGACCCTAACCCCTAACTTTAAACCTTTATATATTACTGCCCCAATGATAGGGACCAAACATTTTTTAAAATGGGTGGGTACATGTGTCATGCTTAGGAGGATAATAGGTTTGGTGATTAAGTATACTGTTATTTAAATAAATCAAGCCTATTTAAAATATCTAGGTTAGTAATTTAAATATAATCATATATAGTATATATTATATGAATCTCTATTATATTAATTAATAATTAACATAAAGACTAATAACTTTAAAAAATGGACTTGCCAACATCTAGGTTATTTTGCACTGACTCACCCATATTTTACATAACCCCTTCCTTCTGGGTTCAGCCATCCCTCCCCTCTGCTCCTCATCTTCCTGGGCAGCTTCAAGCAGATATTTCCTTAATTTCGACCTGAAGCAAAGACCTCTAATGGAAGCCAAAGCCTACATCTGGTTTCCTGGCTGGGTCTAGGGCTGACCCTCAGCCCTCACAGAAGCCCAAGAGGCAGCAGCAGCCAATACCCAGATCCTTGGGAAGCGGCAGCGTTGCAGTCTGAGAGATGGAGCTATCACAAGATTCCCATCTCCCAGGGAACACACCTTCCCCAGCCCTTTGAACCAGAGGGTGGGGTTTGAACACAGATTAACAGTCCAGTGAGCAGGTGCTGGGACCGGGCAATGGAGTGATGGTTCGTTTTTTTTCTGGGCACCCTGACTGAACCACATGGCTGGACTTGCCTGGAGGCATATCTGTTTAATTGAGAAGTACTTTTTCCAACCAAGGAAGAAGGAAACAAAGAAAATAAATAGGAGTGAGAGATGGTGACCTGCAACCACCAGTTACAGTCCTTAAGACAGCCTTAGTCCTAAAACATGAACATCAGGCTACAGCACATCCATTGGAGGGCCTGCTCACCCCAAGTCCTTGCAACTGCTGTATGACACTTGGAAACACAGCTGAACCAGAAGAAGGAAGTGGCAGTAACAACAATAGTAAAATGGCACCTCCACCACCTGCTCTCCTTTGGCTTCTGCTTGGACAGCTATTGTGTCCTCTGAGCCCCGTCTTGACTTGTTCCTTCTTTTGGGCCTGGTTCCTCTTGGCCCTTCTTCTCTCCTCACTTTGCCTCCTTGCCTGGCATTTTTACTCCTTCCTCCTCCTCCTGGACTGATTCTGTCCTCTGTCCCTGATCCAGTGAACTCATTTTAACTTAGCCCCTCCCCGCCATGGCCCCCAGCTTGTCCCCTAGACAAGCAGTACTTGAGGATCTACAATTTCTGTTACCAGATCACCTTCCTTAGGAACACAATGAGTTAGTCTGGGCATTTATTATGTTGAGATATGTTCCCACTATACCCACTTTGGTAAGAGTTTTTACCTTGAATGGATGTTGAATTTTATCAAATGCTTTTTCTGCATCTATTGAGATGATCGTGTGGTTTTTGTCCTTTCTTTTGTTTATGTGGTGTATCATACTGATTGATTTGTGTATGTTGAGCCATCCTTGTGACCCTGGGATGAATCCCACTTGATAGTGTATAGTGTTTTTTAATGTGTTGTGGTATTCAGTTTGCTAACATTTTGTTGAGAATTTTTGCATCTATATTCATTAAAGATATTGGCCTATAATTTTTGGTTTTGGTATTGTCTTGATTTTGGTATCAGGGTAATAATGGCCTCATAGAATGAGTTTGGGAGTGTTGGGTTTTTCTAATTGTTTACTATTGATCACAGAACAGAGACAGAGGGGTAAAGTGAAGAGGTCATTGTGTTCACAGGTGTCACACAGGCTACATCCCTGGTCATATGGGTTTTACACGGTGGCTCTCTGCCCTGGAAGGGCCCTCCAGTCCTGGACCCTCTTTTTGCACTGGGACTCTCACCAGCTACCGTAGCGCACATTCCTTAACTCTGGAGGGAGATTCTGTCCTTTCTGCTCTTAGTTTTTAATCTTTTGGTTTCAAATGGCCCTACACTTTTTCTCTGGCTGCTTTCTTCACCTTCTTTGAGTCTTCTCTGGGTGAGAAAAGTTGGCTCTTCTCTGTCTCCAGCCTCATGCTTCAGGACATGCCATATTCTTCCATTTCCATTTTCTTCCTGTGTTCTCTTGAGCTCACTCTGGACCTTCGGTGCTGATGGCTTTGTCTATAGGTGGGGCTGACTTACTGTTCTTTCTAACACTGTGTCTGCCTTCTCCTCACCTAGTTATTTCAGGTGAGATCGCAGCTGCCCTGTTGTCGTGCAGCCCCGCAGTCTCTCTCCTGCTTCGCCACACAGAATTTGCTCTCACTTACCTACTCCATGAAAAAGACTGAGCTTCCTGTTCTGAAACTCTCCATCCTACCTTCTGAGGCCTTTTTTCCTTTCATCGAATACTGACTGTCTTTCTCTGATTGATAACTGTAGTAGGTCTGCCTGGTCCTCACCTCTGTTTCAGGTGAGGACCTTGCTTCCCCATCCGATGTGTGAAGTTAGTATGCAATTTCAGTTCTTCCCAGTGAGACTTTAAAACACCACCATGTGCCATATTTGTAAATTTCATGAAAACCGAGATGTCATTAAGTATTCCACCAAATGGGGAGGTGAGGTTTTGCTAAAATAACACACAATGTCAGGTTTCTCAGCCTGTCTTCTCTTGAGGCATTAGTCATCTTGGGAAAATGCCTGCCTTTGTCAAAGTCCTGTCTTCCAAAATGGAAATTTCCTTCCAAGACAGAGCACCATGGGCTCCGATATTTAACCTATAATTAGTGTACCCTCTGGAGGATTTCTCCTCTTGATGCAGCGGCCTCTTTGTCACTCAGACTTCTGTCCAACAGTGATAGGAACTGCAGATGCAGCGAGTGCATCACGGGGCAGAGAAATGTTTGCTCAGATCAGAAACATTTAGATATTCAGTACCAATAGAAACACTTAACAACCTAAGTAGCAAACCTGCAAGAAAACAGCAGAGAGTACAAAAGATAGCATATTAAAAAAGAAGTGAGAAGAGACATAAATCTTGAGTTTTAATCTAGTTTTGCCCCAATGTGTAAAATAAAATTGCTTTCTCACCTGCATTTCTCACTAAGTTCATGAGTATTTTTAGTTTTTGACTTTTCAGCTGCTCTTTATCAAGGGTAGTTTATTCATCAGTAAACATGCCTGTTCGTGACTCTTGATAAATAGCTCCCCCTTGCCCGGCATCTGATTCTTTGGTTATGAAATGGCAGTTTACTAGGCAGCTGTGTCTCAACAGCATTATCATTTGGAAGCAGAATAAATACAGGCACTGCCAGCTCCAGAGTCCAACACAGAAGCCCCACCTTGTTTCTCATTAAGAAATGCCTCCTGCTTGCCTCTTTCTGGCAGAAGCCAGGCTCAGAGATCACAGCAAATGTCTGCAACAACCTATGTTTAATGTGGTGACACTAATGAATTCTGAGAATTAATCTTCAATCAAGAATGCATGATGGAAGATACTAGAATTCCAGATTACATAATGGATTAATTTCCTTCAAGGCTGAAATTTGCTTCCTTTTTCTTCTAGTGGACTTTTCTGTCATATTCAAACCTTCATGGACTTGTAAACCCAGGGTAAATCCAGGTAATACATCTCATGGTAGTTTTAATTTTTTTATTCATTCATTTTTTATCTTAGCACAGGGATAACCACATCTAAACCCAGATTTTAAAAAGTGATTTTAAAAAATCTGGGACTGAAGGAAAGAATTATTTATGATTTTAGAAAAAAAGTTCTTTTCCATCAACCCAGACCTTGTTCAATTTCTTTTTTTGAAAGTAAAAGACTCTGGGAAGAACTGAACTTGGGGAATGCATTTCCCCAGTTTGAGACGCTGTATTCAGCAGAAACAGCAGCCTACAAGTGTCTCAGACATGCTGGTGACAATTAGGGGCTCTGAGTGTCTCCCCTCAGTCGCTGAGATGAGGGCTCAGCTGCCCATTCCAAAAGTCTAGTACTAATGTCTCACAGCAGAGCTTCCAAGAATTTCATTTTCAGGGCCCTGGTTCCATTGATACGAAAAAGGATCTGTGGCCAAGTAAGTTTAGAAACAAGGACTTACACAAAATTAAGCTGTTTTCTTTATCTTCTTACTTCTGATAACATTTAATATGTTCACATGCATTGTGAAACTCCACTTACTTGGTTTAGAGAATCACCAATGTTTCCCAAACTTTTTTGACCAGAAGACTAGTTATATTTTTCAATGGAATGTCTTGTGTGTCTAGTGTCTCACCAACTTACCTCACCCTGGTCAGCCCTCATTTCCCATATGGAGGTCAACGTTTTAAACATTCTCTTGTAAAAACTGCTCAACCCCTGGCTGGGAGAAAATATCCTGCATCTGGAACTTGCAGTTCCTTGTTTTGTAAGCAATCATGAAATGAATAAGCATATCATAACTTCTTTAGTTTTCCATGTTTGTTCTCCAAATCAAGTTAGAGGATTTAATCATACTTTTTAAAAGGACACGGAAGCTGTCAGGAGTTCTTATGAATCCCTGCAGTCCATTCTATCTTAATCCACCAAATCCCTGCCTGCAAGGAGAATAAGACAGAAATGACAAGCTGACAAACATAACAGTATTAGTTTGGGGCACAAAACTTCAGCATCTTAAGCAATAAAGTATATGCCCTAGGTAAAGTTGGTAAAAGGATGAAAGCAAAGAATTGTTCTGAGGCATTCAAAGCAGACAGCTTAAGAGGTAAAGGTCAACTTTCTGGTGGCCTCCTGAGTTCCTGGCTACACCGCTTGCCTAGTCTGGCTTCTTGTCTTGCTGATCCAGTTTCCCAGCCTTGAAATGCCTTCTACTACATCTTCTCCACCAATTGAGTTCAATTTAGTTCCAGAACTTTCCCCTTAAATCTAACTCAGTTCTCACCTTCTCCACTAAGTCTTCCCTGACTGGAACTCCTCCTGCCCCAACACAACCTAGTATTGTTCTGCACCGTGTATCTGTGCCATTTTTAACCACATGTTGGAGGAGTTCTCTCATGGGAGTCAGGGAATTGACCTCATCACTGTCGGGACTTGACCTCAACTTCCTCATCTCGTAAAAGAAGGGTTAAAATAAAAAATCTTGGTCCCTTAGCTCTGAAACTATACTTTTGTGTGACTATTTCTTATTCTAAATATATAAGCAAACACTGGCTTCCATTTTTCCCTATGTTTCTTTTGTCTTCCCATCTTTACAATTAGATTGTAGTTCTTTGTGGAAAAGGGTCATGATTTTTTATGAGTTGATTTATTTTGACTAATAGCAGTTGTGTAATAAATGTTTGCTAAACAAATGAAATGCTGTGATTCCGATACCTGGTATCTAGTAATGCATGACTTTCAGCCATATCTGTTCCTAAGACAGAACTTTCCCCTATTTATTGGTAAAATAATAATTCCATTTCATTCTGATTCTTTGCTCCCCATGAGAAAAAAGTATGCAAGAATGTTTTAGAATGAGGCTATACCCTCAAGGTCTTCATGTCCTTCTCCTAAAAATCCTCCAGTGCAGTTGGATATGTCACAACTCTGCTTAGCATTCTTCCCACATACATTCAGTTTCAGTTTTGCCGATCCAATGGTATTGCATTCAACCCACTTAGGTCTTACTAAGAGAACTAACAAATCCTCTAGATCATTGCTTCTGAGAGTAGAATGCCTACCATCTTTATTTTTTGGATCTCCAAGAGACAACAGATGTACTTGTTTCTTCCTTGTCTGATTATCTCACTTCATTATTTAGTGCTCATTTCTCTTGCTCCCTCTGTGATCTAGAGAGAGATATACCAAATGATCTTGCAACCTTGTTTGCAACTTTGCTCCCCCACTGGATGCTAAAATTATGAAACAATATGTAGCACCTTTCATTGCATCTCCAGAATCCAGCGGAGACCTATTATCATAAGGCTGGAATATGGGTTTCCTGGCCTCTCTCAAATCTTATCCAAGGAGCTTTAATTACCTGGTACATTGTTCCAAGGCACCTATCCTGAGGGAGCAGGTAGACTCAGCGCCTGCTCATTTTCCCATTCACATGCTATGAATTTTCTATTAATTGTTATGCCTCCTCTTTCAGCCCCCTTGAGTTTACTCATTTAAAGTATTGGCACTGGTCAGCAGGCAGTTGAGTGTTGTCCAATAAGAAAAAAAAACGGGGGGGAACCTATTAAGAAATTGCTCTCCCCATGTTTGGGGATATACTTGGGTACAGAAGGTGTGTCTGTTTGGTGATGAGGGCCAGATGTAAGGTGACCTGCCCCACATTGCTCGGCAAGCTGAGCTGTAGGTTCCAGATGTTCTTGGTCCCCTGTCCTACCCATGCCCTCTGAGGGTTGGGGGTGGGTTCGAAGCCACCATGTCTATCTTCAGTAGGAACTCTCAGAGAACACAGTTTTTATGGGGGTAGTTTTCATACACCATCCCTCCAGCCAGGAGGATGAGGTCATAGACCTGTATTACTGTCCATATAAACTACCAAGTGGTTCCCTTTTCTCCAGGTGCTTAGGGAAATGTTAGCATATTTATTTTCCTTTGGTAGTCACATATGCATGTACAGATGAATATACATGGAATCCAGGGAAGATTGCTATGTAGAAACATGAACATAGATTTTTTAAGCATGTGCACTGATTTTTTATTTTGAGTAGGAAAAATGCTAGATTATACAAAAGGCCCCTGGACCTATAAAAGTCAAATGATTGGTTTCTTCCCATGGCAAGGTAGAGGCGGTATTTATAGACGTGCAGGCAGCAGAATGGAGATAATCTAGGTTCTTTTGGCTTTTCTAGCTGAAAACTCCAGTTCCAGTAGATGGGAAGTCCCTGAAATCAATTCTAAAACGGGATGACTGGAGAATTATCAAATATCTTGCAGGACTAAAAGTCGAGGGATGCAAAAGTGGCTTGAAGTATAGACCACAAAGGTTAAGGCCTTTTTGTAAATCTAACAGTTGAGGATTGTTTTAGGAACTCTGCTTAAATGTTTTGAAAGGATGTTCAAGGTGAGGCTGAACATTTTACCATTTGTCAGTGCATTTCATTACTTTAAGTACGTTGTGTTTTAGATGTTGCTGGCATGTCACTACTGGGAAAACTGGAAACGTTTATTTCATGGAGTGGGCAGAATGGCATCTAGTATTTATCCTAAGCCTCCAATGTGAGCTAAAGGCTGATAGCTTAAAAGGGCAGATGTTGAAATTTCTGCCTCCTGTCAAGGGCAGCTACTTAGAATGGAAATGCAGTGGTGATTGAAAGGGTATTCATCAGATTCAGTTCCACTAGAAATTTCCTCCTGTCAGAATCATCTTTAAAACATACAGCATACAGCAAAATGTACTAAGTCAATTGTTTACTTTAAAAAAGGCATTGAATCTGAAACAGAAAGTGGTTACACTGGTGCAGTTTTAATCAATTAACTGCAGAGGAGTTTAAATGCAACCCAATTTTTCCCGTTTTGAATGGAGTTTTTGTTCCTTGTTTGAATAATTCCCTTCCAGTTCATCTGAATTATATTGCAGCTACTTCCTGTTCTGAGGTTTTTCTGCTTTTTCTGAAGATATTAGAAATCAAGGGGCTGAATTTTCTCTGTGAAGGTTTCATTATGATTCGTTTTTATCCTTGTAAACTCCTAAACATGTTTTCCCTACCACCAAAGAGTGGACATTTCATATATTAAGACTTCTTAAGTGATAATATGTGATTTTATATGCTACTAAAATAAAGTGCACAGACCAACCAACTTGACTCCCTTGTAAACATTTTTCTGTAATGAAAATTCAGACAAAATTGTCTGACTAGCCTATTTTTTCAGTGTTTTGAATACTTCAAATTAAATTGATTGTGTTTTCAATATGTACTTAAACTAAAATAGATTTCTGATGTCTTAATTAATTCAACTAGTAGGGAATTTTTTTTTCTATCTTCTGATACATATGAATAAAGAAAGAGCTAGGTA
This sequence comes from Camelus ferus, assembly GCF_009834535.1. Taxonomy (NCBI): domain Eukaryota; kingdom Metazoa; phylum Chordata; class Mammalia; order Artiodactyla; family Camelidae; genus Camelus; species Camelus ferus. The sequence continues at coordinate 44,493,371 of NC_045700.1, forward strand.
AGATTAGTGATCAGGTTTTATAAATGAGCTTTTTCTCCTGCTCTCACCCATATTTATAGGGGAGCCAGGTGTCCAAGATTGTACTTTGGATTGTTTGTTGATTTTTGTGAACAGGTGTCTCATTAAGGATTTTGAAAAGCGGCCTTCCGTCACGCATCTTCTCGACCACCCATTTATTAAGGGAGTCCATGGAAAGGTTTTGTTTCTGCAAAAACAGCTGGCCAAGATCCTCCAAGACCAGAAGCATCTAAATCCTGTTGTTAAAACCAGGTATGGTACTCTTCCTGCTTTCTCTCTTTGGTTATTTATAAAACTGGCATGTCCTGTGTTTTGATTTGCCCAGCATTATTACTGGTGATGATCACATCCTGCATTTTTGAGTGTCATTTACATGACATCAAGTCCTCCACGTGCAGTGGATGAGAGCAGTAGAGCTTCAGAAACAAGCTTCCCACTTGTGCTCTTGTGGCTAATTTCTCTCAACTGTGGCTGAAATCTCACTCTGCCCTCATGTTCTAGTTAAAAACCAGTTCATATGTTTTTACGTTTAATATAAATGTGGATTTTAAAAATACATACCAATGAAGGAAACTGTATGAAAGCAGCCGTGGCTGAGACTGTGTGAGAAATCTTTACTTGGCCTTTGCAGGCTTGAGAGCAGAAATGTAGGCTCTAAAGTGGTTCTGGAGAGATTACAGGTTGAACACTGGGGGGTTTTTCTCTAAAATGCTCTGGACCTATTTTCTTTAGTTAAAATTCCTTAGAGGCAATTTAGTATTTTTAAATGATTTTTCCCCCAGATGCTGTCTATGTTATCTACAGCAACTGTGATTTTCTCCCTACCCCCCTTTTTAGGGTAGATTTGAAAAAATAAATGTTTATTTCCAAGGGCAGTTGCTTAAAACGCTATTCTGTGGTGGTGTCTAAGAAATAGATCTTTGGTTTCTGTCCAGAGGGTGGCAGAATTTCTCTTTAAAAAAAACCTAAATGCAAATAAAGCTGCTTCCCCAGCTCAGCAATTATTTGGTTTTATAAAACCGGGCCAGGATGCAGATAAGCTCTAATCCATTATTATTAAAAGAACATTCAAAGGACTGGAGATGAAGAAAATAAAATATCACAAGTCACAAATTCTGGAAATATTCATGTATTCTGCAGAAGACTGTTTACAAGTCAAAAAGCATCAGAAATCTTGGAGCTAGAGGCATAGTTTCAAGGTGACTATATTTTGCTGATCCCCCCACCACCACCAGGTTCCCTTTTTGATAGCTCAAAATAAAGTTTTTCCTACTCTTTCCTCTTTTCTACTGCAGTTTCTGTTTCTATGGCTTGCCTATATGCTAGAGAAATGCAGAGAAAGTCTTGCAACTTGGTGCTTTTTGAAACAGTAGATTTTGTGTTTAAACCTGAGGGAACTGAAATTTTCTTTTTCTCCTCTGCTTTTGTTCCTATCCACTAGCCACCCCCTCTCTACCATCCACCTACGTGCATGCACACACACACACAGAGCACCACCGCCAAAAATGAAGATGAAATAAAATAAAACAAAAACCAAGGAGAAAAACAAATCTGGCATTTAAATGCTCTCCATTGAATCAGGTATCTTGTCTCTTCCGATTTGCTGTAGAACAATTTCTGAGACTTAGTTTGCAAAGTTATTCAGCTTTTCACTTTTGCCTGACTTTTCCTGTCCAGATGCATGTTCTCTTTTTAAAGACTTTTCTCCTTCTACTGTAGAAAGTCACGACTCCAGGCTCTCTCACCACACCCTCTGTAATTTCTCTTTAGATTGTAAAACTCCTTTGATGTCAAAGGCCTCATCTAGTGGCAGAGGCTTCTCTAAGGGTCTTTGTAATCTGCAGTTTCACTTAGGAGTTTGTGTTTCTTTGAAACATCATTGAAAAAAATACAACTTCACAAATAGGTATCAAAACTTTAAGCAGCCACTTCTTTAGGAGATAGGAATATCAATTCTAAAGGAAACACAATGCATGTAATTGACACAACTTACCATGTATCCTCCACCATAACTTCTTCTTAGCAAGTGGCAAGGAGTTGGATAAATAGGTGTTTTTTTAAGCCCATCTGGAAAAATTCTCAAATATCATTCGATGCTGGTAATTCAATATATTTAAAGTTGTGAGTTTCCAAGTTAAGGTGGAATAAACAAAGAATCACTTAGGTGAGTGCATAGATGAGTGAGGTGAATACCCAATTTACATTTTTATGCACAATTATGGCCATACAGCATGTGGTACAATGCAGTAGTTTAAAAAACCCTGGCTTTGCCAGGTCTGAATCCCAGCTCAGCCACTTATGGACAAGTTACTCAATTTTTCTGTCCCAAGGTTTCTTCATTTATAAAATGGAGGTTATTTTGGGGGTTGACTCATACATTAAAAATCTTCAGGATTGAATATAGAGTTAAACCTCAGTCAGTGTTAGCAGTGGTTGTAGAAGTTGTATATGTTGTGGTCTATTTAATGCAGAGTCCTCCATTTCTTTTGGCCTTAATCTGTGCAGATTCTACCTTTTGGCCTTAATCTGTACAAATTCTACCTTTTGGCCTTAATCTGTGCAAATTCATCTCTATTTACTTACCAAACAACATCATGAAAATAAACAGCACTGAAGTACTAAATGTTAAAAGTATAAATTTTTATCTCTTACTTAAAATCTAATTTATTCATTTATTCATTCCAGAAACATTTATATGTGTGTATGTATCAAGTCCTTTGCTGAACAGAGGAACTACAAGGGGAAATCAGATACAGTTCCTGATAAAGAGCTAATAGTCCAGACAAGAATCAGATGAGAACAGCTAAGTGTGAAAAGTACTTGGATAGAGGGTTGCCTGGGGTACTTCCCTAGAGTACCTGGGAAGGGAAGACCCTGGAAACTGAAGGGAAGATGATCCCCTTAAACTGTCCCCAAGAACAAATAGAAGATAGTTGGGAAAGGGGGAAGAGAAGAATGAACAAAGGGCAAAGGCACAGAGGCTGGAGAGAGTTTAGGGGATTTGGTGAACAATTAGTTGGCATTGCTGGAGCTTGGCATGGGATGGGGGAAGGGAGACACAGGCGGGCAGGGGCCAGGGCATGGGCTAAGGAGCTTGGATTTGTTCCTTAGGCACTTGGGAGCCACAGAAGGATTTCAAGCAGGGATTTGCTTTAGGAAGATCTGACTGCAGTGTAGAGAATGGAAAGGAGCTGGACAAGGCTGGGGCTTGGGAGATGAGTGAGAACAAATTGTGGCAATTGCAAACAACAGAAGATATTCAAACAATGGTATTGTCAGGACTTAATGGTGAATTGGATGAGAGAGATTAGGGAAAGAGAGAAGTGTCACAGGGTCTACCTGACTTGGGCTGCCTCCCAACCCTGATTTAGACTGCAATTAAACAAATTACAAGACATTCAGAGACCAGTTAAAAGACTTTGCTTCCTCTTCATAGCTTGTTAAACAGCATGCATGTCCTATGCAATACTGTGTATTTCCAGATATTACACAAAGCCTCCAGCTTTCTGCCAAAAGAAGGGTTCTTCAGTGGTCCAAAGAGTCCTTGGCCCACTAGCTATGGAGACCTGTTTAGTTTTGAGAGCTAATGCAGGGAAATGCGAACTACAGTCTACAGGGGAAAAGGTTTTACTTTTCCTGCAAAGGCAGGGAATGTTCAGTCCACTTTAGAACTTTACCCAGGGGAGAGAGAAGTTGGTGTTTTCAGGGGGCTGCAGAGAAGAAGGCAGATTCTTAAAGGATGAGGAAAACCTCGGAGAGGTGAAGGGGAGGATATCAGATAGAGGAAGACATTGAAGCTAGTGAGACAGTAACAGAGGAAGCAAGAGGGAGGGGGATCAAGCACCTAAGGGGAAGATTGACCTTAGAAGGAACCTCTAGGTTAGGAAAGACACAGCAAGGTTAGATGAAGATACATGGAAAATTTGAGGGATGGAAGGGGTGAGAGGCAGAGGAGGTACCACGAGGAAACTCATGTTGAATGGCCTTTAGCTTCCAAAAAACCTAAGCAAAGTGTTCTCAAAGTTGGGAGTGAGCTGTGGACTCCAGGGAAGTGTTAAATCTTTGAAAATAGCCATTCTGAGGAATATGATAAAGGGTTCATTAAAGATGGACGTAATGATTGCTCAGTAGAACAGAAAACCCGGGTGGAACTTCGCTAAATAGCATTCCATTGTAGTGACGTTAATAGGCATTTAAGATAATGCATGGAGAACATTCAGGAGAGCATTCACGCTAAAACTTCTAAGGAAATGTACCATCAACACCATCACTTTTCCCATCTATCATCTCTAGCAATTCTTAGCCACAGGAATAGAAGTAGAGAAAGCAAATACTGTAGGCTTCTTCAGGCTGGAGACTGGCTTGGGTGGACGTGATGGGTACACAAGGGGGCAAGAGAATCAGAGTGAGTAGGACAGTACCCATCTTTTTTGGAGTATGGAGGACAGTGAAGCCAGAAGTGGCTTATTGACTTTGAGTCCAGGTCTGAGTCAGGGGACTGGCTGTCACAGTGAAGATAGAGCAGATTCAGTGAGAGGATGGTAAGAAAAGAGATTGTAGAATGGAGACCTTGGGAACTTTTGAGAGATGATTGGGAAGTAGTCATAGCTGAACATGTGGTCAACTTCAGTGGAGTAGAATTAAAAGTTTTTAAAGAATTGACAAGAATAACCCTGGGATCAGAATTAACAAAGTGATTGGCAGGGTATGGGAAAACCAAAGACTGGTGTCAGGGGAAGGGGTAGAGAGAAAGGAAAATGGCGGCAAGTGCTGGAGAAGATGATACGAGAGGGTGACATATACTTTTTTAAAAGGGAGAAATTGGTTAGGGAGGACAGTGGATGGAAAAAAGCAGAGGGGAGCAGGGAGGGTGTGCTCTTCCCTACCCCCTCACCGTGAGCCGATGGAAAGTGGAGCTGGAGCAGGAATGTTGTAGGGAAATGGTCCACTTCAGCTATGATGAGGAGATAAATGAATATTCAGGAATAAGGCTAGGAACCCTGGGGAGCTTGCTCACTGACAGGGCAGAGCTGTGCCTTGTACAGAGAAAGGCTTGAATGGTGCGGCCCCATCTCATGTCTCCTGGGTCTAAACATTTGAGCTCTCTGAATGGTGCAGTTATTTTGGAAAGCCAGACTATGATCTGTTCCCATTTCACATTAGGTGTATGAAGTACCTATAGAGAGGTAGCATTGTACTATTTGAGATTTGATACCGTTTCCTGATGCTGATTAGAGTGTATGAGTGAAACCATTGTTTTCTCCAGTAATTTATAATTTTGCTATAGCATATAATTTTACTATAGCAAAAATGCCATAGCATTTATAATTTTGCATAGCATAGCATCGATTCAGGTACAGTAGAGTGGTTATGCATCCAAGGTTTACTCTCTCAAAGGAGATTAAATAGCCCTAATATTCTGTGAACAATAGTGTGGGGCTATATTTTTACTTAACCTGTCAGGGATGCTTTTAAACAATTTGGCCATTTCCTTTACGTCATCTCCCATTTCTTTGACTTCCAAAAGGACTTTTCCCCCTTTTTGTAAAGCAGTCAGTTTTGCAAATCCCTGAATTAATATCATCTGGCATGTCGTGTCACCATCAAAATGCAGAGAAGTAGACATGAAAGTGTGCTTAAAAAAAAAAACTTTGCAAGAGTTAGTGGGAGAAGAGCAAAACCACTGTCTGGAATGGGAGTTGAGGCAGGGAAGGCGATGTGTTGACTGTGCTGTGACCTTCCAGCCTCCCATCAGGGACTCAACTTTGAGCCCCAGAAAAATTGCAAGATCCAGCATGTCGTTTGTTCACTTGCAGGTGGCTTGGGACTAGCTGAAACCACAAATGTCAAACCCTCAAATGTCAAGGGTCTACTACCAAGAATTACTTGGTGTAAGAATTAAGTTGCTGATTGTTTCCTGCTTTATTTAATGGATTTTGATTCTACCCTCGCAGTTTGCCTGAGGCTGATTGAAACAATGACCTCAGCTTTTCTGATTTCTTTTCAACCAACTGCAGTGACCTTTAAAAACAGATTTGTCACTGCTTAACTGCTGAGCTTTCCCCAGTAAGTCTTGCTCACTCCTTCTTTTACCTGGAAACATGGGCATGCATGCGTGCACACACACACATAACCCTCCTCTCCATACATACACATCATATTATGTACTTTGGTTCTTGAGCTCCTGTGTAAATAAATGAATGACTTCTGGATGATAACTTAATCAGTGCTGAAGATGCTTGACATATAGGAGGTTAAGGATTTTCTTGTTTTCCTAACAGATAAATAAATCCACACTCTGATATAATTAGTATATGCTATCTTTTTCTCTATCTATAACTGAGTGAATGAATGAATATCTAATTTTCTGCTGGTGTCACTGATTCTTGCTTCCTAGAGAAGGTGGCTATATCAAATACAGTTTAATATAATTGATAAGATGCTGTTTATGGGAATTCTGGCCAAAACCTTGCTTAGGTGAAAAAACAGGTGGATACTATAAAGATTTCCACCCAAATAATTCTTGCATTTTTTAATCTATGTATTATAATGTTTTTTTTTGATAGATATAAACTTAAATTCCAGGTCAAGATAGAGCTTGCATAGTTAAAGTTATCTAGGTGACTTCATTCATATTTGACTCTCAGTAGAATGGTATTACACCTACCTAGGTGGTCTGCCATTATTTTTCTCACACTAGTTCCATGATTATACAATTATAGGCAAAAGTTTCTCTTTCTTCCACTTTGTTATCAAAGGGTATACTGAAATGGAAATAATGATTTGGAAGAAATCTTTAACATGATTAACTTTGTTGGAGTGATAGTACTCTATCCCCAATTTTGAGTAACATTTTCGTTACTGTACAGAAACCATTGGGTGTGGAGTTAAGGGAATGGTTCCTGTAATCTATCCAGCTTGTCAGCTTGTCCCTGAGCTTTTTACATGGCCAGAGAAGCCTTTGTCTTAGACTCTTGAGGATCACCACCTTTGAGCCTGGAACCTCTCTCTTACTCCTTTTCTTCTCTACCCCCTTTTTCTCCACCCCCAACAGATTTTACTTACTTATTTGGAATCTGGTGGGAGTGTTAGTCATTTTCCACTCCTTCCAGTTCCACTCTGATCCTGAGTGTGAAGGAGCAGAGGTAGAGGCGGCCTTTCAATGGTCCTCCTGCCACAGGATGACTGTCTAAAAGACCATCAGGCATTTCTCAGTGCAGAGTTTAACTTCTCACTAGTGCATCCTCTGTCATTATTAAGCTAAAAGATTTGTTTCCTTCCCATCCTTGAGTTTCAGTTTAGAGGGCTTCCTTCTATTGCTTTGTTCTTCAACACAGTGGCAGGTGAAGGGGAGAATGCATCCTGCCACACCTATGTGAAGCACCTGCAGCCCATTTAGACCTGACTACATGAAAGTTACTGCTTCCACAGGCATACTTGATGGACAGGAACAGGCTAAGGGACTAAGGAGTCACTTTTGGGCAAAATATGTAATATTTGTCAATATTATTCATAGGGCCAGCAGCTCAAACAAAGGAGTCTGCAGGCCCAGTGATGAGATATTAAAGAGAATTCACAGAAATGGTTTTAACCACAATGCAGGTATAGAGATTAAACTATAGTGAAGGCAACAGCACTTTAGGAATTCATTCCCCCAGTGTCTGAACCAGCTTGATACCCTCTGCAGCTTCTTTGCTACTCATGCCCTGGGCCTAGGACATTCCCCTAATCTTCCCACCCTCTGTCTCATCAGTCCCACTGTTACTTTAGGGGAACTCCCAGCCTCTGCTTCTGGCTCTGTCTTACGCACTCTTCAGATCCAGTTCTTACTCTCCACCCATTTCCCTGGACTTGAATGTTTCAGACTTGCCCTCATTCCCACCTTATTTGAATAAGGGGCTCAGACACAAGTTCCCCCCTTTAGTGATCCCTTAATCCTTATGTCAACCCTACTCACCACCACCTCCCCACACCACACCAAATCCAAACTCCAGGAACCAGCCCAGGCTAGAGCTTTGAGTCTCATTCTCTCTAAGCTTTAGCCCCCAAATTCCACTCATCTGGGAAGCCAGGCTTGGCAGACAGCATACTTAAGACTTCAAGAAAACAAATAGGAAATCTAGCAAAAAGCAGTGTAGACTCTGTTGGAATTAGAAAATGTCTTCTAAATCATTAAAACTGTTAATACCTTACCATATACTCTTGATTTAATAGAATGCCTTTTGCTTATCCATCCATTTATCTATCTCTCCATTCCCCTAAGCTTTGGAATACTTAATCCAAGTACCTTTTAGTTGGAAATTTGTCATTTTCATATTAAACAGTGAATTCTTCAGCCAAAATGATATATTATGTAGATGCTATTCTCAAGTAAGGCACTAGGTGGAGCTTGTGAATTTAAAGAAAATTCAAGTTGATAATTACTAGTGACAACAAATCATTTAACTGAAAAAAACTAAAAAATTTAAGCCAGATTTATTTTGATTAATTTTACAAAAATAAATATAAAACAATGTAACACTTTTTAGAAGTATACATAATCTAAGATAATGTAAATAAAAATGTAAAAATTAGAATAAATAATTTTTTCTCTTCATTCTCTCCGAAACCCATAGCCAAAGCAGGAAAATGAAACAGGCAGTAGTTTCAAAAGAAGACTAGTTGGGGAAGACAGAAATAGGGCTAACATACATTTTTCCTCTGGTTGAGAAAATGAAGTGGTCTTTATCATAGCAAAAAGACCTTGCGTTTACATCAACTTCTAGACTGCCAGTTTCAATTTTGGGAGCAAATAATTCTAGAGAATTTGATTGCTTGTACACATGGGAAGAGGTCATACATTGCTAATAATACCAGGCAAAATATTCTAAAAGTTGTTTGTTTATTGGAGATTTTTATGAGAATCAAGCTCAGATTTGCATACAGCATCGGCATGATTTCTGGAGGTTAAATCTGAGATAGACAGATTAGCATGCAAACAATCTGCTTCAGGGTTCAGAAGATAACAGTTTTGATCCTGGTGGTATTGCATTGTACATGTTCACAGCTGAAGTTATAACTTTCTAATGGAGTTTATTTATTTGTGATGTTGCAAATGAGGTGAGTTTTGTCAGTGCTTCCGTTTTTAGTTGGCTGAAAAAATGTCATCTAGCATGAAACCTGACATCCCGATACACAGTTCAGGCTGCCTTTATGTCCAGGACAGGAGTTACTGGAAGAAAACAAAAAATCCCTGGGAAACTTGCCACTGGTTCAGTAGTATTTTGAATTCTGATTTCCCCAAACTGCCTGTTACCATGTACTTCTCAGAGTACCCTGCATTCTGTCCAAGGTATTTAGCTGCATTCAGTGTAGAGACAGAGTAGAGTGTTTACTCCATCTTGACTGAAACCAAAGCTGTGGATAATTTTTTAGATTCCTGACTTTCTTTGCTGAAACATGCTTGAAATAAAGTCTAACATAGCCTAGTTCATATAAGTGCAAGATATAAATTTAGGAAGGAGATAAACTAGCTGAATTTAATATGACGAGAATTTAATTAATTTATTAAAAATCTGTTGGCAATATTTTGTTTTGTGATGAACTTCAAGGGGAAAAAATGCTTAGGTTGTATATGAAGAGGATTTGGCCAGAAATATATACTCAACTGCTGTTTTATTTAGCAAAGTGGCTAGATAGAAGCAGTTCTGAGTTTTTATTAAAATCTGTATTTCAAACCAGTCTGATTTTTCTTTGACATCACCAATATGTTAGAACACAGATGAATAAACTGTTCTGTTTAATAATAATTTTTAAATGCTTAGGTTATAAATTTGATGTTATTGAGTAAAATTAAGCTTCATCTACTTTGGACCTTTGTATGAATTAGCAGCAGAACTGGTTTTAGCACTAGAGGTGACTAATACCATGCTTCAAATACTCCTTCTTCGAATCTATAAATAATAAGGGTTAGGAAGTAACATATAATTTAATGTACAGGAGGAGAAAAAAAGTCAGTGTTTTCTTTGCCCATTTCCTTTGTAGGAATATGCAGAGCTCTTGAGTCTGCTTCTTCCTTTTTAATCTACTTTTGTGAAATGTGTGTAGCAAGGGATAGTGTGTATATCAGGATGCCATGACTCCCACATGATACCTACAGCAAAACGTAAAGCCAGCCTCTAGGACCTGACAAGATAGTCCAGTATCCTCTAAAGCTGTAATGATGGTGGCATAAAAGGTGATATGGAAGAACCATGCAGTGATGCTTCTCGACTGAAGAATTTACAGTACCTGGGAGGACATTTCACATGTGATTTTTATTTAGTTAATGTGATTCTGAGTACTGTGTGAATTGTGCAAATTGTTGATTCCAAATTTTGAAAAGGACATAAGAATATTATTTGGTACATTTTTTCCAATCCCTTTGCATTTTTATATTCATGACTGTATTTGGGGATGTATAAACCACCTATAAGATAGACTAGTCAGAAGTAATTCTATTTATAGATGAATAAAACTGAGATGCTGGCTGTTAAGGGATTTTTGAGTTGCTCACACCACATTATTCACTGCCCTGAAACTAGGACCCAGAGCTCTTAACTTCAGGGCCAGTACTTTCCCCTTTCACCACACTGCATAGTGATTAGTTTATGAAGAGAACTGTGGGAAGGCCTACTTTGACTTTGAATTAATGTCATACCTTATAGAACTACATTTTAGTATGTCAAAGGGATTGGTATTGATTGCCAACCAAGTTTTTCCAGCACCCCTCCAAGTGAAAATCTCACATATATACACAACAGGATCCGCATAAAGATATTGAGTGCTGCTTTGTTTCTAATAGCAAAAAACTGCAATTGGCCAAAATGTTGGTCAGCATAAGACTGGATAAGTAAATTGGTACATATTTATATGATGTAATATTACCCAGTGTTTAAAGTGACACTCACTTGCTCACTCATTCTCCATCTCTCTCTCCTTGTCCCCCACATGTATGTGTGTGTGTGTGTGTGTGTGTGTGTGTGTATCCCTCTCACCTTTTATGCCCACCATCATCACAGCTTTGGGGAGATACATACATATATATGGGATGGGGAATCATGATGTTGAATGGAAAAAGAGTAAGTTTGTATAATGAAACCAACAATATGATACCATTTTTATAATTAAACATACAAAATCTGTATATTGTTCATGGGTGCCTATACGTGTATGACTAACATTTTAAAGTAGACTGGAAGGATAACCCCAAATAGTTGTCACTCAGGAAAGGGGACGGAACATGGATCACAAAGGGATTTCAAATGAGCAAATAAAATAAAATGTGAGCATTTGTCAATTTGTTGGTATTTGCTATATTACTCTCTGAAGTTTTCTGTAGTTTAAAAAATTTCTCAGGGGTGGTGCTGGGGAAGGTGTTGGGGGATAGTGTGAGGGGACCTGAAGGGAGGTACCCTAGTGAAAACTACACGCCTGACACTGAACAGAAAAAAATATGAGGAAGTGCTGTGGTTGGCATTTAAGTAAAGCAGATAGAAGTATTAGATGGGCCCACCTGGTCATTCTCCTCACTGCAGTGGAAGCCTGAGCTCTGGAGCAGCCCTTACCCCCGGGAGCCCGACAGTGATGGGGGAGAGCTGGAAACCCGGACTAGACTTGTTCTTCCCATCCCCTTCTCTGAAGTCTCTGAACATGTCATGTGTAAGACTGTGAATGAATCGTTCTTGTTGCCTACTTTCTGCTGCATTGTTTACTGCCTTAGTGCTAATGTTCTCTGGATAAACTCTAGGCACGAGAGGATGCATACCAGACGACCCTATCGTGTGGAAGATGCTGAAAAATACTGCCTTGAGGATGATTTGGTCAATCTAGAGGTTCTGGATGAGGTAATAAATATTTAGTAGATAATTTTCACATTTGTTTCACATGAACGGTTTGACTTTGCTGTTGTAGACCATATTCCCCTAAGGTCACTTGAAACTTTAATTGGTTGTATAGCCTTGGGGTGAAGCTTGAGGACCATTTCGTTGCTGTGACTATGATCTTGTGTTGTATTCATGTATAGTCCCCAGAATGTCTTAAATAGTGAAGAGAAAAGGATTTGGATTTTTCCAACAAGGACCTTTATATTGTAGGCCTAAATGATGTATTATGTCAGCTCAAATTGTTTTCTGTTTATAGAAAAGTGCAACTTAACCCTTAAATTAAGATAGTTGTTTGTTCTTCATAAAGAGGAGCTTCATTTAGGGAAATAGTGGAGTTAATATAGCTTGAATTCTAAATTTGAAAACTATGATAATCCCCATTTAAAATATGCATGTTTAATAGAGCTGTTAATTGCACTGGACCTGCTTCTGCTGATTCTAACTCTGGGGACCCTTAACTACAATGCATGAATTGCTAAAGTATAATATAAAAGTGTTCAATTCTGTATTTCCACCACATAAATTTTAAGTGCAATGCTTTGAGAAATGAAGTTACAATTTGTCTTTATCAATAGGAATGACCTATTAAATCAAATTCTAAATAGAACATTTTGATTGAATGAGACAGTTTTTTTGTCATACAAATAAAATCTTTGTTGGATATCTCAATGTCTTTTAGCAAGTCCTAAGTGGGCCTAATTCTTTTAGCATATTCACAATTTTTTCTTCTTTCAAGGCAAATATCTGCATTTAGTATCTTTAGGGTCCTAATGATTAGGATCCTAATCAATAGGGTTTGATTTAAATTGACTGTTTTAATCTTTTAGAGAAAAATATTTTTGTACAAATAAATTTGTTGTTATTTTTAGAATCTCTCCCTTGACTGGAAATAATGTTTACTCTCAACACTGTTTATCCTCTTCTTAGGATACAATTATTCATCAGTTGCAGAAGCGTTATGTGGACTTACTGATTTATACATATGTTGGAGACATCTTAATTGCCGTAAACCCCTTCCAGAATCTAAGCATATACTCTCCACAGGTAAGGGATGTTTTAAGAGCATGTTGTCCTTCAAAGGAAATTTGAAACCTCAAGGGAAAATGAAAAGGGGGGAAAAGTGAAAATAAAATTATGTCATCCTAAGGGTGTACATACCCCAGACTGCAGGTAATAATGCAACACAGATGGAATTCTTACATTTTGGGAGGAACTTTTTAAAGTATGATGTAGCAATAATAGCTCACATTCACTCAGTGCTTACTGTATACCAGGCACTGGTTTTGATTGTTTGAGAACAGCACCTTGTTTATTTCTCACAACCCTGTGTGACAGGTACTATTATGAAGCCTATTTGGCAGGTGAGGAGACTCAGTGCAGTGAAGTTAACTCCCTTGCACAAGTTTCTGAAGCCAGTAAGTGAAGAGCTGGGATTTGAACTGAGGCCTGTAGACTCCCGAGCCTCTGCTCTATAGCCTCCTTGATGCCTCCTAATTCCTCTAATAAAAGACAAAGCCTTGGTTTTGTGGGCAACAGGCACAACACCGGGAGAACGTTTTAAATTAATTTTTTTCAGTTTTCCAGACTTTATCATGGAGTCAAACGTGCCTCAAATCCCCCCCACATATTTGCATCGGCAGATGCTGCTTACCAGTGCATGGTCACTTTCAACAAAGACCAGGTAAGAACTGTCCATCCTTTCTTACCAAGTCCCACAAGAGGATGTGTTCTGTCCTCCTCTGCAGCACCTAAGTCTTCATAAAAACTTTCCATTCTGATTGCTGGTGCTGACTCTAGGAAACAGTAGTTCAGTGGAGCAGGAACAGTGATAAAGCCAGAGTAGCCAGAGAATGTGAAAACCCTTTTCAAGAAATGTGAAACATTCATATCAAGAACAATCATTTTTCCTGGTAAAACATAATAAGGATTCTAGTTTGAATATGAGAACAGAGCTAACACAAACCTGATGACATGGCAGTGACTGTAATAAAAACAGGATATAAAATGATATAAATGAAATTCTTTCCTATTAAGGTCTCAGAAATTTCATGGTCCAGTCCTTTTTGCACACAGGTTGACAGTGGTCATACACCACACCATTTAACTACTGAGAAGTTATGATGGATTGGTGAAGACTGAACATATCTTAAACTCAGTGCTAGTTAAACACAAAACTTAGCATTCATTTTAACTTTCTGGACCTCCGATTCACAGCGGTGGGATATCCAACCTTTGGCCCTTCATTTACTTTCATTATGTATATTTTCCCTGTGTCTTTATTCTGTTTGAAATAGAAACAATCTAATTTGGTGAGATAATTTTATGAGAGAATCTGTGTATGTATATTTCCTGAGACCTGTCAAGTCCCAGCTTTGGATTTGTTGAGGAATAGATGAAATTACAATAGTGCAAGTTACAAAATGGAGTATATGGATTCACTATGGGTTTGGAACTTGGCTTCTCCAAATTCTTACCTTTCCAAGAGACTTGTGAAACGTCCATAGAATTCATAGAGGGGAAGTAAATGAAGGGAGATGTACGTGTTTCTCAAGTTAAGAAGTTACCCCACTGTGTTATCTTTTTTCTGACACTGCTTCTGACACCAAATATTGTATCTTTTCCAACACCAGCCAATTCCCCAACTCTCTGACACTAGGTGAATGTCTAGTGATTCAATTCCATTCAATTCTGACACTACCTATCCAGAGTTAGCACAGACCGCACAGGTTCAAAATTCAGTCCCACAAGACCACCCCCACTTCAGATGCCAGCTATAAATTGGATACCCTGTTTACCCACACTTCTGCCTGGCTGGCTATAAATTCGGGGATTCCCACAATCCCCTCAGGTTTGATAATTCACTAGAATGACTCATAGAACTCAGGAAAACACCTTACTTATGTTTACTGATTTCTTTTTTTTATAAAGAATACAACTCAGAAACAGCCAAATGGAAGAGATACATAGGACAAGATGTAGCGGGGGAAATGGTACAAAGCTTCCATGCCTTAAACTCTCTGAATCTTGTTGTTCAAGACTTTTTATGACTTAAGTCAATCTAGCCTCTCACTTCTCCCCAGAAGTTGGGAAGGTGGGGCTGGAAGTTCCCACTCTCTAATCATGTATTTGGTCTTTTTGGTGACTGGCCCCCATCTGGAAGCTATCTTGGGCTCCACCTTGAACCACTTGGTTAGCAGGTTAGTTTGGTTGAAAGGGACTTGTTTGTGAATAACAAAGGATGTTCCATCACTCTTATCACTCAGGAAATTCCAAGGGTTTTAGGAGCTCAGTGCCAGGAACCAAAGACCAAATATATGTTTTTTATTATACCACTTCCACTAATCTCCTTTATATGTAAAGAGCTCCTAGAAATAAATGATAAAAAGACAGCTAATATTTTTTAAAAGGTCAAATATATGGACTGATCACCAAAAAAAGGAAATACAAATTTTCTTTAAAAAACTTTAATATATGACAAGATGCCCAGTCTCACTCATAATAAAAACAATACAAATTAAAACTGAGATACAATGTTTTTGCCTATCAGATTGGCAAAAATCCAACATACCCAGCTGGTGAGGCTGTAAGAGAACAGGCACTTTCTTATATTGATACAGTCCTTAGGAAAGCAATTTGGTACTATCTGTCAGATTTATGAATGTGTTTACCTTTTGGTCCAACAACCCCATTTCTAGCAATTTATTCTACAAATGGACCTACATATAAATATAATGGCTTACTTATAGGGTTATTCATTGCAGTATTCTTTGTAATGATGTAAAGAAATACTCAAGTGTCCATCAGTGTAGGGCTGGTTAAATAGACTCTGCTACATCTGTACAAGGGAACAAGGGACTGAGAGATTGAAGATGCTCTCAATGTACTAAAATGGAAAGATTCCTAAGAGATGATGTTCAGTGAAAAGTTAAGGCATACAGTGGTGAATGTTATATAAAAACCATTGTTGAGCACACAGGGCGTTTACTGTGCTGTGAATTCTTCACCGACACCCCATTTTCTGTGTCAGTGCATTGTCATCAGCGGAGAAAGTGGTTCTGGGAAGACGGAAAGTGCCCACCTGATTGTTCAGCATTTGACTTTCTTGGGAAAGGTATTGCCCACCTGCTTTCTGTACTGTGGCTAGAAGTCTCTGCAGAGTAACTGCATGTTTTCTAAAGGATAGAAGTACTGGTCTTTATTAGGGGTTACATAAAAACATTCCATCTTTATTATGTTTGCCTCCTGATTGATAGCTAGGCCTCTTTAAAATGTCAGCATGTCCTCCTCCTTTCACGTGGTGAGAACAGTGCCAGCACAAATTTAGTAGATTATTGGCAATTAATTTTTCATGTTCTCAATGTAATACAAACATTTAGCCATTAAGTAGTAAAAGTGGTTAAACATTAGGAACAGGATCAGGGAGAGCCACTAAGGTGATTAAAGGATTGGAAAGAGAAATCTTTGAGTGAAAGTTGAGGGAAATGGAAATTTTCAGCTTGGTGGAATGGACATGAAAGGAATGGCTTTAAAAATAGCCCAGCAGTTACTTACATGCAGAATTAGGGTATTATGTGACTAGGAATAACTTTAAGGAGTATTTTTTTTACAAATGAGGTTTATTGAATATTATAATGCTAACTGAGAAATGTTACGGGATCTCTTTATTTAAAATTCTTTCTAAATTCTTTGGGTATCTTATCTGTCAAGGGTTTTAAGAGAAGTGTGGCTGGTCATACAAACTGACCTCATCTAGCCTCATCTGATGCTTATGCACCTGGGGAGTTGCTTGTCTGAGACAACAGTGCTGGTGGTTGATGCTAATTTCCCCAAATGGAGTTTTTCCCAAAAGGATAAACATGAATTTTGTGGGCTGGGAGGGGTGCATGGCAGCTTTACTAGAGAAATGTTTCTGGAGGTTCCTCCTGACTGTTCTCTGTCTGGTACAGGCAAATAATGAGACCTTGAGAGAGAAAATTCTGCAAGTCAACTCTCTGGTGGAAGCCTTTGGAAATGCATGCACTGCCATCAATGACAACTCCAGCCGTTTTGGAAAATATCTGGAAATGATGTTTACACCAACTGGAGCTGTGATGGGGGCGAGAATCTCTGAATATCTCCTTGAAAAATCCAGAGTTATAAAACAGGCAGCGTAAGTGCACTATTTTATATCACTCTGGTTTTCCACTGCAGTGTAGACCAGGAGGCTTCAGGAATTTTAATGGCTCCATTCATCCTTGTTCTTAGCATCCCTGTCCCCCATCCCCTCCCCTAGCCTCCCCAAGAGCAAGGGATTGTTTAAGCAAAGGATAAGTGATGATTTCTAACCTAAAAGATGTTTACAAGTGGAGTACAGAGGGCTGGGCTGGGTGGGATTACTTTGGGATAAGTATGCCCATTTCTCCTGAGTTTGTTTTACCAAGTAGGGTTTAACAATATTGTACATACTTTTAAAAATCATTAAGTCCCTTAAAATTGAGCTTGCCTATAAAAAACCCCAGAATATTCCACATGTTAATTTTTTCTCTAGATTGAGAGAGGAAAAAAATATTTTGTTTTAAGAAGAGCAACATAGCAATAGTGATCAGTAGCATGGCCTGCTCTTGGTTCAGGTGCTGGCTCTGACATTTACTGTGTGACCTTGGGTATGTCACTTAACCTCTCTGTGCCTCATCTGTGATGTGAAGATGTTACTAGAGCTTATCTCAAATTGCTGTGAGGATTAGTGAGTTTGTTTATATAAACTTACTTTAAAAAGTACCTGGGTTGGTGTGTGTTATCAGAGAGTTAGCCACCTTTCCTATTATTATTAGCTGTTGCAGGACACCAGACTTCCTCAGGAGCATGGCTCCATTCATGTACTAATTGGTAATTATCTATTGAATTCCTGCTGTAGGCCAGTGCTGTGCTCCCTGCTGGGGTTGCAAGAGTAAACAAAATATGAGGTCCCCCTATTCATGGAGCTTGGAGTGGACTTGGGATGGGAGGAGGGGGTTAGATCATAAGCATTAAACAAAAAAATAAACTTAAATGCAGAACAATTGTAATAAGTACCAGGAAGCAATGTAGGGTACTATAAAGGTAAAACAGGGGAAAGGGCATCTAACCTGGTCCAGGAAGAGAGGGCTCCCTGTGTAAGAGGGTCACTAGGAGTCAGCCAGTGAAGTGGGGACAGGAGGGGTGAGGCTAAGGCCCAGTCACGCTGGGCTTTGGAACCAGGCTGAGGAACCTTATTCTAAAGGCAGTGGGAAGCCGTTTAACGTTTTCAAGAAGGGAAGTCACAAGACCCAATGTGCATTTTGAAATGATGGCTCTGGCTTCAAGGAGGCAAATGTATAGGAGGAGATGCAAGAAGTACTATTGTACTGAGACCACTAGGAGGCTGTTGTCAAATCCATGTGAGAGAGAGTGTGGCCTGGAATGAGGTGGTAGTGGTGGAGGTGGGGATGTGGAGGAGCTGATGAATCTGAGAGATCTTGTGCAACTAGGACCCATAGGACTTGTTGTAGATTAAGAACTCCAGCATCCTCTTTCATCATACCCTTGCAGACAATTAAACAAATGCACAAAAGAATAGAATCAGTCATTTTAGCTTCCCTGTGGCATCTTGATTAGTGTTTATGAGGTCCCCTGCTTCTTTCTCCCCCAGTAGGGTGATGTTCAAGTTTAGGGAGCTACCTCTGACAGAATGGAAGCTATAGTTTTCTATGTTCAAATGTCAAGTGGTCATTTACAGGATAATGTGAGGAGGGTTCCAGTCACAGCTGTATCATTTATTGTGTATGTCACTTTTTAATGTAACTATCCTTATGCCTTACTTTCCTCTTATACAAAAAGGGCATAATAAAGCCAACCTCACAGGGCTGTTATGAGAATTAAATGTGGTAATGTGTGATTTATACCAAGTATAGAATCTGAAACATAACTGATATATAATAGGCCATAATTTATTATTATTATTAAATTTAGTCAGTGTGATAGCACTGATGAGGTAAAAGAGACTGAAGACACTGAATAAGGAGAAGATAGGTCCTGTTTCTCTGACCTTTCTGGTTCTGTCCTCCTCTGGGCACATGGTAGGATTCACCTTCTTGGTACCCTGTGGCTGAATATGGTCATGTGACCAGGTCTGGCAAATGAGAGTTTAATGGAAAGACCCTCCACAAAATGGTGGCTATTTCATCTGCCCGGGCCCATGGGTGACTGTGATGGGCACAACCCCCCACCCCACCCCCGTTGGCCCTCAATAGATATGTACTCTGAGCAAGAAGTAAGCCTTTGTTGAGTTAAACCACTAAGATCTTGGGATATTTGTTACTTCAGCCAAATGTAGCCAATCCTGATATCTTCAGGCATGAAAACCTATTGAATTTATGCTGGGATTGGTTGTTGCAGGAAAAGCTCAGAAGAACTGAGAACTAGAGGTATCTGCAAAAAAACTATAGGAGGGTAAGAGCAAGATGGGTCAGCCATTGCCTGCACATTTGCCAGAGGTTAAAGAACAAGTGACAGTCATGCTGGGCACACCAGTTCAGAGAGCCCTGTAAAGGCTTTCTGCCTCAGTGAGTGGTGCTACCACCACCGGATGCCCAGATTAGAAACCCAGGAGGCAGCCTCCAGGTAGCTTTCCCTCCCCACCCTCATTCATTCTATCAGAACATTCTTTCAGTTGTTTTTCCAAAATATGTCTTTCAGCTTCCTCTTGTTCTCCATCATCACTGCCATTACCCTGTTTAAGCCACTCGCTCTCTCACCTAGCACTCCTAATTGGTCTCCTCACATCCGTCTTAACTTCTTACAATTTAGTCACACATTTACAATTTAAAACACTCAAAAAATTCTAATTGTATAATAGACAGAATGCTTGTTATAGCCTGATGAGGCCGTGTGTGGGCTGGCCCTGCCCACCTGCCTGCCCATGTCTCACTAGCATTCTTTGGGTCCTACATGGATATCGTGCTCAGAGCCTTTGTGCATATGCTGCTGCTTCTCTTTGGAATACTTGTCCCCTTCTCTCTGGAGCTCCTTCCAGTCCCTTCTCTTGCTTCAAAGTTTGATTTTAGTGTTACTTCCTTTGAGTGTCCTTCCCTTGACTTGACACAAGTAGCCCTCATCCCCCAACGTTATTCATCTTTGCCCCTTGTTTGTTTCTTTCAAACTCTCGTCACAAGTTTCCTTGTTGATTCATCTAACTCCATCACTAGAAGGAAGTTCCAGAGGGCGTGAATCCTCTTAGTCCTGTATCCCTAACACCTGGTGCAGTGTCTGCCATGCTTGGCACTCAGTAAACTTATTGAGAGAACAGATGGGTGAGAAATGGCCAGTAGAGGCATCTAGAATGCAGGGCGGAGTTAAGAATGTACCAGAGGAGCTTGGACAGGGTGAATAAGTAGAGGAAGACTAAGATTTCCAGGAGACTCTGAAGAAAATAATGGGGCCCATGTCACAGGTAGGGACAAGGAGTAGAAGGAAGACAGGGTTTGTTTCCACAGAGCTAAGTGAGAATTTGCCATAATCCTGGGGCTTCAACAGAAGAGACTGTCCTCTTCCAAAAGAAAGAAAGGGAGTAGAGCAGGGCTTCTCAAACTATCTTTGCTGAAAGACTGGGTTGTTTTTTTTAATTAGTTCACAATCCATTCTGAACTAATCCATTGTGAGCTAATGCCTTCATAAAATATAACAAGCAAAATATAACAAACATCTTATCAGAAAAATGATCATACTCTTAGGTATCATGGCAATATCACTTACTATAAAATGTCTAGACATTTGCTTTCCAGTTCCTTATCTCATCATAAGCTGACCACAGTCCACAGACCACACTTTGAGCAGCCTTGATCTGAAAGAACCCTGACCAGCATGCACAGCGGGAGACCAGGGGGACTGATGCATGTCATTTTGAATTTTATTTCAAAAAAATACCAAGTTTGAGAGAGTGGAGACCTTAGTTCTGGGACCAGTTCCCCTCCCTAACTTGCTTCCTGTCTTGGGCTTCCGTAAAGTAGGGAGTTCAGCTGATCTCTCTAAACTGGGTATCGCTGTCTCTGAAGCAACACGGGCTACAAACAGAAGAGGTGTGGCACAGGTGCATAGTCATTTGGTCTGGAATAGAAAGGTCCCTAAACATGTGTAAGCTGAGCTGTTACCTATACATGTTCCATTCTCTAAGACTTCCTTCTGCATGTAGTAAACATGAGTGTTTAATAGTGCGACACTGTGGCAACTACTACACTAATCCTATCACTGTTACTATTCTGTAATTGGGATGGAACATATCTAATTGCCTGTAAATGCAAATTTGATACAGAATATTTTGCACAGAAAGGAAATGGTATGAATTATTGGGAGTAGGGAAGCCCAGAATATGTTATTAGTAATGTCCCTTCCCCCTTTCTTCCAGAGGAGAGAAAAATTTTCACATATTTTACTATATCTACGCTGGTCTTTATCACCAAAAGAAACTTTCTGAATTTAGACTTCCTGAGGAAAAGCCTCCTAGGTAAGTGTCAGGGGTTTTAGTTATTAATTTTTAATGAATATACAACTAGAAATTGATAAAACTTTTAAGGAGAGCTATTCTCCTAACTGGACACTCAGTCTCTTTAGCCGAAACACCCACAAGAAATGGCAGGAACTACATCTCCCTTTGAATTTTCTAGAAAGTTCAAAAACTCAGTTGCAGCCATTTTATTCAGCCATGTACACCATTATTTCATCACAGAATTAGACTGTAAGGGAAATGACCTTGCAAAAAAAAAATGCCCAATGATGCCCTAGTGTTTGAGATGCCATTTGCCAAGTCAGTGCTCATTCTGTTTGATCATACTCCTTGTAGGTACATAGCTGATGAAACTGGAAGGGTGATGCATGACATAACTTCCAAGGAGTCTTACAGAAGACAGTTTGAAGCAATTCAGCATTGCTTCAGGATTATAGGGTTCACTGACAAGGTAAGTGATTGTTAGAAAAGAAGGATACTCAAGTGTTAATATTCTTGGACAATGTGAGCGAAGACGTGAATGTTCTAACTTGGGGCAGGATGGTTGCTTTTCAAACACCATGCTGGTCAGGTGGGACCCAAGGACCAGAAACATTGTCGTCACCTGAGAGCTTGTTAGAAATGTGAACTCTTGGGTCTAACCAAGAATGGCTGAATCAGAATCTGCATTTTAGTAAGATGTACGGGTGAACATTAAAATAGAAGTACTGTTGTAAGTGCCATGTGCCTATGAATTGCTATCACTGTCATCAGTTCACTCCAGCTATGACAGCTGACACCAAAACAATACTGTTCTTTCCTGAGTTGGGGTTGTTCCAACCATTGAAGTGAATTGTGTAGTAGGGGTTCAGGAATATGCAGGTTTCACCCAACCCACAGAAATATATTTATACAAGTAGTTTTCCTGTGCTTCTAGACAAATTCAACCCTTTCAACTTTCTTGCAGTCACTTCCTTCTCCGTGGTGCACAGTTGCACATTATTAACTGCAGCTCTAAGTACTGTGCTGTTCTTATCACAGCAGGTACAGGATGTCTCTATTAAATATATGCCAGGGGTGACAGAAAATATTTATAACCCTAGGCTCAAATATTACTCTGTGATACATTTATGTCATAATTGCTGGGCTTCATGCCATCAATTTTGTAAAATATACAGATTCTTTTGCTTTTCCAACAAAGGAGGTGAATGATTAGGAGGTAGGTGAGAGTATTTAAATCTTCAGGGATTAGATTACAAGACACTCAAGTTACCCTGGGACAGCCACTCTGGATAAAGGATTGCTTTTGTAATCCAATGAGTATGGCCAGCCCTTTCCTCCCCAGCATGGTTGATTTTAGTCATAATAATACCTTTCTTCTTTCTAGCCAGCTGTTAATTTTCTCTGTCAGCCTCCCACAGACTTTAAACTGACAGACAGTGGAAAATCCCAAAGGTCAGGTAAAAATAGAAATATATTTCCCTTGGCTCCTCAGAAGAGAGCAATTAAACAGGTTCCAGCATTATTAAAGGACCTTCATGGTTATTAATATATAGTACTGGTTGTTATCAAAGATGCATCACCAGAAGAGTCAGTGTTTGGTGGAGAGAGTCGTAGGGCCATTTAAAGTCACCTGTGTCATGTCAGTGTGTTTAGGGACATACTTCCTTAAAAGGTTACAGGAACAATAGAGAAGTCAGCTGTAGGGTTAATATTGTGCTTTCAGTGAGTACAATGATGGCTGTAGGATGCTGTGAAGAGATTGGTCCTAGCTCTAAAGGAAAGTATTTGATATCGGCACTGTTCTCATGCTAGAAATGTACTGCAAAAAATTTTAAGATAACATATTAAAACAAAAGATTAAATATGCTAAGTATGTATTTGTGAAGTAAGCAATTCCTAACATCTGTGGGAAGAAAGTGTAGTAGAAATGACTGCATGAATAGATATGAAAAGAAGGAAATGTAAAATGTGGTAAACATTTTAAATTTGTGCCTGGTCTGGACTGTTAAATTAATAATTAGATTGTAATTATATATATGTGTGTATATTTACAATGTCCCATGTTAATTCATACTGGAAATAGACATCATTTTTGTCAGTTAACAACCTTGGAAATGGAAGGAACAGGCTGGATTTTATCTTTCTGATCCTAAATTCTTTGGTTATATATTTGTCTCTGTCTCTACAGACAGCCTGTTTTGCTGAATTGACTCAGTTTGCTTTATGTTTATAAACTCAAATTAGTTTGACTAATTGAGAAAGATTCAGTTGAATGTAGTCAGGCAGCAGATGCCAACAGAACTTTCTCTTAAGTTTTTCTGAGGGACATTTCTAGACAGAGCTTAAATGAACTGGTCAATTTAATAAAAATTATGGTCACTGTCCTCTCTTTTAATGTTATTAATTCCCTGCAGGAAGCCCTTCCGTTTTACTTAAGCCCTTAGAGCAAAATTATAAGTAACAAAACCCTTAGTGTGAACATGGGAGCTTGAATTTTAATTCTAGGACACAGGCTGAAAGTATCTGAAAGAACACTTGACCCTAGGTTTATTGTAAAGAAATTTCTCTGGTGTAAGGAGTCTTCTAATAACATTGATTATTCCTTGTGGAGGGGTGGGGTGACGGGGTGGGGCTTATACCTAAAACCCTATTATGAAGATCAGTGCTTTTCTACTCTTATTTTTTAATTAAACCATACTATTTTTGTTTAATATTGTGCTTGTCTTGCTGCTATATGAATTATCATAACATATTAAATAAATTGATATGTTTATATGGAATACTACATGAAGATTTTTTTGGCAGATTATCTGTGATGGTCAAGATTGGACTTCTACTGCAGATCCCTTGGTGAAGCGGTTAGAGAGACGTCTTTGAGATTAGGGCAATTTTTTTTCCCCTTTCTTCAAAACAGATTATGAGTTGGAAGAATACTGCTGAGAATAGACTGAAGGTTATTTGTTAAAATGTAAATTGGGGGTTGAGGATTTCTAGTGTCTTAATGCCAGACTACAGGACTTAACCATTGACTTAATTTTTTTTTGAAGTATGGTTGATTTACAATGTTGTATTAGTTTCTGGTGTACAGAATAGTGGTTCAGTTTTATATATAATATATATGTATATAATTTTTCATATTCTTTCCATTATAGGCTATTATAAGATATTGAATATAGTTCCCTTGTTATTTATCTATTTTGTATATAGTAGTTTGTACCTGCTAATGTCAAATTCCTAATTTATCCCTCCCCCCCTCCCTTCCCTTTGGTAACCATAACTTTGTTTTCTTTGTCTCTGTGATTCTTTTTGTTTTATAAATAAGTTCATTTGTGTCACTTTTTAGATTCCACATATAAGTGATATCATATGATTATTTGGCTTTCTCTGATTTACTTCACTTAATATGATAATCTCTAGGATCATCCATATTGCTGCAAATGGCATTCATTTTTTTTTTTTTATGGCTGAGTAGGATTCCATTGTATTATATACCACATTTTCTTTATCCATTATCTGTTGACAGACATCTGAGTTGCTTCCATGTCTTGGTTATTGTAAATAGTGCTGCTATGAACATTGAGGTGCAAGTATCTTTTGAATTAGAGCTTTCTCCAGTTGTATGCCCAGGAGTGGGATTGCTGGATCATTTGCAAGTCTATTTTTAGTTTTTTAAGGACTCTCCATAGTGTTTTCCATAGTGGCTACACCAGACTACATTCCCATAAAGAGTATAGGAATATTCCCTTTTCTCCATATCCTCTCAGCATTTATCATTTGTGGACTTTTTAATGATGGTCATTCTGACTGGTATGAGGTGGTGCATCATTGTAGTTTTGATTTGTATTTCTCTGATAATTAGCAATACTGAGCAGCTTTTTGTATGCCTATTGGCCACCTGTATGTCTTCTTTGGAGAAATATCTATTTAGGTCTTCTGCCCATTTTTGGATTGAGTTGTTGTTGTTGTTGTTGTTATTGAGCTGTATGAGCTGTTTGTACATTTTGGAAATTAAGCCCTTGTCAATCATGTCATCTGCCAATATTTTCTCCTATTCCATAGGTTATCTTCGTTTTGTTTATGATTTTCTTTGCTGTGCAAAAGCTTGTAAGTTTGACTAGGTTCTGTTTGTTTATTTTTGCTTTTGTTTCTGTTATCTTGGGAGACTAACCTAGGAGAACATTACTACAATTTATGTCAGAAAATGTTTTGCCTATGTTCTCTTCTAGGAGATTTATGGTGTCCTGTCTTATGTTTAAGTCATTAAGCCATTTGAGTTTATTTTTGTGTATGGTGTGAGGAGTGTTCTAACTTCATTGATTTATATGCAATTGTCCAGCTTTCCCAACACCACTTGCTGAAGAGACTGTCTTTTCTCCATTGTGTATTCTTGCCTCCTTTGTTGAAGATTAGCTGATGGTAGTTGTGTGAGTTTATTTCTGGACTCTCTGTTATGTTTCATTGATCCATATGTCTTTTTTTTAATGCCAATACCATGCTGTTTTGATTACTTTAGCTTTGTAGTATTGTCTGAAATCTGGCTCAAGCTTTGATCTTTTTCCTCATTATTGCTTTGGTTATTCTGGATCTTTTGTGATTCCATATAAATTTTAGGATTATTTGTTTTAGTTCTGTGAAAAATGTCCTAGGTAATTTGATAGGGATCTCATTAAATCTGTAGATTGCTTTGGGTAATATGGCCATTTTAACAGTAATAATTCTTCCAACCCAAGAGCATGGGATATCCAGTTCTTTAAACCACCTTCAGTTTCCTTTATCAGTATTTTATAGTTCTCAGCATGTTTTTTACACTTTATTGATGTATGATTGACCTGCAAAAAATTTTTTTAAACTGATCATTGACTTTTAAGATACAAATATTGTTAGGCTCTGAAAAGGGAACTGAATGAAGGCATTGGAATAGAGCCTGTAAGGAAGAAGGCCCTTCAGCTGGGCCTAATGTAGTGCTTTGGGCATAAGTGGTAAAAAAACTAAAGACTTATTGAAAAAGGAGCAGGGTAAAGAGAGACTGAGAGGGCAGGTAAACTCCTAGGGAGATACCAGGGACACAACTGTGTGAGATGCCCGTGATCCTGGCTGGGGGCAGTTTCCTTACATCAGCTCCAGGCTAACAGAGGAAACCAAGGTTCTTCTTGACTTCCCCCTTAGTCTCAACTTTATGGAGAGAATTTCTACCTCAGTGAAAGGAGTATCGTCTGAGAAAAAGAGAGAAGTCAAGACCATACATTCTGAATAGGGCTTTGGTGGAGAAATGCTCTTCCTTCCCCCACTTTTGCTGATTAGTGATGAAACTGAGTTCATACGCATCAACGGTGAACTGGGGAGCCTATCTGGAGTGATTAGTTTTCTTGATTTTTTTAAAAAATCAAAAAAATTTTTTCTTTAATTTTTTAAAAAAATTTTCCTGAGTGAGGTGATTCCATTTTATCATATAGAAAATTGGAAACTGGTAAGAGAACTGCATAGCAAGATTCTGTTGGAAAGGCAGGGATGCCAGGAAAGGGTCCAAAGCTGGAGATGAGGCCAGAGAGAATGAACAAAGTGAAAAATCCCTCCCAGGCCAGCTGTGGGGAGGAGAGGAGAGACACTGGATTAAGAAGTACTGGGGAGGGAGGAGCAATCCCACAGATGGACGCACTGCTGATTGAACTCTACCACTGTATAGGTCATGTTTTGACCTGAACGCAAGAGTGCATGTAGATTCTTAGGCCAGAAAGGAAGAACTAATTAACCCAAGGGTAGGACTAAAGACCACTGGAATAGCCTGGATATGGAGCATAGAGGGCACTGTAAGGCTGGTGTCTCCATAATGAGGTAAGCGGTGGACACCCCTTCTCGAGTTTCTTTCTCTGAACCAAGAAAGGAAGCTCAGCCTACTGTTAACTTCAGTCTTTTGCACAGTGCTTGAACCCCAAAGTTTTTGCTGAAGGTTATGGATAGTCTTCCTCTTTAAAAGAGGAAATGTCTGAGCATTGTGCTGAAGAGGATGTTGCCAAAGATGCAACGGGGTGAGATGCTGGTCTCAAGGGGGTGGTCTTTGCCTGCCATTTCCTTTGGGGACGATCACCCGAGCGGTGAAATGCCTGGAAGCCTTATTCTGGGAGGTTTCATAGCTTGTATGGTTACACATGGTATATGTGTGTGTGTTTTAATTAGAGGAAATACTTTTTCCCCCTAAGTATATTGAGAGTTTTAGACATGCTCCTGAGATAACTGGGTATAGAAATCACAGAGAACTTACTGCTGTGGAGTCTGTTTCACTCTCTGGGATCTGCTTCTGTGGGAAGTCGCTGGTTGCATTCTGCAAGCCTCACCCTGTATTGATCAAGGTAATGAGGTTCTGTCATGTTAAATCCAGGCTAGTCCCAGAAAGCCCATTTGGTAGATGTTCTCCTTAGCTGCTCTTAAGTTGTGTGATTAAAATAGTGATTCTTGAAGTCAGAAACATGACATCTTGCCTTTGATTTAGAAGTTTGGAGAACAATATTTATGTATAGGAGAAGCCCAGTTTAAAATCCTCATTTGTCTTTGTAGCATTATTGGGTATCCAGCAGATGTCACTATTACAGTCTGTGTTCAGTTTTTTGGGCTTTACTGAGTAATGTTTTCAGGAAGGCTCCATTTGGGGACAATGCTTTATCAATGGCCTAATGACAGTTCCTATTTGTTTGCTGCTGTGTCTAATACTAAATCAAGTTGCCTGCCTGAATATTTTTTTGTAGAAGTGCTTTCACTATAAACATAGGATGCAGACATTTTCTGGCTATATATTTTATTTTTCACTTATAGGAAATGCAACTGTTTGAATACATAAATGTACTATCTTTTTTTTACCATTAATACTACTTATATATTCCACTTTCAATATAGAAAAAGTACTTCGATCGTTTGAACCATTTTTACCCACATGACTTTTGATTTTGCCAATTTTGTGAAGTTTTTTCCCCCGCATTAACCCAGTTCTTCTACAATTCAATTCAGTCTGACACTGTCTGCCTGGAATTAGTGTCAGATCGTACAAGTTAGGGGCTTAGTCCCACAAGACTGCCCCCACCTCAGACACCAATTGCCAGTCCCAGGATTCTCCTATTTCTGATGCACCAGCTATAAATTAGGGCTTCCCAATACCCCTTCCTCAGGTTCAGTGATTTGCTAGAAGGACTCAGAACTCAGGAAAACAGTTTACTTACTATTACTGGTTTATTATAAAGGATTCAGCTCAGGAACAGACAAATGGAAGAGATGCATAGGGTCAGGTATTGGGAGAGAGGGCACCACCTCCTCTCACCACCTTCATGTGTTCAGCAACAGAAGTGCTCTGAACCTTGTCAATTAGGAGTTCTAATAGAGGCTCTATTTCGTATGCATGGCTGATTAAGTCATTGCTTATTGCTTATTAACTCAATCTGCAGCCCCTGTCCCCTCCCCTCCTCCATGAGGGGGTCCAGGATTTGGCTAAAAGTTCCAACCCTTTAATAATGTGGTTGGTTCCTCTGGCAACCAGCACCCCTCCCCCATCCTCAGAGAGTCATCTCATTAGCACAAACTCAGGAGTAGTTGAAAGGGGCTTGTTATGAATAACAAAGGATACTCTTGACACCCCTATCATTCAGAAGATTCCAAGGGTCCTAGAAGCTCTTGTGCCAAAAGTTGTTGTGAAGATCAAGTAAATATATTTCTTGTCACAACATCACAAATAATTTCCAGTGAGTCTTTCAGTATAGTTCCTGATCTCATTCGTAATGTATACGCCATCATTTAAGTCCAAAATGTTCTAGTGAACCATCAACTATTTCATAAAAGCTATATTCAAAAGAGGTTAAGGAAGTATCTCCTCTCTTTTTTTGAAGAAAGAACCATACCTGAATTTGGGAGCTGATATTAGTTAGGGTGAAAGTCTAAAAATGACTTAAAGAACAAAAAAGATCAGTTCTCTCTAATACAAGCATCCCAAGGTAAGAGGTTCAGGTTGCCAGACATCTCTGTTCCATCCAGTCATTGGTCTCAGGCATCCTAATCAATGGCACGGTTGAGGCTGGGTTTCTGGAGTTCTGGCAGCAATAGTGGGAAAGAAAGCATGGAAGAGGCAGTCTCGCTTCCATAAGGCCAGGCCTGGAAGTGATCCACATCATTGTGTGTGTTCCTTCGTTAAGAGTTTAGTTACACGGCCACCCCTAAATGCAAATGAGGTTTAGAAATTTGTTTGTGTGCCCAGGAAAGATGTGAGGATGGGCATTGGTGGACAACTAGCAGGTTCCACCCCAGTGCTGGTAGTTCATTGGTTTGAATGGCAATGACCAAACATGGCTATCAATGTCCTTTTCAGGAAGTGCACTCAGTGTACAGAATTTTGGCTGGGATTTTGAATATTGGAAACATTGAGTTTGCAGCTATTTCTTCTCAACATCAGACTGATAAAAGTGAGGTGCCCAATGCTGAAGCCTTGGAAAATGGTAATTATTTGATGCTTTGCACTGTGAGTTGCCAAAGTGCATGTTTCTTTCGCTTTGGTAGTTTTTCAGGACTCTAAAATACAGTGTGCTGTTGATAGTCCTATTGGCTCTGGGGTTTTTCACTAACCAGTATTTCCTAGAGGCTATTTTATAGAACATCAGGGTTTTTTTTTCCATGAACTACAAATAGATGTTCTTCAGAAAAGAATTCTGTGGTGGGTAACTTTGGGCAGTGATTCTCAACAGTGGCTGCTTTGGAAAATCATACACAGATTTTTCAAAAAAATGCAGGAGGTCAGACCTCACTCAATTCACTGAATCAGCATCTGCAGGGGATAAAGCAGCCACCTATTTATTTTTAAAGTTCCACAGGTGATAATGGTGGCCCAAGGAATAAGAATTCTGAGTTAGAAAAAAAAACAGATTTAAATAGACACCTTTTGTATTAAACCGCAGCACTTTTTCGTGGCCTTTAGTATACTAATGTGCTTTGTGACTCTCTAAGAGCAGACGGTAGTCTCCAGCAGTTGCTCCAACTAATTTGACCACGACTACCTCCTTCCACATTTTTCCATCTAACACCTGTGAAAGGCTCTTACAAGTTTGGGAGGTACTGCTTCAGTCTAGGTGCTTTGGGGATTAAGGACGGGGCTTGTTTATCCCAGAATCTGAAGTGCTGGGGATACAGCCTGAACACGTAGCAGATGTAGAATAAATGCTGGCTGGCTGGATGAATGGATGGATGGATAGATGACTACATCTTCTCGTGTCTTCTTTACCCTCTGTTCTAGCTGCTTCTGTTCTCTGCATCAGCCCTGAAGAGCTCCAAGAGGCCCTCACTTCACACTGTGTGGTCACCCGGGGTGAGACCATCATCCGCGCCAACACCGTTGACAGGGCCGCAGACGTCCGAGATGCCATGTCCAAAGCCTTGTATGGGAGGCTCTTCAGCTGGATTGTAAATCGCATCAATACACTCCTGCAGCCAGACAAAAACATATGGCAAGTTCTCCTGGGGAGCAGAGGCCTTAGGGAGGGCTGTCACCGGCCCAGGTCTCTCATAGAGTTTGCAAAAGGAAGCATTTGGTCCTCTCTTGAGTTTCTTTTAGTGAAGCTCTCAGGCTATCTCCTTTAAGAGACACAGTGGGATCCAGGAGAGCCATAGCATTTATACCTGAAAGGCACACAATTGACGGAGCCATTATATGTTGAAGAGAACAGGCTTGGCTGGGAGCTGGGCAAACTGGGTATGCATCCAAGCTCCACAGCTTAATCAGTGCTAGTTCTAAGTTACAGTTTCCTCATCTGTAAAATGAGGATAATGCCCTCCTCATGGTGGTGTTTTTAGAATCAACTGAGACAGTTCATGAAAAGTGTTAAAGCATAGTATCTCACATCATTACTACCACTTTTTCTTTGATAAGTAAGCATCAGCGTTTCTGGAGTGTGGAAGAATTAACAACATCAAATTCTAAAAAGTCTTCTACCAGCTAAGCTTTGTGGGTGGGCAAGTGGAAGAATGAACGAGCAGCAGCCCCAGCCCCTTCAAACAGAGTGGTTCCTCTTTAATTTCTCTATAGGTGGAGCTTCTGAGGAAGATGTGAAAGGATTCTACTACCTTAAAAAAAGAATTTGGCAGTACTGTTGAGAGACTCAAGGAGCAAATGGTTTAAGACTTAGTTTCCCCCTCACAGGTGGCAGGATGCTGCTTTCCCTGAGTGGCTGCAAGTGTTGATAAAGACGCGGGCACATACCTTCTCACTGTCCTGAGATGGCTGTCTCCTCCCCTAAGAGGTTTTCTTCTCTCTCATGCAGCGCTGCTGACGGTGGTATGAATGTGGGGATCTTGGATATTTTTGGATTTGAGAACTTTCAGAGGAATTCATTCGAGCAGCTCTGCATAAACATCGCCAATGAGCAAATCCAGTACTATTTCAGTCAGCACGTTTTTGCTCTCGAGCAGGTAACAGTGAACTCTGAAGTCACGAACTCAATGGGGAAGGCGTCTGCAGGTTGCCCAGAGTTTGAAGCAGAAACCCTGTTAGTCAGGCTAACAGGTCAAAGACTCTTAAAAAAAAAAAATCACTGGTGAGGCCATCCTGTCAAAATAAATTGGCAGTCTAAATTTAGTCTGAAAAAAAGAGGTCTCCATTTCTATGGAAAGGTACATTTCCTCACTTGAATGAAGCTGGTGACAAGCCAATTATTTAAATGTTGTTTCCAAACTGTTTCATGTGCATTGCCCAAAATGCTACATTCTCTTCTACTTTATTTAACTAAAAATATCTATGATCATGCCTGAAATAACACAGGATGATCTTGAATTCGAGATACAGGTGCTTGTTGTTCTTAACTCCAAAACTGGCCACCCTGTCCCCTGTCTCCTTCACACCAGGTCCCACAGGAAGTGGATGGATATTTTCAGGGAGTAGTAAGATCTGTTCTTGGTTTTTTCAAAATGAAAGTCTTTCACCGTAAGTTTAATGATAAATAAAACCAGGTGTGAAGCTAGTGGACCCAAAGTCTAGGGGCCCTTCTCCTCCACCCCAATCCATACCCCAACCCCAAGGCTCTCCATTATGAAGTAGTTGCAATAACTGAACATTCTGACCAAGCCCCTTGTTTTAATGCAGAAGTGAGGACACACAAACTGGACTGTAATGAAATAAACACAAAGACGTGGACTGAAAATACCAGTATTGGTTTTATCACTGGAACTGGATAAATCCATATTACACTCCTCTCCCTGCCCACCTTGTACAAAACTAGACCTACAAAACTAGACCTTGTTTCAGTCCAGGTCACTTCCATTTATTTTCTCAGGAAAACTGGAGGTTTTCTAGTTTTTTAGTCTGAGAGGATTCCTTTGCAGGAGATAGAAGTTTGCTTTCTTCCTGGTTTCAACTATACTTGTCACCAAAATAAAATTTTTCCAGCTTCCCTTTCTTTCTACACCAGTTTCTAAATTATGAGTTAACAAGTCGGTGTTTGGGAGAGAGAGAGCCATCTCTTCTGTTGCCTGCCCCAGGCCACCCTTAGGTCAGACTGAAACCCAAAGCTCCAACAGTATTCTATGCAGTAGAGTCCTTTACTATTCACATAAAGTCCTTTACTACTCACCCTGTTCAGAGTTGCCAGACACAGAAAGTGCATGCAGGCTGGTGGTCCCTAGGCCAGTTTTGGGCTGGAGAGAGTCACAATCCATTTCCTTCCAGATGGAATATCAGAATGAGGGTATTGACGCCATACCCGTGGAGTATGAGGACAATCGCCCACTCTTGGATATGTTCCTCCAGAAACCCCTGGGACTGCTTGCACTGTTGGATGAGGAAAGTCGGTTTCCCCAAGCAACTGACCAGACCCTGGTTGGTAGGTACTTTTTGGAAAAGGCTTATACGTGCAGAAGAGAACTTGGCTACTTGGCTCATGTCATCAAATGAGTGTGGTTTAAGGAATCTTTCCTGGGTACTTAGGCCACCCAGTGATTGTGAA
Organism: Camelus ferus; assembly: GCF_009834535.1. Taxonomy (NCBI): domain Eukaryota; kingdom Metazoa; phylum Chordata; class Mammalia; order Artiodactyla; family Camelidae; genus Camelus; species Camelus ferus. The sequence continues at coordinate 44,526,733 of NC_045700.1, forward strand.
AATACAGACCCTGCTTTTAATGAATTAAAATGTTCAGCAAATGTCCTGGTAGAATTTTGTGTCATCAAGCAAACTTGTCACCATCTGTCAAACCCTCCTCACTTTCCTGTTTCTGCAAATGGAAATACCTTTGCCCTGTGTCAATGTCATTTTACACCTTCTGCTCCCTTATTTCTTATAACCAGTACAGAATTCTACCCCCCCCCCCACCTTTTTCATGCCCTTCTCTCATGTCTCTACCTGGACCCCCATCCATCTTTAGTCCAAGTTTGTATAAAAGCCCCTTCTGGTCTCCTGGCTTCCAGGTCATATTATACCCCTCCTCCCAGCTCATTATTCTTCCTAAAGCCACCTTTTCATTTGGGTTACCATTATCTATGGAGTGATGATAAAACACCTCCTCCCGGTGTTAAACACCCTCTCTACTCTACCTGTGCTCCTCTTGACCTTCACCTCCTCCTCCTTGAATCTTCAATGTTGGACATGATCCTATCTCTCACTTATATTATGAGATCCTTGAGCCACAAGACCCCAGTCTTCGCATGCCTTTACTACTGAGCGCAGTTCCTCACACAGTGGACGCTCTGTCACAACAACAGCGGAATTGTTTATTGAGGGAGGAATGGGAAGTTTCAAGCCTTTTCCCAGGATGGAAAATTGATTTGTGGGAGAGATTCACTTCTAGGAGTTGAGGTTGTCACCCTCAGTGGCTTCCTTTTTATCTATAAAATTGTCACAAGTTGCCAAGAGGAGTATAAACCAGGGTTACTTGCCTTCTGTGGGATATCTTCGTAGTTCTAAAGCTCATTGGCTGGGCTTCTGGTGTAATCAGTGCCCATGCTAGGACTTCTCAGAGCAGAACGTGAGATCTTAGGGAGCAGCCTGACACTAAAGACAACATGAAACAACGAAGAGAGGACTTGATTGTAAATGCCCATGTTACTGGGGTTTGGGGGGCTCTTTCTCCGTTATTGTTCATCCAAGAATAGTATCAGGCTACTCTGAAATTCCTCATTCTGGGTAATTGTGGTTCGAGGAGCACATTTTTGTCTGAAGGAGCGAACAGTTCCTGTTGTAACTTTTAAACATGAAAATCCACGCAGATAAATTTGAAGACAATCTCCGGTGCAGATACTTCTGGAGGCCCAAAGGGATGGAGCTGTGCTTTGGCATTCAGCACTATGCTGGGAAGGTGAGGCGAGTCAGTTATTAAACCTGAATTTGACAAGGGGTGAGTGTCTGTGTTACGCTGTTTGTGCCACTCCTGGAGTTGCTTGCCAGTTTCTTTCTCCTCTTAATTCTTCTTGAGAACCTAATCATAATTCCCAAGCTTTCTCAGTGGTGTTGCTCACAGAAAGCCGCCCCTGGCAAAGAAGCAGTTTCTCGTGGGGGTGGCCCACAGAGCTGCTATCTGCTTCTCACCTGAGGTTTGGCCTCAAAGTGACAGCTCTCCAGAGAGAAACGTATCACAGCTTTTGGAGTGCTTAGTGGTGAACGTTCACATTTAGAAGTTATTTGGAGATGTGTGAGTAACAGAGGAGAGTTAGTATCCCAGTTGGGCTCAATTTTTAGTATTTTAAATGTGTGTCTACAGGGCCCCAAAAATGTCTAGATGAAAATTCACTTTATCATACAGATGTTAAGCTTTTACAATATGAACTAAAATCTCCACTTTTCATACATTATGGCTCAATCTCAATTTCATGTTCCTGAAGCAGATTAGTGAGTGATTCAGGAAATTCTCTCCTCCCATAGCCAGCAATTCATTGCTCAAGGTACTCTCGAAGGAGTCATTTGAATGATGGCCAGTTGATTCTGGCGGGGTCTGCTGAGGCCCCAGGCCCAGAACGTGGTAGGAGTTCAACAAAAGGCATTTTGGATTATTTTGTTGATTTGAGACCTATTGAAATGATTCTTTACATTCATATCACGCCGTTGAAATTAATTTTGCCTGACTGGACATTGGTTGAAAGGCAGTCTAATACAAGTGAAGGGGTTGTTTTTCTCCTCACATGGTATGAGATGATATCTGTTTTGGATCTTGCTTAGAAATTGCAATCCAGTTTTTGCTCTTAAAAGTTTTATTTCCCTTAGCCTTGAAGCCTGACTGCACATCCCACCCACCCTGGCCCCCACATCCCTGTTCTTCTCTTCTGCCTCCTGCTCCCATCCTCCTCCTCGCACCTCTCTTTCCATCTCTCTGTCCTTTTATACCTGTTCCATACCCACCCTCCTCTTCCCTCTTTCTTCTTCTCTTTTCTTGATTTTAAGGGGAAAAGGATCCTTTTCCTTTGGGGCTCTGTGTCCTTTCCTGAATTCCTTTGCCACTCAACACTTACTTCCCTGGAGCATTCCTTAAAATTTGTCTGACCTGGATCCCCTCCGTCCCGAGAACTGAGAACTGCTCAGAATCCCTGAGCCATCACTCAGGTGCCACTACTGCCTTGAGAAGCAGTGAGAGGACAGTAGGTGTGAGCATGGAGCTACACTGCCTGTGTTGGGGTTGCCTGCCCATCACGGGTGAAATGTGTGATCATGGGCACAGTATTCAGCGCTTCTCTCGGCCTCTGTTTGCCCACCAATAAAATGGAGACAGTAACAGTGTTTTCCTCATAGGATGGATGCTTCATATTGTGAGTGCCCAATATAAGTATTTTGATCTGATATTTCAATATGACTCTCTTCTTCAAAGAACAGTTGAATGAGAAGTTAAGATAAACTGGCCTCTAAAAAATTACAATTTTCCTCCCTTATCTGGTGGTCTGAATTTAAAAGCATGCTGTGTCAAGATGAATTTTATACAGAGGTAGATTAACGACCGACCTCAGACAGCATGCCAGTGTCACCAGTGATGGACAGTATTGACTAACTTGCGATTTGCTATTCACGTTGCAGGTATTATATGATGCTTCTGGGGTTCTTGAGAAAAACAGAGACACTCTCCCTGCTGATGTGGTTGTCATACTGAGAACATCAGAAAACCAGCTTCTTCAGCAACTCTTTTCAATCCCTTTGACCAAAACAGGTACTTGGCACCCCTCTGAGAGCCCTAGGCCTAATGTTTCTGCAAGTCCTCTGGAGTTTTCCCGTAGTATCTAAAACACTACAGAGGCTGCACTGCTCACGTTTTGAACTTTGAGCAGGGGTAAAGGGCTGTTCAGCTAAGTTCAAGAAAAGGAAAAATGACTATTTCTTTTGCATCTAATTGCACAGCATCAATATATAAATGCATGTGTACACAGACACACTCACACACTTTCCGTAACATCAGCTCTTAGACTTCTCATTTTCTCTGCCTGCTTTTTATTCTTCCACTTATAAAACCATATGTTATCATCAATTCATGCTAACACTCTAGAGTGGTCTTGATTTACTTAGAATTACTGGGAAGATTATTTCTATTTATGTATGGTTTCAAGTAAAGGGACTGGGGCCAAAATCATCCAATCAAGGGGTCCTCAGGAGTCAACTGTTCTAACTTCCCACCTAGCTTCACCCCACCACTCTCCTAAACCAACCTGAAACAGGTCTGTCGGTGGCCTGCGTACATAGCCTTTGCCTACCTACAGTCCGCTTCTGTTTAGTTGCTCAGTCAGTCCTCATACCAGGAGCAGGAAACTAGGGCCGATAAATGGAACATCCTGGTCTTTGCTGTTTCACCAAATGGATTCTAATTGGGTCAAGCTCCTTTGGTTTATCTGGGATTCTGCTGCCTTTGACTGGGCAGCAGACCCCATCTTCCCATAGCTCTCCTCTCCAGGGCTTTCTGTTTTTCAGGTTGTGTCTGGAAACAGCTGCAGATATGCTTTTAAGAAAGGAGGCAAAGAAACCTCTTTATCATTGTGCATAATTTCTTCTTTTCTTTCCATGTCCCTTGTGAAAACATTGACAGCATGTCTAGCATGGGGCCTTCGCATGCTAAAAGAGAGTGGTTGCCAGGTCTGAATTTTAGCCACATGCAAAGGAATGAAAAGCTTGGTTAAGAAAAAAGTCACAGTCTACAACCTTGGCTTCATCTTTATTTTGAAGCCAGGTTCTCAGCTTTTCTCAAACGTGTTCGTTTAAGCAAAGATAGTAGAGTGCCCATCAGAAGGCTGCCCTGCAGCTTCCTTTCCATACCTCCCTTGGGCATAGCCAGGATTTGATTCATTATCAACTTCTGGGAGTGTGGGCAGGTGTGGCAGGACTGGTGCTCCCTCATCAGACACTCAGGCATATGGACTCACTAGGTGAATCTGTACAGAGGCAAAGACATGACCATTATTAATAGGATACTTCTCTTTGAAATAAAATCTATCCAAATAGCTTCTTAGCTAGCATTTATACTCTCCCATAAATATGAGTGACGACTTGTCAGATCTGTTCACAACTTTCGAATTTCTAATTTTTCAACCTTTGGCAAAGTGAAAACAAGTTTGCAGTCTGGGCCACTAGGTGGCGCTATGCAAGAAGTCAGCTCTGCAGCCAGCCTCCTGTTGCCCTTGATCACCTAAAAGCCAGGAGGAACAGGAACAAAGAGATAGACTCTGCTCCTTATTTTTTGTTTTCTGCAAAAGAATTTTCCTCATGCCTTGTAACGCTTTCTGAATCTTGCCTTGAAACTGTACTCCACACCACCTGGAAGAAACAAAAATGAAAAATAAGACTAGAGCAAACGTGTTTTCCTGACAATCTCCCTGGTATTCCTGATTTGTATATTATGCAGAATAATTTCTTTTGAAATCCTTAGCTTCCTTTTCTTCACATTTTGAGTTTAATTAAGAAGCCACGAGTCTACATCAAAACTAATAAGCTTGATTCTGTTTTCTTTTTCTGAACTTACTCATGTGAAAATGCCTTCGATCAACAGACATTTATAGAACAGCTGCTAATGATAAGGCACTGTATAGGCAGCAAAGGGCAATATAGAGGTAAAAATAGTATGGCTTTGCCTAAAAGCAACTGGAACTTTCTTTTACCTTCCTGTTCTATCTGGAATTGAACACTAATTTATCTCCTTATGATGCTATTTGCCCTCAAACCTCAGTTCTAAAGAGATTGTGCATCCTGTGTTGAAGGTCAGAATATTAATTAAACTTCTAAATTTTAAAACCTCCCTACTCTATATTTTTTGGTTTTATTATATTACAGCCTTTGAAAGTGGGAACACCTTCCTGGACAGAAATAGGCTGTATTGTTTTGGTGAAAATGCAAAGACTTGTATATTCCTTATGAAGGGAGACGTGGCTTTCCAGCTCAGCATTCTGCATGGAAGCAAGGTCCTACACATCCTGGCATTTTGGAAAAGAATATGCTAATATTTTCAGTGCATGAGAAACCATTTTCTTGGTTGTTTTAATTTTTATTTATCTTGTCTCAAACCCTTAAATTCTTAAATGGGGCACTAGTTCAGTGAGCATAGATATCAGGGATGGTTATTTTACAAACTTTTTTTAGGGGGTGAACTGCAGAAAAGAAGGAAAAAGATCAAAGTTGGGAAACTTTGGAGGCTGTTAACCCCAAACTTAAAAAAGAGGTCTAACAAAAGACCTAAATAGACATTTCTCCAGTGAAGACATCCAGATGGCCAAAAGGCACATGAAAACATGCTCAACATCACTAATTATCAGAGAAATGCAAATCAAAACTACAATGAGGTACCCCATCATACCATCAGAATGACCATCATTCAGAAGTCCACAAATGATAAATGCTAGAGGGAGTGTGGAAAAAAGGGAACTCTCCTATACTATTGGTGGGAAAGTAGTTTGGTGCAGCCATTATGGAAAACAGTATGGAGATTCTTCAAAAAAGCAGAAGTAAACTTACCATATGATTGATCCAGCAATCCTACTTCTGGGTATATATCTGGAGGGAACTCTAATTTGAAAAGGTACATACACCCCAGTGTTCATAGCAGCACTGTTTACAATAACCAAGACATAGAAGCAACCTAAATATCCATTGACAAATGAATAAATAAAGAATATAATACAACAGAATACTACTCAGCCATAAAAAGAATGAAATAATGCCATTTGCAGCAAGATGGGTGGACCTAGAGATTATCACACTAAGTACAGTAAGCCAGACAGAGAAAGACAAATATTACATGGTATCACTTATATGTGGAATCTAAGAAATGACACAAATGAACTTATTTACAAAACAGAAACAGACTCATGGACATAGAAAACAAACTTAATGTTACCAAAGGGGAATTAGGGAGAGGAATAAATTGAGAATTTGAGATTAGCAGATAGAAATCTACTAGAGTAGACAAGTTTCTACTGTATAGCACAGGGAACTATATTCAATATCTTGTAATAACCTGTAATGAAAAAGAATATGAAATATATATATATGTATAACTGAAGAATCACTATGCTGTACACCAGAAACTAACACAACATTGTAAATCAACTGTACTTCAGTTAAAAAAAAAGAAGAGGTCCAGTGTTGGGCTTCTCAGTTTCAAGAGGGAAGACCTCTATGGGATGTTGGTAATGCTCTGGCTGCTGGTCTTGGTGGTAGTTACATGGATATTTACTTTATAGTATTCATTATGCTGTATGTTTATATTTTGTACACTGTAAGTGCAGCCCATTTCACAATAATATTTTCCCCCCAAAAGAAAGAGAAGCTATCTTAAAATGCAAAGAAAAACTCTAATTTTTTTTGTCTAAGTTTTCCTGTCCAGTGAAGTTGAAGTGTCCTGGCAGCCAGACTGCTGCTGTCCTTTGCTTTCAGACACAGGCATCAGAGAGCCTCTGGCTGACATTCCTTGAAACAGCCAGCCTCCTCTTTGGACCCCTGGACAGATGACAGTCCCTTCATTAGTGGATATCAAACAGAAGTATTGGTCCTTGGTTTAATCTCTTATCAGAGTTGAGAGGATTAACCTCTGGGTGTGTTTGTATAAAACCAGAGAGAGTAATCCAATTGGCATTTTCTTATTTCCTGTACCCACCTTCTTGTTCACTTTGGACACCCCCAAACACTGAAAAAGTTATAAAACATGGAGCATGAGATCACGAGGCCCAGGGTTGTCAGCTTCTCCCAGGTTCCTGCAGCTCCCTTACCAGCAGCTGTTTCTGCTGATGTGCAGCTGCCCCTGGCAGTGGAGATGCCTCTGCCTGAAAGGCACGCTCTCCTTCCTAGATGCTGAGTGAACATCCAGTAAACGAGGCAGCTGCAGGCAGTGTGGATTCTCTCCATTTCCCTCTTTGCTTTTGCCACCACTCTTTGGTCCACAGATGGGCCACTTCAGACGTGATGAAATTTTCTTTGTAATCCTTCCTGTTGATAAGAAATTCCCTGAAGACTTTATATGTGAAAATTTGATGTGGCAGCAACACTGCTTTCTAACCCTTCAGCTGGGACTTTTCAAACTGAATGATCGAGGTAGAAAAACATTAAAAGGAAGGATATTATAACAAGGTTCTGTGGCATATTCTCCTGTTTGGGGAATGCTCCTCTTGCTACGAGTAAACTAGAGAAAAGTTCAAAAGGCTCAGGGGAGAAAAGAAAGGAGGGGGTTTCAAAAGGAACTTGAAAAAAATCCATTTCTGTCTTTGAATCATGAATTCTGACTTCCAAATAGTAATTTGGGGTTTTAAAGGAGTTAGGAACTTGGGAGAAACTAGGAAAAACAAGAGTAGTGCAGAGGGGATATTCTTTGAGCCCAAAGTCTGGTTTTGCTTCAGAATCTGGAACTGAGTTTTCTCTCCATTGCCTTCTTCTGTCCAAGGACATTCGGGTTTCTCCCTTGGAATTTGGTTTGCAGTAAAAGTCAGTAGTAAAGTCTCTACCTTGACTTCCATTTGCTACCCTTTTTATTTGGATGGGGAGGGAGCAGGATGAGCTTCTTTTCTTTTTACTTTTAATTTTATTTTAATAGGAGACTAGAGAAAATTTAACATAGTAAGGCATTCTAAGCCAGGTCTACAGCACTGGAAAGGAGAGGGAGGTGGAAAAGGGATGAGTAAGTAAATAAGATGGGGAGCAAAGGACTCAGGGCAGAGAGAGGGAAGCAGGTTGGAAAAACGATGGTAAGTCCCTGACACTGATCTGAAATGCTGTGGGTGGTCAGGGATGGCTCCTGGAAGGAACAGCTTGTGGGTGAGAAAGGAAAACTTGAGCAGGGATGTTAAAGACTAACTAGAGAGAACCAAGGAGCCCCCAAGGAGTCTGTGTGGCTCTGAGTGTGAACAGATATTCAGCGAATATTTTTTCATTCTACATTTAGATCTGCATCCATTCTGAGTTAATTTTTGTGTAAGGTGTGAGGTTGAGATTTATTTTTTAAAACGAGTATGTCCAGTTCTAAAATAATTTATTGAAATGACTACCCTTTCTCCATTGATTGCTTTTACATTTGTCAAAAACCTATTGGTCCTATTTCTGTGGATCTGTTTCATTGGTTTGCATGTCAGACTCGTCACTGATTCCACACAGTCTTGACTCTTACAGCTTCAGAGTTAATCTTAAAAGCAGGTAGTGTGATTCCTCCAACTTTATTCTTCTTTTTCAAAATTGTTTTGGCAATTCCAGTGCCTTTGACTTTCCATGTAAATTTTTAAAAGTAGTTTGTCTATATCTATTAGAAAATCCTGTTGAGATTGTGATTATAAGTGCATGAAATCTGTAGATAAATTTGGGAAGAATTGACATCTTTACTATGTTGAATCTTTCAATCCATGAACACAGAATGTCTGCTTATTTGGATCTTCTTTGATTTCTTGAATCAGTATTTTGTTTTCAGCATATAAAGCCTGTACATGTTTTGTTAGATTTATACCTAAGTATTTCAATTTGGAGAACTAGTATAATTTTGTTGTTGTTTTTTCTCTCTTCAACTGTTTAATGCTCATGTATAGAAGTACCTGGGATTTTTGTAGATTGACCTCATCTCCTACAACCTTGCTAAACTCAGTTATTAATTCTAAGAGTTTTGTTTGATTTTGTTTTTGTAGATGCCTTGGAATTTTCTACATAGACAGTCATATTGTCTGTAAATAAGCAGCCTTTTATCTTTCTTCCCTATCTTATACCTTTTATTTCTTTTTCTTGCCATATATGACTGGCTATGACTTTCAGTAGAGAGTCGTATAGAAGTGGTGAGAGGAGACATCTTGCTTGGTTCCAGATCTTGAGGGAAAGCATGCAGTTTTTCACCATTATGATGTTAGCTGTAGGTTTTAGGAAGGTGCCCTTTAACTTTCTATTCCTTCCATCTGGAACATTTTTCCCCAAGACATACCCATGGCTAGTTTTTTCACTTTCTTCAGGTCTTTTCTCAAAATCTATTTTTCCCAGCTACCCTAATAAAAATGCCAGCCAACTCAATATTTATAAACCTATTTCCTATTTTATATTTTCCCTTAGCACTTATCACTACCTTACATACTACATACACTTCGCGTATTTATTTTCTATTTTCCTCCACTATAATGTAAGTCCCAAGCTGGCAGGGATTTTTGTCTGGTTTGTCCATTACTGTATCCACAAAATCTTGAATAATACCTGGCATATACTAGCCATTCTCTGTGTATTTGCTGAATAAATAAATAGATGGTGGAACCAAATCTACCCATCCACCTGCATCTGTTCCCATTTTGTTTTCCTTTTAATCCAAATGACTGAACTGTCCCTGCTCTTACTAGAAGCCAGCTCTCCACTTGTCCTCTACCTTACTTCCCCTGTCACCTTCACAAGAACTTTTATACTGCAAGTATTCCTCCTCTCTTTTGTATCATCTATTTATTCCTCTTTGTTAATCATTCTCATTAATATAATATCTTCCGTCTTCTTAACCCCTTGTTACGGGTTGATGGGTAGAATTATGCCTCCCCCCCACCGAAAGATATGTTGAAGTCCTAACGCCCCAGTACCTCAGAATGTGACTTTATTTGAAAATAGGGTCTTTACAGAGGCAATCAAGGTAAAATGAGATCATCATGGTGGGCCCTAAACCAATATGACTGGTGTCCTTATGAAAAAGGAAAATTTGGGCAGAGATACAGAGAGAACGTCATGTGAAGATGAAGTCAGAGAGCAGGGTGGTGTGTCTACAGCAGCTCTCAGCTGAGTCTCCTCACTAGACGAGTTTCTGCTCTTGCCTCATTAAGCCTGACAGCTGAACTGCCGTCTTTCTAAAGATGTAAATCTGATCATGTCACTTCCCTGCTTAAAGCCTCCAGTGGCTCCTCATCACACCTAGACTAAAATCCAAACACCTTTCTTCGTCTAATACTCTTATGTGAGCTGTCCCTGCCTGCCTCTGTCCCCATCTCCTTGGACTCCACCCCTCACTCTCTGCCTTCATTCTATTCCTCAGATATTCATAGCCTTTTCCTGACTTGGCACCAGCAGCTCACTCTGCCTGGAACATTCCCCAGATCTTTACACATCTATCCTTGTGATTTAGAAATTGAGCTCAAATAATACTTCACCAAAGAGGCCTTCTCTGTCCACCCAGTGGAAAACAGCCCCATGCTTCCCCACTCTCTCATGTCACCCTATTTCCCTGTCTCCTTCGGGAGCTGTCATTAGCCTATCCATCTCTACTCCACAACCCATGCCCCATGCCTAGGACACAGGAGTCCTAACAAATTGTTAAGTCAGTAACTCCTGCAAGGGAGAAACTAAGGCTAAAATCCAATCTTCACTCCTAATCTGTATTAGTTTCCTAGGACTGACAAAGCAAGGCACCACAAACAAAAAGTGACTTAAACAAAAGATATTTATTGTCTCATCGTTTCGGAGGCTGGAAGTCCAGGAACAAGATGTTGGCAGGTTTGGTTTCTTCTGAGGTCTCTCTGCTTGGCTTACAGTTGGCTGCTGTCCCAGTGACCTCACGTGGTCGCCTCTTGGTCTGTGCGTATATTGTCTGTGTCCTAATCTCCGCTTCTTACAGGACCAGTCATACTGGATCGGGGCCTACCTCTGTGACTTCATTTTACCTTCCTCGCATTCAAAAGTTCCTAGCTCCAAATTCAGCCACATTCTGAGAGACTAGGAGTTAGGACTCTAACAAATGAACTTGGTGGGGAAGGGGTGACAGTTCAGCCCATCACAGATCACTAATTGCTGAGGGAGCTGCTCAATAGGAACCTCCTTCCCAGCGGGGCGTGTGGGGCCACCGCCTTGCCCCTACAGCCCAGGGTCAGCCAGTGAGCAGCCAGAGAGCGTGCAGCCTCGTCCAGAGACAGAGAGCTCTACCCTCTCCCATTCCTTCCTCCTTCCTCCCGCACCAAAGGAGCTAGCCCGAGCAGAGGTGTGGGGGAGACGCCTCCTGTGAGCCAGCCTGGAGGGAAAGGGGCAGTGGGGAAAAGAGCTTTGAATTGAGATACTATTAAAAGTTAACAATAAATAAGAATGAATCTTCAAAACCAGAAGTAATCTTTAATAACAAAAAATACCTGAAAATCTGTGAAACAGGACTTAAGTATAGTTAAGGGAACTACCATCCTCATGGGAAGGTGAGGGTTCAGCATGAGTGGGGAGGTCACAGGAAAAAGTGAAACTGTTTCTTTCTTATTTAACCTCAGTGAACTGAGATGCCTCAGGACCCTGATTTCATCCTCAGGGCACAGCAGAGAACCACAGAGCTTTTTGCAGGTGTGACCCTGGTAGGCTGGCAGATTCATCACTAGCAGGGGATTCCTCCCTGCACCAGCCTGGAATGAATGAGAGTTATTGTCTTGTCTCTGAAACAGGGCAGATGACACTAAAGTTCACTTGTGAATAATGGAACTAGCAAATGTTAATTGCATGGGCTCCTCATCTCCAGCAGCCTACACTCAGAGCTGTACTTTGGTTTACCCAGCGGTGCATTTCTGCCTCATGCCACTATCTTGTCTACTTGGGAAGACCATAAGCTACATGGGTGCAAAGACGGTGTCTTCTGTTTCACTGATAAACAGAACATACAGTCAGGACTGTTCACAGTACTTCACCACTCCACGCCATTACCCATGCTGATTCTGCTTTCTGGGATTAATTCTGTCCCTCTACCCTCATCAGCACATCTTTGATCCCTGCACCTCCCCTGCCTCCTAATCCTTTTTTTTTTCCCTCTGAAACTCAGCCCCAGCTAGCATCACCTCCTCCAGGAGGGTGTTGGTCTGGGTTGAGTGAAATCCCTGGGGCCTCAGGAATGTCATTTCCATGAGGACAGGATCTTGTCCATTTAGTTGGTGCCTCTTTCCAGCTCCCAGAGAGGCACCTGGCACATGGGAGGTGCTCAGGACGGTCTGTCTGTCCAGGCAGAGAGTGAAGTGTGTGAACAGAATTTCCTGGTGGTCCTGAGAGCAAGTGAAGCACATCAGAAATGTGGGTCATCCTGTGATTTATGGTGGTGGCTGGGAGCCCACCAGCATCAGAAATTTATTTTAAGAAGTTGTGAAATTCAGAAAGAGCTCCATTTAGAACTCCCTACTCTATGAGTCTGGAGGGACGAGTGTGAAGCCCTTAGGACTCGGGGCCAGGGAAGTGCAGCTACAATTGCAGTTATATCCAGCATCTGAAATTGATTGCCAGCCCCCTTCCCTGGTGGAGTGGGCAGGGTGGGGCTTCCCCAGAAACAGGCAGCACACACATGCTTATAGTACAGACTGTACTTTGCTGGGAAACAGGAGATCCACGTACCCGCTCAGAAACGTGGCCGCCCTGGGGACTCTGGGTGCGTGTGTGGCCACTCCCTTAAATTACTGCCACAGCGGGCAAGGAGGACCAGTCAGGAGGACTCTGCTGCCTCTGTGAGGTTCTGTGGGGAACATCATCCCCTTCTGCCCTTCAACAGGTTGGAGAAGAGGGCAGAGGGTCCTGGCAACAGCTGGACAGGAGAAACTTCACACCTTCCTGCCTCTCTTTGTTAATGCTTTTCAGCCCTTGCCTCAAAGAATCTTTGATTTTTTTTGTTAGGCTTGTTGAGGACAAAATGTGCATGTGGTGTGGTTGTAGGGGTAAGAGAGTATCTCTTGGAATTCTCATTTTGCTTTTTTTCCCTCCTATTCCTGAGTGCCTCTAGGTTTTGAATTTGTATTCTCCATGTGCTATTTTTTTGTTTATTTGTTTGGTTTGTTTTGTTGCTCATATGTAAGCAGCTTAAATGTTTCTTTCCTTTTAAAAAGTTTATCTGCAGTTTTTTCTACCCCATCAGCTATGGTGGAATAAAGAGCTGTGGACTATAAGCCAGGAGACAGGCTGGGATGCTGAGACTGACCTGGGTTGGTACTTTGCATCCAGCAGATTTAATTCAGTTCTCTAAACCACCTTCCTATATTCAAAGTGAGGGCTTTGCATGAAGAATAACCTCTCAATTAGAAGGAAGCTTAAGGTCAAACAGACCAACCTCTAGTAATCTTTGGGCCAAACTTTGTCTGGAGTTAGTGGTTTGAAAACCTTCACTGGGTTCTCTTTTGTTCTTCGGTCTATTGCACCATGCTGTCCAGTGTGATAGAAAATGTTCCGTTAGCCACATTTTAACAAGTAAGAGGAAACAAGTTGTCCTATTCCATTTGGGCTGCTATAACAAAATAGCACAAACTGGATAGCTAATAGACAACAGAAATGTATGTCTCACAGTTCTGGAGGCTGGGAAGTCCAAGCCCAGGACTACAGCAGATTTGGTGGCTGGTGAGAACCCACTTCCTGATTTTTCCACAGCCATTTTTCCACTGTGTCCTCATATGGACAAGGAAGCTCTCTGGGGCCTCTTTAATAAGGGCACTAATCCCACTGATGAGGGCTCTGCCTTCATGAATCACCTGATTAATTCCCAAAGGCCCTACCTACAGGTATCATCACATTGGGGGTTAGGATTTAGCATCAGAATTTGGGGGGGTGGGGGACACAAACATTTAGTGGCACAGATGAAATTAATTTTAATATATCTTTACTCAACATGTCAAAAATATTATCATTCAACATGTAATCAGTATAAAAATTATTGAGATATCTTTTTGTTTTTTTACTAAGTCTTTGAAATCTGTTGTGTATCTTACCACACATCTCGATTTACATCTCGATTCGGACTAGCTACAGCTCGTGTGTTCAGGAGCTGCCATGTTGAGTAACGTGGCTGCGGAGTCGCCACCCAGGCTGCGGGGTGCCTTGTCCCTGCTCCCAGAGGGACACGCAGGGATACCAGAGAGCCTTCTTGCTGGCTTTCCGAAGAAAATAAGTTCTTGTCTCTTCATGCAACAGTATCTTACTGCGTCTGACTTGACCTTAGCCTGTTTCCCAGTGTGGGGGAGCAGTCACCGTTCTGGGTTTGCAGAGTTCCAGCATAAACTGTTTAACAGTTCCTGTGACTCTCTTTACAGAGGTAGAAAGGTCTCATATTATCAGTATCAGGAGCAATGTTTGCCCAAGTGTGTTTCATGAAACTCTAGGTTTGTGGGATATGATGAGATGTGGGGTGAATAAGAGCTTTCCGTGGGCAAAAAGTGTAGGAATACTGAGTCTGAAAATACAGTAAGTGTGTTTACTGCAGAAATACCAAGAGATGGCTCTCGTGTACAGGGCTTCTGAAACCAGCAAGGTGCATTTTTTTGTGAAAAGTATCCATGGCGTCAAGAGTCAAAGGGGACCCACTGAGGCGATGCTGTTCAGATCATCTCCCTGAATCTTTCTTTTTCAGGGCAACCTTCCACTGTAAGTCTTAAATCCATTTCCAAAAGTTCCTCATGCTTTCCTAGCTCTAGAGATCCTGTTGCTGCTATGTCCTTGAAAAACAAAAACTAAAGTAACCTTCACTGATGAGTCATAAAAATGGCTCTAATATTGGGAAAGTTAGTATCTGTTGTGAATCAGATACACTTGCTTTCCTCAACAGATTTTAATACTTCTTTCGTAGCTCCTAAATGTGATAGTGAATATACATTTTATTTTTAAGTGGCAGTACAGTTTAGGGCCACTTTATTTCTTTAATGATCTTGTCAAATACAGAAAATATGGCAGCTTTGAATTTTCAAATGGTCAGAAATGCAAGGAAAACAAATTCTGCTTTTTTCACCAGCATCCTTCTCATTCATAGAGAATAAATATGTTCCCATTTAAGATGAAAGGTTCTTTGCATTTATTTCATAGCTCATATTGGAGGGAAAGTCTCAAGCTCATTTACAGTTTATTAATTCATCCCACTATAAAATCTCTTTATAATGGGGCTTTCAGGGCATCTCCCCTTCCCCCCACCTTACTAAAAGATAACTCCAGGCACTTCAAGTGAATTAGAAACAAAGCCTTCATAATTAGAACCTCTCTACTTAGAAATGGATCACAACTTACCACTTTTTTTTCCCCCAGGAATTTGGGTCATGTTAATAAAAACTGTATTTTTCTCTTTAGAACATAAGACTAGCTTCTAACAGTCTGGTCCATATGTTAGAAGCACATAAAAGTTAATCATTTTGCTCTGGTGCCAGCGTGTTGTGTATGAAGAGAAGCTGTAAACCACAGCTGCGTGGAGTAACACTTGTGAACTTTACTGGTTTGCACATGTGAGATGTCAGTAAACTAAATAAAATGTCATTTAACTTTACTCAAGTTGGAAGTAGGAGAGGAGTGCTGAGATTTTATAAAGGTTTGCGTTGAGGAGAGTGGTTCCATTCTTTATAGGATATCACAGGGAGAGGTCAAGGTACCCAGAAACCAAATCAGCTATTTTCCAGATGATCAGGGTGGGCTTAGCCAGAATAGTGATTGCAGGATAATTAGTGGGAATCGTTGTGCGGTTGACCTAGTTCCGTGTGTAAATGACTGAACAATCCAGACATCATCTAAAATCAGTCGGGTTCAGTCAGTTTAGCCAGGCGGCAGTCCCATCGGTTACTCAGTGGTCTACCTTGAATATGGTCAGAAACCCTGAAACAACCACAAAATCTTATTAGGCCATCCTAGTTGATGGGTTGTCTCAGCATCACTGCTCAGTGCTCTGCACGGCAGATATGGCCCATACACATGTATACTCTTTGCCGCCATTTCCCTTCTTGTTGAACTGGGGACATGGCTCGCAGTGTTGTCATATTAAATACTCCTTTTCACACACTTAGCACAATATCTAGTACATTGTAAATATTCATTAATGTTAGTATTTAAGTATTGCTACCTGTTTTCTGATCTGGAGCAGATGGACAAATATAGGGCAAAATAAGTGGATTTCTATAGGTATTTCCTTATTGTTGATGGATTTTTAAAAAGACAGTAGGTAATATTATACAATACTGTAAGTTCGTTCTTTCTTTCTTTCTTTCTTTCTTCCTTTCTTTCTTTCTTTCTCTTTCCTCTTTCATGACTTCTATGTTTTAAAAATAGTACCTTAAGAAGATAAACAGAAAAGAATAAAATAAACCCTCAAACCTTAAATCCTCAGTTTATTTATTTTCTTTTCTAGTCATCAAACCCAACATTTAATGAGGCTCTAGGCAAGAGAAAATTGGATATTCTGCAAAACTCTGATCAACCAAAAACTCTAATTAATAACATTTTGTAAATCTCAAAATACATGCTAAAGAGATGGTCACTGAGCTGAGTCAAGTGATTTAGCTTAATCTAAAACTCCTTAGCTGACTAGGACCTCTAGGGGTTCCATGTGGGTCTAATCAAATTCCCTATACCAGCACCATCTGCATCTCCACTCGCCACTGAAACTCTGTTAACTATAAATTTAACAGAAACACTTTATTCCCAAAGCTCAATAAACATTCATCCAGCCTTCTGGATGATGAAACCCAGACACTAAAAAGGCAAGTAACTTATTCAAGGCCTCCTAATAAGTGACAGAACTCAGACAAACCCCAGGTGGTTTGACCCTAGAACTCACAATCTTAACCACTTTACCTTTGCAATCCAGGCCTCAAATAGCTTGAGCAAAGATTCCAAAATACGAAGGGATGGCCAGAAACCAGAAAAAAGTTCAGGGTATTTGGAGGGAAGTGAGGTGTGCTGGGGTCTGCCTAGAGGGCCATTGAATGTCATGGTAAATAAAATTTAAGGCTACATACTTTATTCATTCGCTCATTCATTCACATATATTTATTGAGTGATTACTGTGTGCTAGGTAAATTGTGCTAAGCACTACAAGTACAGAGTGGTAAGCAGAACTGACTTGGTACTTACCCTAGCGGAGCTTAGACTCCAGTGAAGAGACAGTGTTAATGATGGGTATAATTCATGGGGAGCTTTCAGTGTCATACCAGGAACATCTTTGGCTTTGATGAGACATTCTCTAGAAACATTTAAATCATAAGTCTGTTTCATTCAGGCTTATTACTCACCCATGGTTCTCCACCAACTCTGTAAAATGGTTCACAGTCAATTGCTATTTCTTTGGAATAATGAGCCACAGTGATTTTGGATGACCGAAAGAAGAATCTGTGATACTGAAGTTTGCCAGGACATGGTAGGTATGATCCATCTATAAAAATCAAGGGTAGAAATCATCTAAAATATTGTTCTGGTGCACTGGAGCATCTTCACTAAACTTTTTTCTAGCATCTACTACATGTAGGGCACTTTATAAGTCTTGTAGCAGGTGCAGAAGAAATATTTTTTGAACGACTGAGAATAGAAATGCTTATTACCTGGCTTCAGAGACCTTGTAACCTGTATAAGGAATCAAACCATTTCTAAAGATAAATACCAATATAAGTAAAATGACTTAAAAGGACTGCACTGACTTAAAAGGACTCAGACACAAGTGCACTGACTGGCTGCAGCCTCTAGAATTAGCACAGAGTTGTGATGCTTGTAGAGTTCCTTCAACAGAGAAATCTTTTTTTGTTGGCCTTTATTCTCAATAGATTCTATTCTTTAAAAGAAAAAATTAATTGGGTTCCATGTCTATAGGGTAAGAGTTTAATGTACGCAGATTTGGAAATCAAACAGTTGTTCTGGATGCTGTATCACAGTTCCGTGCAGCCAGCTTCTCCAAAATAGCAAAGCCTGTACTTGAAATAAAACTTACATTAACTTCATCCTTCAACAGCATGTCACCTAAAGTTCAGTAAAAGAATCTTTCTGATCAATGCCATTTTATGAATTGGTAAGAACAACACAAATTTGAGAGTGAGAATGTGGGTGTGTGGATGTGCAGAAATCCTGTGGCAGTGTAGCTTAGATGAGTCATACTGGCCAGTTAGTTCTGTTACGAGCTTTCTTTCCTTTAGAGCATTGCCTTTCTCGCTATGCCTCTCCTTTTCTGGACTGTTAAGCTACTACAGTTTCTCTCAAAGATATAGACCGGAATGTTCAGATGAGGTCCTTTAAAAAAGCACTAGATGTTGGGAAATAGTCATTCACTGAAAGAAAACAAAGTAACTGGTAAGTGTGAAAATTAAGCTTGGCTACCTACAGATCAAAAGTTAACCTTGAATGCTTTCGGAGTCTCAGTGGGAAAAAGGATTTACATAAGTGATGATTGCATTCATATTGGTGCCTAGCTTTTCAAAATGGCTGGTATTTGCTAACATGCAAACTGAAAGAAGCATAATTTCTTATTAGGAGAATATATAGTATGAAGATATTGCAGATAAGCACCTTGAATTACTTAAGTCTTAAAAACATTGCAGGGTAGGAGCAAAAAACTAGACCTCTGTCCCCTCTCTCACATGCTAAGGAAGAAGAGTGATGTAAAAATTAGAGATCTGAATAAGCTCACTTTAGCCACAACAGCAAGGGAAGGAGTAACTGGAAAGAGACCACAAGAACAGAGCCATTGTTAGTTGCTCATGGTGATCAGCTGTGAAGAGAGCTTTGGCAAGTTAAATATCCAGGCCTCAGTCAAATCGTTATTTAAGCTTCCTCCATTGATCTAAGCCACACTGTCATCACCACCCCTCCGTCTTTTGCTCCCTGCCAAACTGCTAAAACATAATACATTGTGAAGATTTTAGTTTTATCCTCTTTATTTTGTTCTTTCTTATTTCCCCCACCTCACCGATCTTTTAAGATGTATTTACAACCCTGGATAGAATTTCAGAGCTGAATGGAAACCCGACACTACTCAACCTTCTTCATTCCAGTTTGCATCCACAATTGTTACTCTTACTCATTTGCTTGTTGGTCAGCTTGAGGTTGCTTTTTTATTTAAAAAAAAAAAAAAAAAAGGAGAGAGGGACTTTATTTCTTAGAACAGTTTTAGGTTCTCAGCAAAACTGAGAGGAAGTTACAGAGATTTCCCATACAGCCTCTGCTCCTGCAGATGCAGCCTCCCCCGTGACTGGCATCCCCCTCATCTGTTAAACTGATGAGCCTCCATTGATACAGCACTATCACCCCAAATCCATAGTTTACATTAGGGTTCACTTTTGGTATTGTACATTCTGTGGGATTGGACAAATGTATAATGACACATATCCATCATTATAGTGTCATACAGAATATTTTCATTGCCCATAAAATCCTCTGTGCCTTGCCTTTTCATCTCTTCCCTGAACCCCTGATCTTTTTATTATCTCCATAGTTTTACTCTTTCCAGTTGAATCATATAGTATGTAGCCCTTTTAGATGGCTTTTTTCACTTAGTAATATACATTTAAGGTTTTTCCATGTCTTTTCATGACTTCATTCATAACTTATTTTTTTTTAAGCACTCAATAATCCATTATCTGGATGTATCTCAGTTTACTTATCCATTCACCTACTGAAAGACATCTTGGTTGCTTCTAATTTTTGGCAAAACATTTTTGTGTGGATGTATTTTCAACTCCTTTGGGTAGGTGCCAAGGAGCAGGATTGCTGGAAAATATGTAAGAGTATGTTTATTTTTGTAAGAAGCCACCAAACTGTCTTCCAAAGTGGCTGTACCATTTTGCACTTCCCACCAGCAATGAATGAGAGTTCCTGTTTCTCCACATCCTCACCAGCATTTGATGAAGTCTCTGTTCAGAATTTTGGCCTTTTTAATGGTGCATAGTTTAATCTCATTGTTTTAATTCGCATTTACCTAATGATATATCATGTGGAGCATCTTTTCATATTCTTAGTTGTCATCTGTGTATCTTCTTTGGTGAGGTATCTGTTAATATATTTGGCCCATTTTTAAGTCTGATTTTTTTTGTTTTCTAATTGTTGAGTTTCAAGAGTTCTTTATATGTTTTGAATAATAATTCTTTATCAGATGGGTCTTTCTCAATTTCTTTTTTCTGATGTTGCTTTTTTTTTGTGGATAAATGATTTTATTTTATTTTTTTCCAACATTTTTTATTGAGTTATAATCATTTTACAATGTTGTGTCAAATTCCAGTGTAGAGCACAATTTTTCAGTAATACATGAACATATATATATTCATTGTCACATTTTTTTCTCTGTGAGCTACCATAAGATCTTGTATATATTTCCCTGTGCTATACAGTATAATCTTGTTTATCTATTCTACATTTTGAAATCCCAGTTCTGTCCCTTCCCACCTCCTACTCCTTGGCAACCACAAGTTTGTATTCTATGTCTATGAGTCTCTTTTTGTTTTGTATTTATGGGGTTTTTTGTTTGTTTGTTTGTTTAGATTCCACATATGAGCCATCTCATATGGTATTTTTCTTTCTCTTTCTGGCTTACTTCACTTAGAATGACATTCTCCAGGAGCATCCATGTTGCTGCAAATGGCATTATGTTGTCAGTTTTTATGGCTGAATAGTATTCCATTGTATAAATATACCACCTCTTCTTTATCCAGTCATCTGTTGATGGACATTTAGGCTGTTTCCATGTCTTGGCTATTGTAAATAGTGCTGCTATGAACATTGGGGTGTAGGTGTCATTTTGAAGTAGGGTTTCTTCTGGATATATGCCCAGGAGCAGGATTCCTGGGTCGTATGGTAAGTCTATTCCTAGTCTTTTGAGGAATCTCCATACTGTTTTCCATAGTGGCTGCACCAAACTGCATTCCCACCAGCAGTGTAGGCGGGTTCCCTTTTCTCCACAGCCTCTCCAGCATTTATCATTTGTGGGCTTTTGAATGATGGCCATTCTGACTGGTGTGAAGTGATACCTCATTGTAGTTTCGATTTGCATTTCTCTGATAATTAGTGATACTGAGCATTTTTTCATGTGCCTATTGATCATTTGTATTTCTTCCTTGGAGAATTGCTTGTTTAGGTCTTCTGCCCGTTTTTGGATTGGGTTGTTTGTTTCTTTCTTAGTAAGTCGTATGAGCTGCTTACATATTCTGGAGATCAAGCCTTTGTTGGTTTCATTTGCAAAAATTTTCTCCCATTCTGTAGGTTGTCTTTTTGTTTTACTTCTGGTTTCCTTTGCTGTGCAGAAGCTTGTAAGTTTAATTAGGTCACATTTGTTTATTCTTGCTTTTATTTCTATTGCTTGGATAGACTGTCCTAGGAGAACATTTTTGGGATTTATGTCAGATAATGTTTTGCCTATATTTTCTTCTAGGAGGTTTATTGTATCTTGTCTTATGTTTAAGTCTTTGATCCATTTTGAGTTGATTTTTGTGTATGGTGTAAGGAGTGTTCTAGTTTCATTGATTTACATGCTGCTGTCCAGTTTTCCCAACATCATTTGCTGAAGAGACTGTCTTTATTCCATTGTATATTCTTGCCTCCTTTGTAGAAGATTAGTTGACCGAAAGTTTGTGGGTTCATTTCTGGGCTCTCTGTTCTGTTCCATTGGTCCATATGTCTGTTTTTGTACCAATACCATGCTGTCTTGATGACTGTAGCTCTATAGTATTGTCTGAAGTCTGGGAGAGTTATTCCTCCAGCCTCTTTCTTTTTCTTCAGTAATGCTTTGGTAATTCTAGGTCTTTTGTGGTTCCATATAAATTTTATTATAATTTGTTCTAGTTCTGTGAAATATGTCCTGGGTAATTGGATAGGGATTGCATTAAATCTGTAGATTGCCTTGGGCAGTGTGACCATTTTAACAACATTGATTCTTCCAATCCAGGAGCATGGGATATCTTTCCATTTTTTAAAGTCTTCTTTAATTTCCTTCATCAATGGTTTATAGTTTTCTATGTATAATTCTTTCACCTCCTTGGTTAGATTTATTCCTAGGTATTTTATTACTTTGGGTGCTATTTTAAAGGGGATTGTTTCTTTACTTTCTTTTTCTTTTGATTCATCGTTAGTGTAAAGAAATGCAGCTGATTTTTGAACGTTAATCTTGTAACCTGCTACCTTGCTGAATTCTTCAATCAGCTCTAGTAGTTTTTATGTGGACCTTTTAGGGTTTTCTATATATAGTAACATGTCATCGGCATATAGTGACACTTTTATCTCTTCTTTTCCAATTTGGATCCCTTTTATTTCTCTCTCTTGCTTGATTGCTGTGGCTAGGACTTCCAAGACTGTGTTGAATAGGAGTGGTGATAGTGGGCATCCTTGTCTTGTCCCAGATTTCAGTGGGAAGCTTTTGAGTTTTTCAATGTTGAGTATTATACTGGCTGTAGGTTTGTCATATATAGCTTTTATTATGTTGAGATATGTTCCTTCTATACCCACTTTGGTGAGAGTTTTTTATCATAAATGGGTGTTGAATTTTATCAAAAGCTTTTTCTGCATCTATTGAGATCATCATGTAGCTTTTATCCTTTCTCTTGTTGATGTGATGTATTACACTGATTGATTTGCGTATGTTGAACCAGCCTTGTGTCCCTGGGATGAACCCCACTTGATCATGATGTATAATCTTTTTTATGTGCTGTTGGATTCTATTTGCTAATATTTTGGTGAGGATTTTTACATCTATATTCATCAGTAATATTGGCCTATAATTCGGTTTTTTGGTAGTGTCTTTGCTTGGTTTTGGTATCAGGGTGATGGTGGCTTCATAGAATGAGTTTGGGAATATTCCCTTCTTTTCAATCGTCTGGAAGAGTTTGAGAAGGATTGGTATGAGTTCTTCTTTGTATGTTTGGTAGAATTCCCCGGTGAAGCTGTCTGGTCCTGGACTTTTATTTGTAGGGAGGTTTTTTATTGCTAATTCAATTTCATTTCTAGTAATTGGTTTGTTCAAGTGGTCAGTTTCTTCTTGGTTCAGTCTTGGTGGACTGTGTGTTTCCAGAAACTTGTCTATCTCCTCTAGGTTAGCCATTTTGGTTCCATATGTTTTTCATAATATTCTCATATGATATTCTGTATTTCTATGTTATTTGCTGTAATTTCTCCATTTTTCTTTCTTATTTTGCTTATTTGTGCTCTCTCTTTTTTCTTCTTTGTGAGTGATGTTGATTTTTGAACAGTATTGTTTACTACCCTGACCAGCTCTCTAATTTGCAGCCTAGGTGAAGTTCTCACATGTCCTGGCCACAGATGTCACACAATCCTTTTTTGGTACCAGGTCAACATTACGCTGTTCCTTGTAGTTCCAACTCTCTTACACCACATTGCTACACATTGATCTAGATGCAGCTGCATAGCACTAAGCATTTCTTCCATGGATGCCATGTCAGAATGCTTCGGCAAACTAGTGGAGGACCACTAGTGTAATACAGGTGAATCACAGAGCCTAGAAGTGACCTAAAGTAAATGGCAACCCTGGGATAAGAATTCAGGTGTCTCAATATCAAGTCTAGTGTTCTTTCATTGCTTCCAGGCTAAAGAGGGAAACTTAAAGAAGCACTTACATTTCCAAGTACTCAGTCATCATGCTACACAATGCGAAGTTAACAGCCACTTGTTTTCTGAAGCCCTGTGTGGCTTCCTCAGTCTTAATTGAAAACACAAGGAAACATAATGCTATGCTTTACGCAGGGAAATCATATAACTGACCCACGATCAATAGATCAGATGTGTTGAGCAGCACTTCTAGGGAGAGATATTTTTAATCTGTCATAATAGTTTATTCTCTCTTCCTTTGGCATTTTATTTAGGGTTCTAGAGTTGGACTGTGGAATGTGAGTTTCCTGTGTTGCAACAACCTGACCCATATGAAATTTTACTCAAGGCTATGGTCTCACTAACTCTTGTAGTAACTAACAGGCATAAGTCTCCCATGGCTGGAATCCAAGCCAGGCCATTCACCTTTGACCACACAGTTGGATGAGTATCTTAAGTATCTACCTAAAAGCAAAATAGCAAAGCATTTGTCCATGGTCCCACCAGTAACTTAGGATACCTTATTAAAGCCTTCCTTCCCATGTTTTCTCCCTCCAAAATTTTTTTGCAAAAGGATAATTTCTACTCAGTTTTCAGAGTTTCTCCTATGACTGCTGTTTCATAAAAAAATAATCAGCCTAAAATAATACTTATGCCAAAGAGGTGTATCTCAGGGTAGCAAATTATGCTCCCCTTCACATGCAAACAGCTCACCTGAGTAGAGTAATATATTTATCTATCCATGAACAAATTGGATCTGGATTAGTTGTCAGGGAGGAGTAGCCACCTGAAGGTTTGGTACAGACAGGAAGGTCTGATGGGACTATGGAGAAGGTCTTCCTGGAAGATTTCAAGGGTGGGCAAGGAAATTGAGAGGATTGGTTGCTGGGGTTGGGGAGAGACACAGCACTCAAGCCATGTTGCAGCTTCAGAAGTGGAAGCAGAGATGTAAGAAGGCATGTTGGGGAACCTGAATACACCCTCTGCCTAAATTAACAGTTTTGTCCAGGACTAGCCCTGATTGGACTAAAAACTACTCTGCTTCATAAGGATGTTGATCTGAGATTGTAATAAACGATTCTTACTTGTCAGTGACACGTGGGTGCTGGCAGATACGTGTGTGTGAACTTCATTTTTCTCTGAATGGGTTAAGGCTTCTTGGATAGATGTCAGCAGTCTAGGCTCCAGTCCTTTTGGGAACACATGTCATGTCATTTGGCAGCCATGTTATTTCCAAGCAAATTCCCTGTAGGAATGTGGGGAAGGCAAACAATACCCAGAGCTTTTTTAACTGGCTCTGTCTTTACTAAGAGAGACTGAACTGGCAACTTCCACCAACACAGCAATAAAAGGCAAGCAGAGAGCCTCAGCTCCACTATTGACTGAGTTAGGAAGGGGAAGCCTGTTGCCCCCTTGACACATTTTGATGATTTGGTACAGTTTTTTGCTGGTATGACATCCTGCTTGTGAGTTTTAAAGCTTAAGGAGGAAAGAAGGAGTTTTTTTTTTTTTCTCAGCTCTACAATTTTGAAATCTCCAGGTCACAGATCTTTAAAGCAGTAGTTCCCATATTAAATGAAAAAAAAAAAATCAGCAAAAGCCTTGGTTTGTCTTCCTTCAAGGAGACTGTCTAGAAGTGTTCATTATGCAGAGATTCCTTAAGATGCCGGACAAATGCCAATTAAAAGTTCATATAGAAATGGGGATGATGTTTCTTTTGGACTTTGAACTTCCCACATTCATGATAAAGACCAGATTCAGAATAGAGAGTGAATTTGCTATCTGTGCATATCTCTTTTCATGAAAACAGCCTGATCTATTATTTACTCTTTATTTCTCCCCTCCATGAAACTACAGCCCTTTCCATGTATATATAAGTTACCCATGTTCTTTTCTTGAGAGACTAAGTGGGCTGGGACCTCTTCTACCTCCCTCCCCTCTGCCCACTTATTGATATTAACACTCAAGGCCGTAGATAAATACCAAGGGAGAAAGTTAAAACTGCATAATAATATCTAACATTACACTTTTCTTTCGGCCTGGGTACATGCAACTATGTCATATTTTTTGTCACAATTTTAAGTTACCTCAGTGTATCAAATCTAAAACAAGTCCTTGTTACATAGATTTAGGATAAATAGTTATGTAAAGACAAACTTTAAAAAATCATGTAAAATACTATAATGTTTTATACAACTACTGAATTTAACTTCTTGCATTTTTACTAGTGGATTTATTCTTGCATAGTGGTATTAACTGAAATTAGAACGTTTCATTCACTGCAAAGATCACACCAACATAGGTCTGTCCCTAGCTGATTCCCTGAATATTACTCACAATACCTGTTGATAAGACAAAGTGGAGTTCGTTGCTTACTGCAGTAAGGGGGACCATCACCTCTCAAAGCTTTGTTAGTGTCCTGGAGAAAGAAAGGCAGGGTCAGAATGTGTTGAGAGATCAAGTTTGACTTGAGGCTGGTCTTTCTAAGTGAGAAGGCTTGATTGTGCTTGGGTAAGGAGCACACACAAGAGTCCATGATCAGTGGAAACAGCAAGGTGAGAATTCTGAAACGAAAGATTCATAGAATCACAGGGCTTACTTAAGCTGTCTGTGGACATTTTCCATTGAAGTGTTGATGGGTCATGGGTCTTTCAGGAAGTTCTTGTGATGAGCAATCAAACCATTTGCCTGGACAGGAGACTCCTGGAAAAAGCAAGTCATGCTATGGAGACAGAACTAGCACAAGGTTATTTTCATGTAGACAGGAAGGTGTGGTTTTGGTTTCCAGTATCCAAGCTGATTGTAGGATACCTGGTTTTAGTTCTCAGGCCTACTCAGATAACCCAGTCTAGTAACAGAAGAGCTGAAGCATTTGATTTGGGGGGGGGGGGGGCTCATTTTTGAGTAGCAATTTGACACACACCTTTTACTTTTCAGCCTTGCTTTATAATTGTTTATGAGCTCATTAGCCTTTTCCTTGTGCTATCGAAAATGAAAACAGGAAACTTTCTCAAGCAAATGCCCACCAGCAGTCACCACCAGAACCCTTCAACCGATTCCCTTAAACCCAGAGGGGGCAGCAGAGGGAAGCCAAATTCCAAGCGTGATTATTTAAAACAGCAGCCCATCATTTTGGACAATTCTTAAACAGCAACTGGAGATGAAATCATGGGTGCTGGGTACCTTCCAAGAGCTGAAAATCCTCTGAAGCAGGCAGGAAATTGCCATCTTTTAAAAGTTTCAGCTCTGTCTTCAAACCACTTGTCTCTTTCCCTTTAAGTTGGAAGCAGGGAAATTATGTGGGATCATTGCAAGCTCCATTTTAGATTCTTTCTTAACCCAGTTCCCACATAGGATATAAATTCTATCAGATGCTTCTGACTTTCGTCGTCTCTCTCTCTCTTCACAGTTTGGGAAGCGTAGGAGGGAGCTCTGGGGCAATAAAGCATCCTGAGACAATGAGGCTGTCTGGGGGTGAGGTGCTGAGGATGCTTAACATTCAAAAGAAGTGTGAACACTGTATTTACATTTAAATTAAAATGGAAACTTCTTATAGGTTATGTTTCTGAAAGGTGTGTGTGGCACATCTGCTGAGGTCTATTGTTTATTCATGCTGTAAATCCTTTGAAATGTGTTAAAATGCTTCCCACTCATTATAAAGCTCCTGCCACCCCTGGATTACGACTTTGATGTCACCAATCCTGCTTCAAAGGGTTCTTTCTGGGCTATTAATCACAGTTTAGCCTCTGAAGATATCGCCAGAGAAAACATTTGGACATCTTTGTGCTAGACTTGCTAAAAACTTTGAAATCTTGAGTGTCTTGCATATGCACAAACAGCAGCATTTCCTTTCATTGACAACTTTGTATTTGGCTACAGAATCAAATGACATTGTAGGTAAAAATACGAACAGATCTCTTCGTCTGAGAGGCTAGGGATAAGAGAGGAGATGAAGGGTAGGTGGTGAGGAGGGGAGGAGAGAGTCTGAGGAGGCCACTCAGACCCTTCAAAGGCAAAAGTGGTAGGCATCAGAGTGGCCAAGACATAGAGATTCAAAGTGGGGTTGCCTTGTCATTTTTCTCATCTGTTATTTGTTTTTTGACAAACTGGGGCTCACAGTAGCAAATTAGTGAGATTCCCTGTTCTCTCTGAGACCTTTGTGAACTCTTCACAGCAAATCATCATCATCGTCATCATCATCATCAATGCTAGTAATATGAAGTGAGCACTTACCTTGTACCAGCCCTGTGCTGACAGTGCTTTTCATGAGTTATTTCACTGAATGCCCATAACAGCTCTGAGAATTAGGTAGTACAGTCTTCATGTTATGGAGAGAGAAACTGAAGCTCTGAGATACTCATTAACTTGTTCGAGGTCAGCCCTTAGGACTCAGAGGCTGCTCCCCACACCTAACTCACTCACTCACTCTCTCTCTCTCTCTCTCTCTCTCTCTCTCTCCCCCCCTCTCCCTCCCTCCCTCCATCAGCCGGTTCACTGCAAGTGGCCATGTTCCTCCCTCCCCCAACTCCCACCCCCACCCCATATGGGAGGGACCTGAACCAACAGATCATTGGTGTCTATATATCTTAAATCTTGGCAATATTGCCCACCTTCTCTTTCAGGAAAATTCCCAGAATCTATTTTTTCTTCCATGTTTGTCTCTTTCAGTGACTAGTAGTACCTTAATTTGGAGATTTTTTTGGTAAAACACATAACATGAAATCTACCCTCCTAACAAAATTTTATGTGCACCATACAATATTGTTTGCTATATGCACACTTTTGTACAGCAGATCTCTAAAACTTTTTCATCTTATATGATTGAAACTTTAGACCCATTGAACAACAGCTTCCCATTTCCCTACCCCCCACCATCCTCCAGCAACTAACTTCTCCTTGCTTTTATGAGTTTGACTGCTTTTGAAACCTCATATAAGAAGAACCAAACAGTATTTGTCCTTCTGTGCCTGCCTCATTTCACTTATCATAATGTCTTCCTGATTCATGCATGATGTCCCAAATGGCATGATTTCCTTCTTTTTAAGGCTGAATAAATATTCCATTGTATGTACATGCCACATTTTCTTCATCCATTCACTCTGTGATGACTATTTAGTTAGTTCCACTGATTGGCTATTGCAAATAATGCTGCAATGAGCACGGGAATGCAAATATCTGTTTTTAGTTCTTTTGGATAAATATTCAGAAGTGGGATTACTGGGTCATGTGGAAGTTCTATTTTTAATTTTTTGAGTAACCTCCATACTGTTTTCCATAGCAGCTGTACCATTTTACATTCCCGCCAATAGTGTATAAGGGTTGCAATTTCTCCATATCCTCACCAACACTTGTTATTTGTTGTTGTTGTTGTTTATGTGAAGGAGGAAAAATAATTTTCCCTCTACCCTGCTAGGTGGTTGACTGAGACACCCTGGAAATAAAAAGACAGAGTAACAGGAGAAGAACAAACAGAAGTTTAATAACATGTTTACCTGTTTACTTCCTGTATACATGGGAGATACACAGGAAAACGTGACTAACTCCCCAAAATGGTCCAAGCACCACCTTAAATATTATCTCCAGCTAAAGAGAAAAGATGCTGGGGAATGAGGAGGCTTGTTATGGGTGATGACTAGGAATAGCACAGTAATCGAGGGCAAGGTGTTTCACAGATTTAAGTTGGTGCCTTCTCCATTGATAAGAGCTTCTAGAGATTTAGAGTCATCCTTCTCTTCCTAGTATCACGAGGGCGACACCTTTACATATGGAGATTGCCTTTATAAGTGTACATGTTCCTTACAAAAAGGTAATTTCTACTGTTTTCAGGGCATTACCTGTGTCTGCTATTTCTTAAAAACAACCAGTTTAAAATAATCAATATGCCAGAGAGGCGTATTTTGCTCCACTTGATTTATAATGGCCACCCTAACAAGTGTGAGATGATACCTCATTGTGGCTTTGATTTGCATTTCCCTGACCACTAGTGATGCTGAGCACCTTTGCATTTATCTGTTGGCCATTTGCATGTCATCTTTGGAGAAATGTCTATTCAAATTCCCCATATATTGTCTATTAGCTTCCCCATTTACCTTCCCACAATTTTCTGCCCCTAGAAACTCAAAGTTCTTTTCCTTTGTCTTGTCATTTCTTTACAAATTTATTGTTCTTTTGTTAAGGTGCTACATAAGCCCAAGTTCTAACCACCCCTTTTCTAACCCCTCAGCGAGTTACTTATCGCTGAGTACTTCTGTGTATATGCGTAATGCATGTGTTAATAAACTTCTGATTGTTTTTCTCTTGTTACTCTGTCTTCTGACAGTCTGACTTGTAGGGCCTCAGCCAATAAACCTAAGATAGGTAGAGGAAAAAAGACTTTTTTCGTACCCTGTAGTGAAATAGCTTTCCATTTATTTGTGTCTTCTTACATTTCTTTCAAGAATGTTTTATAGTTTTCAGTGTGCAAGTTTTTGCCTTCTTGGTTAAGTTTACTCCTAAATATTTTATTATTTTTGATGCTATTGTAAATGGGATGGTTTTCTTAACATCCTTTTCAGATTTTCATTGTTAATATATAGAAATGCAGCTGATTTTTTATATGTTGATTTTATATTCTACAACTTGATTGAATCCTTATGTTAGTTCTAACAGTATGTGTGCGTGTGTGCGTGTGTGATCTTTAGGGTTTTCTACCTATAAGAGAATGTCATCTATGAACAGAGAAATAATTTTATTCTTCCTTTATGATTTGGACGACTTTTATTTCTATTTCTTGCCTAATTTCTCTAGCTAGGACTGCCAGTACTATGTCGAATGGAAGTGGTGAGAATGGACATTCTTGCCTTTTTCCTACTCTTAGAGAAAAAACTTTCAATTTTTCACTGTTTAGTACATGAACTGTGGGCTTTTCATATATGGCGTTTTATGTTGTAGTAATTTCCTTCTATTCCTAGTTTGTTAAGTGAATTAGAGACTTCCTGTTCTTTCTTATCTGCTTATTAAGCTAATATAAATTCAATTTTTCTTATGAATTGTTTATAACTTATAATTATTATATTTGACTTATAATTTATATCATTGAAGTTTCAAAATTCAGATTTTTCCAAATTTTTCCAGTTTGGAGCAGATCATTTAAAACATTCTGAAAAATACAAGGACACAAAGGGAAAAATTACTCATGATGCTATGCTTTAAATTTTCCTTTGTCTTAACTTCTTTGTGTTTTTTTGCTCAGGTAACTTGGCCCAGACAAGAGCCAGAATAACAGCAGCCTCAAGATCTTTGCCTCCGCATTTCAGTGCCGGGAGACCAAAGGTGAGTAATAGGTTTTTGCCCCAAATACTGTGGACCACAGGATGCTCCTGGCCTAGGGATTATCCTAGGTGGGCAACATTAGTTTCCTTTATCTGACCCACTACCTGGGCAATCTGGAAAAGAGATTGAAGGCATTTAGGAATCAAGGGTTAGGAAATCTGAAACAACGTCATGAATCCTTTGCAATCCTGTGTCAGGGGTAAAAACTTTTTCCTCTATTTTTAAGTTCTGTGTTTGGGGAACAGTGAATTAAACTCAAACTGACAGATAAGCAGGAGAAAAAAATGTATTTTAATTATATACATAAAGGAATTCACCCAAAAAAGTGACTCAAAGGGGCAGTTAGATTTTGAGGCTTAATAGGAGATGAAGAGAGGCAGAGGGACATTTCTGAGACAACAAATGACTTTTGGGGAAAATAAATGGTCCTTTAGGAGAATAAATAGAAGGTACAGTAGTTTTATGACAATGTCTGTTTAGGCAATTTCTTATCCCAGTGCTGACATTTTATCTCTGGTGATAGGAGTCAGTCTTCCCTGGTCGCAAAACTCCCAGGGAGAGGATTTAGGACAGTTGAATTCTTTTGGGAGGCTCTGCTTTTAGGCAGTTAAGGGGAGTTCAGAAAAAGCTGCTTCTTGCAACTGTTGATTCTTACATGTCTTTAGTTCAAAATAATCCTTATGCTCTATGGCATATTCTGGGCCCCTTCTCAGACCTGATTCTCAGAAAGATCACTTAAGATGCAGAACAATGACACTTGAAAATAAAGTCCATCTTGGAAGAGATAAAGTACTTTTCCTTGAAGCTATCACCAACCTGCAGGGGAGGTAACAAATGGAGTCAGCAGGAGGAAAGAAACCAAACCCTTTCCTATTGTTCCACATTGCTCTCTGAAAAATGAGTGGTGCACTTGTCCGTGCAAAGGGGGTGGTGGAAGTGTTAGTAGATACCCCACTGTAAAATGTTTTAACTGTTCCATCCTTCCTGCTAGTGTTTACCAAGAATCTCAAGGACTGGCTGCTTAATGTTCATTGTCTATACTGACACCGAGAAACAGTGATCTTGAAGGTGATGGAGTAATAAACAGGTCACATCTCTGAGTGTCCTTAGCTTTTTGTCTACATTGAATATTAAATAATTTGTTTAGTAAAAAATAAGCAGTACAGCCACATGTAATACTGTTGAATATTACCCCCAAATGGATAAAGACATACATGTCTCTACGTACTCGCTCTGAGGATGAGGGACCTACACATCATAGGGATTCAGAGCATCTTTGTTAACAATGATTTTTACACCCACATTGTTATTACAATCCAGCGGAATACTCTACTTTTCAACCTTGTGAGTCTGTGGCAAGACATTAGGACTATTTAACATGAGTTATATGGACCCCTAGAAGAGATTTACATAGGAGTTTCAGTGGTTCTGAGAGCCTCTTGATATTACATGTAAAATTTTGTTTGTGTTAAGTGCAGTTGATTTGCATTATTCAAGAAAGTTACGTTCTATAAAGTCGTTGTGAACACTGAATAAGCAAATATTGAAGCATTGTTTCTAGGGGTTAGTTCCTGCAAGTCTCTGGTCACAACACTTTTGTCAACTGATTAATACACAATCTTGTTTTATGTGTGTTTCTACTTGGAGACACCTTATTTAATACAGTTGACCAACACAGGGGTTAGGGGAACCCATTCTCTGTACAGTCGAAAATCCACATGTAACTCTACAGTGGACTCTCTGTAGCCACAGTTCTGCGCGTGTGGATTCAACCAACCATGGAGCATGTAGTAGTACTATTTACCATTGAGAAACATCTGCACGTAAGTGGATCCATGCATTCGAACCTGTGTTGCTCAAGGGTCAACTGTAGAAACTTCTTACAAATAATTAATTATATGCAGTATTTCTCTACATACCACAGTATTTCAAGTACAGTGTTTGTGTCATTAAACTCAAGGCCAACAGCACTATAACTCATTCCTGGACGAAGCTTATCTAACACATATATGTCTTCCAAGAGGCACACCACAGCCTTCTGGCACCTAGGAACACTAGACAGCACTTCAGCACTAAGGTTAGGGGCTATTTTAAATAGTAAAATCACCGACCAAAAGCACAAAAATGCAAAATCATGGCACTTAAATAGACCGAAAAAGACACTTGTTTACAGCATGAGAGCTGAAACTGGAAGGCAGAGGGTCACCTTTTTCAACCTCAGCTGGAAACATACACATCAGGTGTCTCAAAGTTTTCACCGCTCTGCATGTCTGCAAATGACCCTGAGAGCACTGAGTATTGATTGATTTTGGAAGTTACAAATACATTTCAGCAAGAAGGCAGTTCACAAACATAGAATCCACAAATAATGAGGATCAATTGTATATATGGTTTTTGGAGTCACTGGCTTCCACCAGATTCTAAAAGGGATCATGATGCAAAAAAAAAGATGAAAGACTCCTGTATAATATTCTCTGTCAAACCATATTCCCTTCCTTTCCTTGGCTTGATGTTTTTGACTACTGGACTGTGCCAGGACCTGTTCCCCTGCCTTCCACACTCAGTATCAGCACACTGTTATCTCCCTCCCTGCACTGCCTGTGTAAGAAGTGTGCCCTCGAGTGGGTCATGTATATTTACATCATTGTAATAAATACATATAGAGGTGAGGTGAAAATGACTAGAGATTTATTTTCGCTGGGAAAGAAGATGAGTTGAAAGTTCTAGTTAAGGCAACAACAGCAATAAAAAACCTCTGTCAGTTCCTCTCTGCCTTATCCAAGATAAAACAGCAGAAGTGGCCTTGCAGGAAATCCCCTCCACCTCAGGCAGCACCCCTACACTGGCCGGCGTCAGTGCCAGCCTTGCTTCCCCGTTCAGGGCTGTGGAGGCTTGGAGGGGAGGGTTGCTGTAGGGACTTTTTCCTTAAGAGACGGACAGATCACTTGCTAGTAATAAAAATTCTTTACAAAAGTCTTGTGAAGAAGATGAATATAAACACTTCTGAGGCTCTAGAATGCAAATAGTGGGTACTTACCAAGACCAGAAAAAAAAACTTTCATTTTTTTGTTTATTGCTGTAATCTAGATGGTTTATGAGACATTGGAGTCTGTGTCTTTATCCTAGAGTAAATTTAGTTGACAGATGAGACAAATCTTTTTAATAATGCCATGCTTTCAGACTAATTTTATAAGTCACAACAAGCCACGTAGAAAGGCAGTGTCTAATGTTTAAGAAGTAGATTTTGGAGTCAGACAGAACTGGGTTCAGATCTAGGCATGGCCAGTTACTAGTTGCAAGACTTTAGGAAATTTACCTAAAATCTCTGAGCCTTAACTTCCTTATATTTAGAATAGGAGTGATACTAGTGCTTACCTTATAGGGTCATTTTGAGAATTCAGTGACATAATGTAGGCAAAGTGTTTAGTATAGTGATTTCACATTGGAAGCAATAAATGTGTTATTTCTCATGTTTTGATAGCCATCTGAAATTCCGTGTGTGGAGTCCATGTGTATATGGAAACTTGCTCGTTTTCTGTGGGCTTAGGGTCTGTACTACAATTTGTAAAGCTTACTCATGACTACTTGGAAGGCCAACCAGCACCTCTCACAAGGAATCAGGCAGGACATTTGGCATGTGGGCAAAAAGCAAGCTTTCTTAGCTCCAGTTGGCTTATATTGTTGTATAAATTGGGTTGTAGAAGAAAGGTATACTGGGTTAGACAGACAGTGGTTTTATCCAGAATATGGGTTCTACTGATCATTTTGAAATTGGTTTCATTGGAAGTATTTTCTCTCCCAATAAATAAAAAAGATTTCCTTGCTGTGTTGGATGGGACCTAAGATGTACCTTCTTCCATGGAGCAAAACCCTGCATCCTTAATACTGATTACTAAACCGTAATGATACCAAGCATGGTAATGATGGAAGGGGAACTGAGTGACCGCTTCTTGCTTGTGTGCAAGGCAGTGATTTTTACTAACGACTTTTACTAATGAGGAAAACAGAGACTTTGAGAAGTTAAATAACAAGTCCAAGTCCACAGAGCTAGTAAGCGGCGGAGTCAGAATTTGAACCCAGTGTTTACAGTTCCACACTCTGTGTTCTGCAGTCCTTATCCCTTGAGCCCAGGAGGCTTTTCTGCCTATCTCTTTTCTTCCTATCTGGGCTAAAAACTTATAGGGTATTATGGAGAGGACTGGTCTTTTTATTGTGAAATCCCCACCTTTGGAAAGAACTATTTGCTAGATGATGACCTTAATAGAATCTACTTTCTGGATTATTTCTAAGAGATTTTTTTTTTTCAAATTAAATGAGGCTACCACTAACTAAATTAGCTCAGAAAGACAGCTCTTAGGTCAGACAACAACCTTCTCGTCTCTTTAGATTTTGATTTTTTGGAGTTCTTCAGCGTTCATGACAGGCCCAGTGCAGACAGAGGTCTCCTAATTTGAAGGGAGGCACCAAGAGAAGGTGCCTTCTGTTATATCCTTTGTCCAAAATTCCCTCTTTTAGATCTGTCCCATGTGCAGGAGAACCTAGTGACCCTTGACCAACCCAAGACCTTTCCAAATTCCTAAATTAGAAGATATCCCAATAGCATATTGTTTATTCTTTAAAATATAGTATCAAATAATTAGATGATGAACTATAGACATGCATTAACATTTCTAAGTTGTATATAACAGAGAACAGGATTTTGCTTACTTCCCAAGAGTTATTCTGTATGTGAACACAAGGACAGGATTTAAAGTCCTGTAAGGTAGCTAGACCAAGGAGCCCACCAGCCTTGTAGCTTTTGGATTGCAAATCGATGCTTTATTCTTTATTTTTTCCAATTTGCTGCAGGGAACGGGTACTGATCTTGAAAACAATACATGTACTTTTAAAATTATGTCTTGGCAGAATTAATACACATCAAGGATTTTTCTGATCACTAAACTGTTAAATTCTCAAATGCCAAGTGTCCACCGTCATTCTGAGGATGGGTAACAGGTAAATTCTACTAATAAGAGAAATACAGATGAGCATTTCAGCTGCCCTGTTACAGGGCATTAGAGCCTGAGAAGCTGGCACTTGCTGGCTGATTTGAATAAAAAGGGAGGCAAATGAAGGAGGAAATGCAGGGTTCAAAGCAAGATGTAGTTCTTCAGGGAAGATCTCTGAATAAAAAGTAGTGGGGAAATTCTCAAAAGGTGTGTGTGTGTGTGTGTGTGTGTGTGTGTAGATAAGGTGGAGGGGAGGGGGAGAAAATAGGAGAAAAAATGTTTTTAAAAACTCAGAATTTTAATTTGGTCAAAGGCAGACCCTAGCCAAGATCTTTCTTTCAGTCCTAATTAACTTTCCCTGAACCTCACCAGCTCTGAACTCTGTCCTCCAAGTGGGGCTCTGATGGGGGAAGAAACTTTCTATGCAGCATAGGACCTCTGCAGGGGGTGGGCAGGTGTGTTGTGTTTTTCTCTTTTCTGTGCAACACAGAGCTTTTATTTCCTTCTTCCTCATTAAAAAAAATCCAAAGTCAATCCTACAGGCAGTTGTACTCTTGCTTCAGCTGCATTCAAATGAAATGATGGCTTTGGGAATGCATCCAATCTGCAGCCTAGAGACAGAACGCTGTGCTGCTCCCCTGACATCACTTCACTCAGAGATATCCTCAGATTCTTGCTTGCTATTTAGGTTGCTTTTCTAGTTTTTGAAAACTTGGCTCCACATTTATTCCCCTTCTTAAGCAAACCTGTTTTCTTTATCCACGCCAATTGAAGCATTTTCTTCCATTTTGCACACAGTCTTCTTAATACCTCTCAGGGTAAGCCTCATGACTCACTCACCTCCCCAAGCCCCCATCCCTTCTAGCACCCACTTTTCACTTTTGTTGCACAAGGCTGCATACATCCTCACCCCATGGGGAGGTGGCTGCCTGGACAGCAGTTCACTGAGCAGAACACACGTGCTGACAGCAGCATCTTCCCGTTCAGATGTCCCTGCTTCCTACCCTTGCCACCTGTTCAGAGCAGATGGGAAGCTGCCACGGCGGAGGCTGGTGCTGAAACGCCACACACGCACCCAGCAAACCAAATAGGTCTGTGTGTGCAGGAGAGGGGATTTCATTATTGACGTAAAATGACAGAATTCAGGGTGCTTGCAGTTGTTTGCTACAATTATTTTCATTCATAAATTCCTTCCAGCCAGCCCAGGTCTTTGGGGTAGATGATTGGGCACAGGTGGATCCCAGGCTCTGCTATGCAGTGAGCACGTTGGAACTGTGGGAAGAGGAGAGTCTGATGGCAGGAAAGCCAAGGAGCTCACCTAATTCCCTGCAGTTCAGCCTGGGCTTTGGGCCTGTGTCTTTGTAATTACCCAGCCTCATGGGTTGTTCCCTGTTTTCTTTTAAGAAGTAGTTTGATCTCACGTGACATTATTGGAGAACTTAACAGGGACCCGTTAGAACATGGATAAATACACACATAACACTAATGGGGGCTTGTACTGAGACCATATGGTTCTTCCTAGAGTGTGGTCATTTTCAAGTGAGTAGAGCAGTGCAAATTCTATTTTTCTCTTAGATGTCTTTAAAACTTCCCCCCATGCTGTGTACTATTGTGTCCTGAACATCAAGGCTCCTCAAATATTTGGCCAAATAACTTTTCAGATTGCGGGAGATGTCAGAAAATGAATTGTCTATATCCTCAAATCCCTTCCCTCTGTCTGTGCTTCAGGTAGACACTTTGGAAGTGATACGACATCCAGAGGAAACCACCAACATGAAGGGGCAGACCGTGGCTTCCTACTTCCGGGTATGGAATCTTCTCAATCTCTTCTGCCTATTTTCAGAAAGGACTTGCCAACCTTTTCCACAAGAGACCCAGATACCATAGAGTCCCTGAAACAAGAGCAAAGCCCAGGACCTTGTTAAGAAAGGTGGGGGTGTGGGAGAGAAAATACAGTGATCTTGATCTCAGAAAGACCAGATAAAATCTCCAGTGTCTGCAGAGGGCTCTCTGCCGCTGGTGCATAGTTCTGTGCATTGAATGTGCTGATTCTATTAGCATTTGAGCTGCTTCTTGGCCTTAAATGTACTGGAGTCAGCCACTTTTCAGCATATTTACTGAGAAGTAAAGTAGTTAATAAAATTCCAGAAGGTGGCTTATCAGGTTCATGAAAGAATATGTCTTAGCTTTGACTTCATTTCCCTAGATCCATTTGACCCATTGCA
This sequence comes from Camelus ferus, assembly GCF_009834535.1. Taxonomy (NCBI): domain Eukaryota; kingdom Metazoa; phylum Chordata; class Mammalia; order Artiodactyla; family Camelidae; genus Camelus; species Camelus ferus. Next base: position 44,564,798 of record NC_045700.1, read on the forward strand.
AGACTGTTTGCCTGAGCCCAATTATTTCCCATCTCTGCTACCCTAATTGCTGATATTTCGTCCAGTAAATGACTCCTTCGAGTAAAAACATTATCTCTGGAAAGGCTCTGTCACATGCACATTAGAAAGGAAAGTTAAGACACAGTTACTTGTACTAATTTGTACAGGTTTGTTTATCTTCGAATTATGAAACATTGGGGTTGGGAGCCCCTTAGAGATCATTTACCCCTGGAAACTGAGGTCCAGGCTGCTTCATGATGGAGATGCTGTTAGGCCTAAGATGGAACTCAGGGACAACAAAATAAGTTTATAAGGTGGGATTGCCACGGAAGGGGCTTGGCATGGATGGTCAGTCAAGTGGGTCATGAGCTGGAGTTACCAGGCAGGCTGAAGGGCAGGATCTGAGACCCAGCACCATGGACAGAAGGCTCCACCAAAAGCTAGCAGGTTTAAGAAAGATCTAAAGCCAAGAAGTCTGACCTAAGCAACTGTGCTTTAGAGGCAGACTAGAACTGGCCTCAAGGATGTGGATTGCAGAGGCCCCGTGGCCTTTGGGTCCAGCAGTCCATCCATGCAGCCATCCCTGCTACAGCTTCTGCAGCAGCTGGGTTTTCAGCCCATGCATCATCACCCTCATAGTTGGAAATCTCTATCACCACTTATTTCTCATCTTGAGACCTACCCTGCTCCTGTCCCATTAGGGGCTTGGCTATATCCTCCTAGTGTGTGTGTGTGTGTGTGTGTGTGTGTGTGTGTGTGTGTGTGTGTGTGTGATGGGATTTGAAGGCTCTGATTGACTCTGTGAGGTCATCTTCAAGATCTGAGAGTCCTTTTTTCAGTAGAAGAAGCCTGTAGCTTACTATTTTCTGAAATATATCCATGACAACCAGTTGGGTGTCCTCAAAATACTGGTCCCCAGATGCTAAATCTGAGAAAAAAGGCACATTGCCAAGTTAGGTAACACCATTTTGAATCAGCAGGAGGTAGGATTACTGAACAATGGACTGATTTTGTGTGTTCCTTGTAATTGACCCTGAAGGCATGTCCAAAAGAGAAGCCTCCCACAGGGGATGCCCACGAGGAGCAGCCAGCACCCACCCCTCAGCTCTTCTGTGTGTTCTCTCTGCAAGAGCCCCATGCCAACTGCCCTCTGTATGTTAGTTCATCTTCATTATCGTCTCCTTTTTTCCTTCCAGTTTTCTTTGCCCTCTATTTTTCTTTTTTCCTCTGCCTTGTTGCCAGTGGTATCGGTAAGATTTTCTTAGACTTTCTGGTGTTCTTAGGTTGAAGAGGCGACTGACCCCTTCCCTAAAAGCTGGACATTTTAAATTATGGATACAGTCTGGAGCATCACTTTGGAATATAAGAGACAACCTAGTGCTGGTGATGGAGTTATGAGAAAACCTAAGCGATTTCTTAGACAGCTGAGTTTCTGCCAAATGGGAATATTGTTGGCCCTAGGTTGATGTTTAAAGAATGCTTTTGGGTCCACAGGCAGCTGTAAGTACTTCTCAGAACTTATATTATTATTTCCTTTTGCTAGGTTCTTGTTGGGCCTCAAAAAGTTCCATGATTTGTTTACAAGCCAGCAAACTGTGCTGGAGGCCCAGCAGGCCTGTTTTCATAATTATCCATTATGTTTGTGGTAACCTCGTTGTGTGTTTTCTCCCCTCGTAGTATTCTCTGATGGATCTGCTCTCCAAAATGGTGGTCGGGCAGCCCCATTTTGTACGCTGCATCAAACCCAATGATGACCGAGAGGCCCTGAAGTTCTCCAGAGACAGAGTGCTAGCCCAGCTCCGCTCCACAGGGATCCTGGAGACGGTCAGCATCCGCCAGCAGGGGTATTCCCACCGCATTCTCTTTGAAGAGTTTGTGAAAAGGTCAGGCTGGTATCTTGGGAAGTACATTATATTAAATGTAGCTCTGCCAAGGCCATTCTGTCCCCTGGGATTGCTCCTCCTGCCCGTTTGCCTCCAAACTCATAATTGGCTCATTACCAACTACCATTTACTTGTTTAAATGTTGTGTTTTTATTGTGCTCCAACTAAAGTACAGTGATCTGGGGGGTGGGTGGAGCTCCCTTCTGATCACATTTGAAAAATTAAAATGTCCATAGATATTTAAGTGTATATGTCCTTAGGTTTCAAAATCTGCAGCTATTTGATTGCTATGATGAAAGCATCCTTCCATAAATGCATCAAGATTCTGGCAAATGTAAATGCACCCAGGCACCCACTCCTCTCCCAGGGTCTGGCACAATATGATACAGCTAACATCTACAGAGCACCTAAAATATCCCAAATATATAATCTCCTCTGGTCCTTGTAAGCTGGGCTTTATTATTATCCCCATTTTACAGATGAGGAAATTGAAGCACAGAAGGAAATTAAGTGATTTGACCAAGGTCCCATGGTAGTAAATGGTAGAGCCAAAATTTTAACCCAGGAAGTCTGACTTCAGCAGCCACACTTGAATCTCCTCAGTCTACTGCATTCAGTAAATGTTTACTGAAATAAATTGCTGTAGAGCTTTTAAGACCCAGAAACTGCCTTTACCTAAGAGTGAAATGCTGCTCTTTTCTGAACAACTGCCATAGGTATGCCTTGCAAATGCAAAGCTTGTGCATATGGTTATAAATGGAGTTTTCATGAAACTTTCTGTGACGAAATAAAGAGCAGCAATAACAACAACAACAAACCATCTCTGAGAGGCACTCCTGTCTGAGGCTATCCAGAGAGGAAACCTAAAATTCAGGCTAAAATCTGCTGTACCCCATCAGCCATGTTAAGCTGCTTTTTACCACCATTCTGAAGCATACACCCAAGGTCATTTTTTCTAATTTTTTTCTCAGGGAAAAATGGATCCTAATATGTTTGCTTCATGGGTCTTCCAAATGACACTAAATTCCATGAAGAAGAAGGGGCAAAAAAAGTTCTTGCAATGAGAGCTCTTAAATTAAAAATAAGAACAAAATGGCTTTTTCAAACAAAGTATCTTTGAGCCTCTTTTTTCCTCTTAAATTTGGTGGTGGAGCAAACAAAAAAAAAAGATTATTTTAGCTCATGAATGTGACCAGTCAAGTATTTTTAGCCACTAAGTATTGAATACATAAAAATATTTAAGAAAACAGGTCAAATGCTAAACAGATTGGCACTTCTTTGTTCGTAATCAGAAAGCCATTAGGCAAGTATGAACAGGAGTTTCAAAATGTCAGTAAATCTGAGGGTATCAAAGATTTCCGAGCCAGCAAGTTAATTGGTATTTTGATCCTTTTGAGCAACTTAACAACAAAATGGATGAGTTAGCAGTTTTCCCTCTTGATGTTATTCAACAAATAGGTGCGCCTCTTATCTTCCCGTTCAGGAGTGCTGTTTTGTAAACTCTTAGCAGGAAATATGCAGACAAAACAATCAAAGGCAGGGCTTATCGGGTGGAGGTAAATAAAAGATAAAGACTTGTTTAATGTTACTCTTTACCTTTTTGTATTTTCTGGCATTCAGGACTGAAATCCTGATGTGCACACCTGAAAGGCAGTGTTTTGAGGATTATGTTGTCGGGTTCCAAATGGGGAAAGACTTCCTCAAGTCATCAGTCTACAGACTTGGCCAAACCTAGAATACTTCCTTGCCCCATCATCCTTGAATTTTCTGGCAAAATGACTTGGAAGTGTCATTTCTTCCCTTTTTTCCATTCATGGAGTCTTCAAGGAAAGGGTTATTTATGACACCCTCTCATCAGTGGGGCCATGTGGGTTGGTAGCATTCATCTATTCTCAGGTAGGCATGAGAGAGGCCACCTGACAGCTGAAACCTCCTGGAAATCATTCTGTTAAGACATCACAGAAAATGACTGTGAACACTCATTGGCTTCATAATCAATGGGCTCTGAAATACAGTCCAACAGAAGGTCTATATTGGGGCAAACACATATGACTGCATGTACTGGGATGTGTTCTGGCAAATGTCTAAAGGGTCAGACAGCACACTTGACTTAGTTCAAAGTCGTATGGTTTGTTTATTGAACTATTATAGTAAATAGTATAATTTAACGAGGAGATCGGAGTTCTAGTCTCCTTTTGGACACAGTATTTGGCAAGTAACCTAACATTTCTATAAAAGATGTTTCACCATCTACATGATATGAAGATAGGAATACACAGAGTGCACATCCTAAAGATTTTCAGGGATTGTATGCAGATTCTTGGGCCTTAGTCTCTTGAGTCTTCCAGAAAGGCCCATTCCTCCCAGCTGAGCTCACAGGAGAGAACTGCATCTCCCAGGACCCAATTCATAACAGTTGTTAAATCGGTGTCTGTTGAACAAAGTGAAACTGTTGCCTCTTCTCTTTCATCAGGAACTTCCATTTCTTCTCATTATGGCATGAAAGCCATGTTCCTCTGGTATCTCCATCTCATTCTCCCTTCTATTCCTCTACTTTCTCTCTTCCAGAAATCTAGGTGTCACCTTTATCTTCTCCCCACTTTCTTGGAACAGTCCATCAAAAGTCCTGCTGACTTTACCTGCTGAAGTTTCTCAACGAGGTCCCACTGGGAATCTCCCTATCCCTTCTCCCAAGGCCTTTCATAGTAGTAGTAACAGTAATAGTAGTAGCAGTAGAAGCAACAGCAGTAATAATGGCAACAGCTTAATTGAGATATAATTCATATATGATAAAAATCACCCTTTTAAAGTGCACAATTCTGTGGTTTTAGTATATTCACAGAGTTGTGCAACCATCACCGCTGTCTAATCTGAGCATCTTTTTATGTGCTTATTGATCATTTCTTTCATCTCCTTTGAAGAAATTTTGATTTTACTCATTAAATTCTTGATTTTTTATGTATTCTGGATACTAGCTCCTTATCAGATATATGATTTGCATATGTGTTTGTGATCTCCCATTTTGTGGGTTGTCTTTTAAATTTCTTGATGGTACCTTTTCAAGTATGAAAGTTTTTAATTTTGATGAAGCCCAATTTTCCTGTGTTTTCTTTTGTTGGTTATGCTTTTGGTGTCGTATCTAAGAAACTATTGCTTATTCTGAGATTATGAAGCTTTATTCCTATGTTTTCTTCTAAGAGTTTTATAGTTTTAACTCTCATATTTTGGAATAATTTTTATGGATGGTGTGAGATAGGGGTCCAACTTAATTCTTTTGTACATAGATCTCCAACTTTCCCAGCACCATTTGCTGAAAAGACTATTCTTTCCCCTATTGAATTGTCTTGGCATCCTTGTTAAAAATCAGTTTGACCATAAATCAGCCATAAGTTATGTCTGTATTCTTAATTCTATTCCATTGATCTGTGTCTATTCCAAGCCTTTTAAACCTCTTTTGTTCACCCTTTTGACATAACTTCCTAAATGGACTATTCTGTTCTCAAAAGAGCCACCAGAATACAATTTACCGAAAGTTCCTATCTAATCATGTTTCTTCCTTAATTAAAATCCCTAGTTGAAATGACCATCCAGACCTCCACTTAGTGAGCACCAGCCTCTCTGCCTGATACAGGGGAGTCTCCCTGATACGGACCCTGCCCACCTTTCCAGTCTCTTCTCTCTTGTCTTTCCACCTCTTGGCTTACATGCCAGCCAAAAAATGAACTACTTAAAGTTCTATAAACACCCAAGTCATTCCATGCTTCCGTGCTTTTGCTCATGTTATGCTTATGCTATGTTGCCTGAATCCCCCTTCTCCAAGTTCTCAGTTGGCTGACTTAACCAGGTTAACCCTGCTTATTCCTTAGGACTTTGAACAGGCATTGTCTTCTCTGGAACACCCTCCTTGACTCTCCCAGGCTGAGTTAGAAGTCCTTCTGATGAGCTTCTTTGGCAGCACTTTCTGTACTGAGGTGGAAACTAGCTGCCTGTCTTTTACTTTAACATTAACCACCTCGGAGGCAGGGATATTTTTCAGCCAATTTCCTGTCTGTACTGTCCAGCACAATGCCTGATACAAAATATGTTTAGTAAATATTTACTGATTGAATCAAACTTGTATTCCTTCTCCTTCATCACTGTCTTCTTTAACCATCTCCTGACTGATTCTTTGGTCCTTGTGGTTTTGAAGTGCATGACAGGCATATGGAGCTGGCTTTGTTGAGGTTAAGTTTAATCTGCATTGTAAAGTAGAAACTAGATTGTTAGAGCCTTAAAATTTCAGGTAAGTGATAAGTAGCTCTTAATCTAGAAAAGATAAAGAAACAATAAAAGTTAATAAAAAGCCTCCAACCCAGCTTGAAAATGCTATTATTAGAGTTTAATACATTAAAAAGGTGACATTTAAACACATTTGCTTTCTTTCTGTCTACAAAACATTGATGTTTTTTCCCCCGAAAGACACCAACTTCATAGGACGAGGGAGGTTCTCTGCTCTGGCTTCTCCCTGCCTTTCCAGCCTCTTTTCTCTTGTCTGCCCACCTCTCGGCTGACACTCCAGAAAGAAGGAATCGGTCAGAGTTCCCGAACACAGCACAACATATGCCTTATTATGGCCATAGCCTATATAAAAGCAGGCTGCTTATTTGGTGTACTAGTCAGGAATCTTTCAATAACAAGTGACTGAAACTTACGAATTGAAGCAAAATTTCAAAGTGGGTAATTTATTGGCTTACATAACTAGGAAGTCCAAAGATATGTCTGGATCCAGGGCACCAAGCCATTGTCTTCCTTTCAGCAGCTTTGCTTTTCCCTCTTTTGAGTTTCTTGTCACCTAGGAATTCTTCCCCACATGTTGACAAAGAAGCTCCTTAGGAAGCATCCTAAAGGCTTAGCAACATCCTAAAGGCTTAGTAACAGCAGCAGCAAACGAGTTCCTGAGAGTCCCCATAGGAGGAGCTGTCTCTTGGCTTGGGTCACGTGCCCATGCTTAACCCAGTAACTGTGCCCAGAAGAATGACTGGCAGGGTCTTTGGTCAAGTACCATTTGAACCATGGTCTGAGGGGCTCTGTTAAAGAAAGGAGAGGAGGAGGGTGGATAGGCTGTAGCAATAGGCCGTCATTACCCCTCGTTTGACCATTTCTTACCTGGAATCAACTGTAACAGTGCAGAAAGGTCCACCCCAATCCGGTAGCTATTTACCTAGAGGAAGTCTTTAAAATTTTCTAAGAATAATAAAAGTTTCATTAACAATAACAATATTAGCTTTGGAATAAGAACTATATACAGTTTATTAAGTTAACCTAAGCATGGTTGGCTTTTTTGGGGGGTGGGGGGAGGGGTTGTTCTTTGAACCACAGATGTACTATACAGTGGGTTTCTGAAAACAGTTTTTAGCTCTTCTTCACCTGGGGATTAGAAAAAACTCACAATCTCTTCTGGCTCAGTTTGAATTCATCCTCTTGCATTTTTTTCTGATCTTCATCAGTATGGGTCATGGTGTTCTTGTCCCACGTAGGACTGTGTTGGATGTCACATTCCTTTGTCAGAGTCTTTCTCCTGGCCTCTATTTGTACTTTAAGTATAGTCTTTAGTAATTACTTTTCTCAAGAAGGCTGCTTCTTCCCTTTTGTATTGTAAAATTCTTGCCATGATTTAGTATTTCCGTGACAAAAGTTTCTATTTCTACTCTAAGGGACAATACCCACAAAACTCCTTACTGAGGATATCTTCAGAGTTGACCAGATGACTTTCTTGGGTTCTAGAGCAATCCTTTGAGATCTAGATATTTTTGCCAGTAGCCAGTCTGGAGCAACTCTAGACATCTAGACATTTTTAGAGTGACCTTTGTTGTCAAGTCTTTCATATTTGGATTATGACCCTTGACTTGGTACTTATTTTGTATCCCTAGTCTCTTGTATGGTATGGTGTCTGGCCCATGATGTGTTTAGTGTTTCCCAGATGAGGGACTTTATTAGTCAGGAATCCATTTGAGTATGAATAACAAACAAATAAATATTTTTAGTGCCTTAAGCCAGAGTTTCTCTATCTCAGCACTGCTGACATTTTGGACCAGATAATTCTTTGTTGTGTAAGTCTATCCCTGTGCCTTCTAAGATGTGTACAGCATCCCTGGCTTCTACGTATTACATACCAATAGCCCCCCTCTTCAAGTCGTGACAATAAAAATTATCTCCAGATATTGCTAAATGTCCCCTGGGGGCAAAATTACCCAAATTGAGAACCATTGCCATTCTCACAAAAAGGAATTGAGAGATAAGCTAGTTTAGCTGTTCAGTGATGTCATCAGGGACCTGAATACCTTCTGACCTCCTCTCATTCCTTTTTACAGTCTTTAGTATATGGGTTAGCTTATAGTCTCATGGTCACAAGGTGGCTGCTGCCTCCCCAGGCATTATGTCTGCATTTAAGGTACAAAGAAAGGAAAGGGGCAGCTACATTTGCCCTGCTTTTATTAGGAAAGAAAACATCTTTCCAGAAACCATTTCACATACCTCTCATTGGCCTACACTGAGTCATATAACCATTCCTAACTACAAAGAGGGGCTTCAAAGTGAGGAACAGGACTGGGGCTGGGCTCATTGTCACCCAAAGAAAAACTGGTGTTCAGTTAGCCAGGAAGAAGTGGGGATGGAAATGGGAGAGGCACTAATTATGCTTATTATAGAAAAGTAATCTAAAGTTTATTAGTTGAATAAAGGAGTGACTGAATGACTAAGGGGCTGAATAGACTTGAATAGATACTTCCATTTCCTCAGAACCCACTCATTTCTACTCTTTGCTACCCAGCTTCTTTCTCGGGATTATAGTTTAAGAATTAAAAAGTGCCTGAGTAGAAGCAGGCAAGAAAATTGAGGACCCTTTAATCCTATTCCCATGGAGAGGTGTGTTTGCAGTTTTAAGCCTGCAACAAATTCTTTTAGCTCTTGTGAAGTGAACTGAATATCATCAGTTATCACTGTGAAAACTTCACCTATGAGAACACGGTCCCTGACATCCCCTTACAGAGACCCAGGGTTAGTACTGGCTCATAGGACAGGAGCTGAGAGAATAATCAGCATCACAGAAGGATCCAGCCATCTCAAGAAAAGACTGAAACCTTAATTTCAATTTTCAGAGAATAAAACTGCTACTTTCTTCTCTGAGTAGTCAGCAGTGAATAAGAAAACATAAATCCTCCAGGAGCTAGGATGGCTATGCCATGCCTTGTTTCTTGCAGGACATTCCTGGATTTTTTTTTTCTTCCACCTTTTCTCACACAGGTGAGAGCCTAACATAAAATAGATCTTAATGTGCCGTTCAGATAAGCTAGTATATCTGCAGCTAAGTGAACAGAATCCTTAATTCCCTGCAAATTGATTTACACAGTAGTGAGGGACATGTTAAGAAATAATACTTAGGGAAGATAATGGACAGCTTCAACATTGTGAGTAAAATACATTGCATGCTTATGCAAATAGTCTGCATTTACCTTCTCAAGGCAGCAGTTGAGTGGTAGCTTTCTCCGAGAGGGATCTCTAACAACTGCTGTCCCTGTACACTGTCATTCCCATTCTTTTTTGTTTGAGAGACTAAGTTGCTCACCCCTCCCCAACTGTGTGTGTTGATGCTTTTTATGTAGGTGAGACCTTGAATGACTTCCTTTCTCTCTTAACCATTGTTAAAACCTTGGTTAGTGAATAAACAAAAAACATTCTAAAAGTACCTTTGACAATATCGTTGAAAGACTCTAAGAAATGGCCTGGTTCAATTTTCCCATTTCACAGATGAGCAAGCTGAGACCAGAAAGATGAAGTAGCTTCCCTCAGGCTCCACCTTCAGGAGGTGGTGTATCAGTAACTCTCCAGGTTACTTATAGACTGAAGAGACTTTCTGTGACCCCTTGTCTTCATTCTTAGGGGGCAATATGGGTTTAAATTGGCCATACCTGGCCCAAGGATCCCTCTCAGTTTGCCTGTAGACGATTCAAAATCTCATAACTCATTCTTTACAGGTCCTCCCTTTCTCAGGGAGCCCACAGTCACCCAGCTGACACCTGTCTTTTATCTATTCAAATATCTTGACAGTTGTCTTTTTATCTATTCAAGTATTAGGAAAAATCATTTCTGTAGTTGCAAATTTAGCCTAAAGTCTGCATTGGTGATTCAAAAAGTGGATACAAGAGGTAGTATCAGTCCCACTGCTCTCCAAAGATACTGAGTCGCAATGATACTGAGTAATAAGCCCAGGCTATCTTTCCTGATTTCCTTAATGTCTGCTCTGTGGGCAGCCTCATGAGCTAATTCAGTTATAGGGACAAATCCATGTAGAAACAGGAACACAGGGAAGAGTGGCCGTGCTATGGTAACAGTATGTGAAGAAATAATGGAGAAAAACAAAAAGAAAGATGCTATGAAGGTGTTGGACAGTATCAATGCAGTTGAGAAGATGGCTACTCTGGACTTTTGGATTGGCTGCCCCACTTACTCTATGAAGATCAGTGGTTGAATTAAAATTCTCTGTCCCTACTTGGAGATTCCTTAAAACAAATTTCAGTGGGACTAGTTTATGTGGGGTAATAGCAATGAAGCAGCAGAAAAAAGAAAGAACAAAGAAAAGAATGAACACAAAGGAGACAAGGTGGAAGAGGAGAGGGAGGATGCGAGGAAACCTCCTGGCAAATGCCCACCACTTCTCTCTCCAGCCCCAGCTGCAGACCTGGTGCCTCAGTCAAGGCACATTTCCTTCAGAGCCCAGATGTGGCTTTGGAACTCCTCTCAAGATGGTGCTCTAGGAAACCACTGCCCAGTCCATCCGCTGACCTGCAGTTGACCGCTTAGCCATTCCTCTTCTAGCATGTTCCATTCACTTTACAGTCCCTATCTGCCCACCCCTGAGCACCATGGCTTAGGGAGGACTCAGAGGAGAGACTGTTAGCTACTTTTTCTTAGACCATTTGGGTTGGGAAAGAGAAAAATAAATTTTTGTCAAAGAAAGGAAGGGAAGAAAGGAGAGAGGAGCGTTTATTGACCACCTGCTTATGGCAGGCTTCATGCTAGTGCTTTACATGTGTTGTCTCACTTAACACTGGTAATAGACCACAGATACAAGAAAATATGCCAGTTTTACAAATGAGGGAACTGGTTAAAGCCACATAGATAGTGTGTGGTCGCATCAGGATATGAAGTGAGAGTTGATCTGATTTCAAAGCCTGTCCCCTCAAAATACATAAATGACACAGTTGAACACATCCAAAAAGTCATTACAAAATCAATCTGTAGTATTCAGTCAGAAAAAAAATACGTTAGTAATTTTACTGACTGTAAAATAGAACAATCAGTTTAAAGCTTAACTTTCTGTTACAAATTAATTTGTGAATAAACTCAGCCTCAATATCTAATTTTGTTTTTTTTCTTTAGAAAGCCTCTCATTTAGAGCTTATGATGAGGCAGCAATAGCACCAGAAACATTTATTAAGCACCTGTTGTGTATGCCAAATGCTATAGTGAGTAATACTGAATTCGAAAGAATTTATAATCTCAGGTCTTCCACAATCTAATAGCACAGATCAATGTGACTTTTTATCCCAAGGTCCAAATTTGAAGAGTCTTCCTAAGGATATAATGGACATAATGACTTTTTTTTTTGGTAGCAGATGGTAACCAGCTGTTCTGTCTTAACTGAAGGCCAAACACAAAAGGAAAAAATTAAAATAAAGGGGCTTATGGTAAATATGAGAGAGAACTTAATAAACTAAATCTGGATTTTTATACACACTAAAAGGAAATGGGCAATTGGAGGTAATTATCAAATTATCCAAGCCAAAATAGCTCAGTTCCCTCCATTATCTACATAAGAGAAAATTATTTACATGGATTGAATTGTTCAGATAATTGTCCTATATTTGGGGTGTCTGAGTAGACAATCTGGGTGGTCACTGATATAGATTTAGTGTCCCTCAAGGAACAGGAAAAGGATTGATGCTCTTTGCCATATGATTGAGGATGTTCCTACTTAGATGCAAGAGAGATTAATCAAACTAGTGATACATGATACTTTGACCAGGATTTGGGCCCACTGTAATTAAACTGTAATAATTTTTACATAATGTTTGAAATTAATTTTTAATTGCAAAAATAATGTATGAATACCTTTTCCTCTAAAATTTTTAAATCTATGTAAAATCTGTATAGCCCTCATTCCATTTCCCAGCATCCTGTCTCAATCCTGGCCCCTTTCTAGAGTAGCCACTATTATCTTTTTGGGTAGTTTTATCCTTTCCGAATATATGCACACACACAAACACAGGGAGAGAGAGAGATTGAAAAAGGGAAAAAGCCCTAAATTTTTAGCTTAACTTGATCACACAATTTATACCACTTGGCAGCTTGCTTTACTGTTTAACAATATGTATTGGAGATAAATCCTTCTTGTTCTGTAGCTCTGACAGATTCCTTTTAACTCCCTCACTGAAATCTGTGATATTTATTTAGCCGTTCCTCTCCTGGTGGATATTGACAGTGTGTCCAGTTGTTTGCCAGCAAGGCTCAATAAACAATCCTAAATATTAAATATGCGTGAGAATTTCTTTAGGATAGATTTTGAACACTTGCCCTTCCCAAAGGAGAATGATGTGCTCCAGAAAGTCATTTGAGCCTAATAAGAGAAAAGATGACAGAGAGACAGAAGAGCCAGCTTCTTTCCTTAATAGACTATGTCACTATACGCAAGTCACTTCACTTTCATGGGATTCTGTTTCTTGAAGTCGGTGGTCTTTCAGCTTTCTCACACATGAGGCTGTCCTGGTAAAACACAGATTGCTGAACCCCACCCCCAGAGTGTCTGATTCAGTAGGGAGGTATGTGCACGAGTTTCCAGGTGCTCCTGCTTCTGTGGGAGACTTCCGACTGATCCAAATGTGGTAACAGTAACCCAAGATCTGCGATGAAATAAAGGAATGAGATGAATTGCAAATAGAGACAAAACTGGTTTTTCCACAGTGGAAAGGAAGTAAATTAAAATCACCAGAATGGACAGAATTTATGTATCTATCAGTTACCTACAATTTAGAAAGAGTTGCAAAATCACTTACAGATGAACAGGGCTAGAATATGATAACCATAGAGGGCATGCTAAAGACAATGCATGTGATTTTCCATTGAAACACCAACACCTTACTGATACACTAATCCAAATAGAGTATTGTTTGAATCTCTCACACGTGTCAAGGTGTGCCTTACAGCTGATGTTCAAACATAGGAAATCAACACCTCTCCTAAGTCAAAAGCCGAATATTCCAGATCGCTATGGACATTCGTAAGTTCCAATTAGCTGGAAAGTGCTGGCAGATCAAAAGTCCCTGTTAGAGAGTCAGAGATACTGCCAAGTGTATACATTAAGAGCTAAGAGTAGACGTAGGTTAGATGAGTGTAAAGAAGCTCGAACTTGAAACTAGAAGACCTGGGTAAGCCTCAGCTCTTTTTCTTACTAAGTTTGTGACCTTGAGCCAGTTGCTCTGGCTCTCAGGCCTTCTCTCTAAAAAAAAGTAGGAATTTTTATTGATGACTCTAAGTTCCCTTCAGGATCTAAATGTTTATTAGATGAGCCGACTAATCCCTTGCACAGATGGCCCTGCAACAATGCCCAGGCACGGAGAGTTTTGACACAGGACAGGGAAGATCTGTTTGTGAACACGAGGAGAAGCAGCTGGATTTGGATGTCCTGGACCCCCAGTATGCAGTACAGAAACCCAACATCTGTGGGAAACTTAGGAAGTTCAGTGACAAAGAGAGAAGAAATGATAGAGAGGGAAGGAAATTACTAAAAAAAGAAACCTACCAACTCTTGGTTTTGCACAAGACTTACCTCTGCCTTCAGTGACATTGGAGGAAGTTTCTCACTAAAGTTGGCTCTGTCTCCATTCAGTGTGTTTAAATAACAGCAAAGGGGACCTGGAACTGTATTAGGGTTCTCCGGAAAAACAGACCAATAGGATGTGTGTGTGTATTTATATATACATACATACATAGAGATTTCTCTCTCTCAGAGAGAAGTTGATTTATTTTAAGGAATTAGCTCATATGATTGTGGGGGCTGGCAAGTAAGAAATCTGCAAAGCAGATTCTAGCTATCAGCTATTAGGCTAGAAGTTCCAGCAGGAGTTGATGTTGCAGTCTTCTGTCCAAAGGCAGTACTGTGATAGAATTCCTTACTCCTCGGGGGACCATAGACTTTTCTCTTAAGGCTTTCAACTGATTGGATAAGGCTCACCATATCATGGAGGGTAACCTGCTTTAGTCAAAATTTAACAATATTAATTCTTCTGACCCAGAAACATAGTACCTCTCTCCATCTATTTAGATCTTCTTTAATTTTTCTTAGCCAATGTTTTATGACTTACAGTCTGTAGGTTTTGCACATTTATTGCAAGATTTATCCATTTGTATTTCACATTTTAAAATATTATAAATGAGACTGTTTTTTCAGCGTCAATTTTCAATTGTAGTAGTGTATAGAAATACAGTAATTTGGGGGTATTGATCTTTATCCTACAGTGTTACTAAATTCACTTTTTAGTTCTGGTATGTTTTGGTAGATTCTATTGGATTTTCTATATATACAATTGTGTCATCTTCAGATAAAGACAATTCTGCTTATTCCGTTCTTATACGGATACCTTTTATTTCTTTCTCTTGTCTTAATGCACTGGCTAGAACCTCTATAGTGCTGAGTAGAAGTGGTGATAGAGGACATCCTTGACTTGTTCCTAATCTTAGGGGAACATCATTGTCTTCCACTGTTAAATATGATACTAACTGTAGGTTTTTCATAGAAACTATTTTTTTCAGGTTGAGGAAGTTCCCTTGTAGTATGAACCTGTTGAAAAGTTTTGGTTTTTTTAAATATGGTTGGATGTTGGATTTTGTCAAATACTTTCCCTCATTTATTAAGGCCATATGCTTTTTCTCTTTTAGCTTGTTACCATGGCATAAAGTTGTTCATAACATTCCCTTACTATATGTTTAATGTCTGTAAAATAAAGAATATAAGTAATTTCATACTTTTGGTTTGTTTTGTTTTCTCTTCTCTCTCTTTCTTTTTTCGTCTTGTCTTTTCCTGATCTATATGGCTAGAAGTTTACCAATTTTATTAACCTTTCCAAGGAACCAGCATTTAATTTCATTCATTGTCTCTTTTTTTTTTTAATGATTTTTCACTATGATCTTTATTTTTTCCTTTTTTCTGGTTACTTTGGATTTAATTCACTCACTTTCTAATTTATGGTGGAGGTTGAGATCATGTCCTTGAGACCATTCTTTTCTATTATAGGTGATTAATGGTATACATTTATAAGTACTACTTTAGCAGTATCCCACAAATTTTGACAGGTTGTGTTTTCATTTTCATTTGACCAAATTTAATTTCTCTTTTGATTTCTTTGATATATGGACTATTTAGAAGTCTGTTCATAAATATCTGGGAATTTTCCAGGTATCTTCTTGTTGATTTCTAGCTTAATTCCACTATGGTCAGAGAACATACCTTGTGTGGCTTGAATATTTTTCATTTATTAAGTCATATTTTATGGCCCAGAATATGGTCTATTGTGGTAAATGTTTCATATGTAACTGAAATAATTTGTCTTCTGTTATTGTTGGCTGGAATGTTCTATAATTGTCTGTTAGGTCAGGTTGGTTTTTCCAACGTTCTATATCCTTGATGATTTTTTTTTTTTTTTGCCTACTTGTTCTATCAATTATTGCAAGTGGGTATTGAATTCTCTGACTATAAAAATTGTGTATTTGTTTATTTCTCCTTGCAGTTTTAACATTTTTAGCTTCATGTATTTTCAAGCTTTGCTATTAAGTGCAAACATGCTTAGAATTTTTAGGTTCTTTTTGTGAATTGACCTCTTTATCATGATGAAATAAACTTCTTTATCCCTAGTAATATATTTTTATTCTGAAAAATACTTTGATACTAATATAGCCAGTCCAGTTTTAATTTGACTAGTGTTGGCATGGTATATCTTCTTCTTTTAACTTATTTTATCTTTATATTTATGCATTTTTTGTAAGCAGCATATGGTTCCACTTTGCTTTTTTATCCAGTCTGAAAATTTCTGCCTTTAAGTTGGGGTGTTTTGACTGTTTACATTTAACGTTATTATTCATATGGCTAGGTTCAATCTATCATTTTGCTATCTGTTTCCTATTTGCCTCTACTGCTCTTTGTTCCCTTTTTTTTATTCTTCTAATTCTTTTGGATTTATTCAGTATTTTGTATGATTTAATTTTATCTTCTTTGTTGACTTATTGGCTGTAGCTTTATTATTTTAAAAGTTGCTTTATAGTATACAGTATACATCTTTAACTTATCCTAGCCTAACTTCAAGGATATTATATCACTTCACAAATAGTGTAAGAATCTTACAATAGGGTACTTCAACTTCTTTTCTCCTGGCCTTTATGCCATTGTTATGTTTACACTGTTTATGTTATGTTGTCATACATTTCATGTATCTGTATGTAATAAACTCTACAATACATTGTTACTATTTTTGTTAAACAGTCAAGTGTATTTTTCAAAGATTTAAATAATAAGAAAAACATCTTATATATTTACTACCATACTTAAACCATCTGGTACTTTTCATTCCTTTATGTAGATCCATATTTCCATCTGATGTTATTTTCCTTCTTCGTGAAGGACTTCATTTGACATTTCTTCTAATTGAGGTCATCTGGTGATGACTTCTTTCAGCTTTTGCATGTCTGAAAAAGTCTTTATTTTGCCTTTGTTTTTGGAAGATATTTTCACTGGGTGTAGAATTCAGTACTTTAAAGATTCTGCTTTGTTGTCTTCTGATTTGCATTATTTCTGCTGAGGACTCTACTATCATTTTTATCTTTGTTCCTCTGTATATAACTTGTCTTTTTTCTCTGGTTGCTTTTAAAATTTTCTCTTTATGACTACTTTTGATGAGCAAGTCGAGTATGATATCCTTTGGAGTAGTTTTCTTCAGGTTTTATTGTGTGTGTGCTTGGACTTTATTGAGCTTCTTAGATCTGTTAGATTATAGTTTTCATCAAAATTGGAAAATATTAACCATTATTTCTTCAAATATTTCTGTCTTCCCTCCTCTTCAGGGACTCCAGTTACATGTGTTAAGGCTGCTTGAAGTTGTCCCACAGTTCAGTGATGCTCTTTCATTTTTTTATTTTTTTCCCTCTGTGTTTCATTTTGTGTAGTTTCTGTTGTCATGTCTTCAAGTTTACTAATCCTTTTCTCTGCAATCTCAACTGCTGCTCATTCTATTCTGTATATTTTTCATCACAGACATTGTAGTTTTTATATATAAAAATTCTATTTCAGTCTTTTTTATATCTTCTGTGTCTCTATTGACTTTATGAACATGTGGAATACAGTTAAAATAACTGTTTTTAATTTCACTATCTGTGTCACTTCTGGATCCATTTTGATTAGTTGATTTTTTCCTCATTATGGGTCATATTTTCCTGTATGCCTGAGAATCTTTGACTGGATGCCAGGTATTATCAATTTTATCTTTTTGGATGGTGGGTATTTTTGTATCTCTGTAAGTATCTTTGTGCTTTGTTCTGAGATGCAGTTAAATTACTTGGAAACAGTTTCATCCTTTTGGATCTTGTTTTTAAGATCTGTTAGGTAGAAGCAGAGCCATGTTTAGAGCTATTATTTCCTCACTACTGAAGCAAGATCCTTCTAAGTACGCATTGTCCTGTGACTATGAAGTTAACCGGTCTGGCTGGTAGAAACAGATACTATTCCCAGCCTTGTATGAACATCAGGACTAGTGCTTCTAATCTTCTCAAATGGCTCTTTCCCCAGCTTTCCTCCCATGTAGTTTCCTCCCATGCTTGTGCCAATCACTATGCTACTTATTACTTGAGGTACCTTCCACAGACCCCTAGGGTTCTCTGTCTCTCTGTAGCTCTCTCCTGGTGCTCTGTCCTGCATACTCTAGCTGACTTGGTTACATTGTCTCCCAACACTTGGTGGTAGAGTCTGAAGTCTGATTGGTCAAGAGTAAACCCTCAGTTTTGCCCACATTGGGTCTAGAAGAACTCCAGTCTAGCTCTTTACAATAAAGAAGATAATCTTGCTAACAGCTAATCAGGAACACCCAGATTCCAAAATTTCAAAATATTTCTTTTCTTTTGCAAGTAAGTTTCCTTTCAGTAGACACAGAGCCCATCTCAATGAGAGTACAGGGACACCTTCCCTTTCACTCCTTCTCCATAGTCACCTCAGTCTTTTCTACCTCTCTTCCCTCTCTTGAGAGTCCTACATCTTCTGGGGGAAACCTGGAAATTCTTGGGGATCAGATAGGCTTTGTTCCTGGCTCCAACCTGGAAGGGCAACATTTGGTCACTATGGTTTCTTAGACATACATTCCCTCACACTTTTCTGAGTGGAACATGAAAGAGACCCCAAAGCCTTCCCCTTGCTGAGATGGACCAGGTCTCATAGGGCAACTTTAGTGTATTTAATAAAGTCTCTGTTTCTTTACTGTGAGAGCAAGAAGGGAGAAATGAGGAGAAATAAAAACCCCTTTCTGCATCAAAGGTACTATTCAAATTAATAAGTTAAATAGGTTTTGAAGGTAAGCCTAAGGAATTCACCACCATTGATTTGGTGGAGGATATGCCTACAATCCAAGCAATACCTTTTGTTGGGAGCTCCCTAGAGAGAGCATAATAATAGTAATTTTTTAAAAAAACCACTGTAGAAAAATTTTATTTTTATATAGGCAAATTTATCAATCTTTTCTAGTAAGAAGTAGTATTTACCTTTACTCTTTTTTGTTTTTCCCTCTTACATCAAAAATTAAACTTCAACAGCTAGATTAATATCAATTCTTTTTTAAAAAAATTAATGACATGGAAGTCAAGAGACAAATAATAATATTAGCCTTTGTCATTTATTTGTTATCTTTGGACAAGCCATTCTGTCTCACTAAGAGCAGTTTTTTTCATCAATAAAGTGAAGACTTGATGATCTAGAGAGATTTTTTGTGGTGGTTTAAAGACATGTCCACAAATTATTTGATACTCCTCCCTTTAAGAGGTAGAACTTAAATTAAATGTAGCCTGGACTTAGTGACTTGCTTTTAATGAATAGAAGAATATAGAAGAAGTGATGATGTGTCACTTCCAAGCCTTGGTCATAAAAGGCATTGCAGATTCCTTCTTGCTCTCTCTCTGGGTTCCCTTGTTCTGAAGGAAGCCATCTTCTGTGTTATGGAGATACTCAGTCCTCTGGAGAGGCCCATGTGGCAAGGAACTAAGAGGCATCCTGCCAATATCCAGAAAGGAACTCAAGCTGTCTACCATTAGCCTTGGGGATGCACCATCTTGAAAACAGATCCTCTAGCCCTAGTCAGGCTTTTAGGTGTCGGCCTTCAGCCTGGCCGACACCTAGACTGTAACCTCATGAAAGATCCTGAGCCAGAATTGCGCAGATAAAGCCTCCTAAATTGCTGACCCTCTGACTCTGAGATGATAAATGTCTACTTTTTAAACCATTAAAGTTTGGAGTAATTTGTTATGTAGCAATAGAAAACTAATATATCCTAGGATCTTACCAACCCTTCCAGTTCATGATTCTACCATTTGATTCCAGGAGGATGTGTCTCTAGTTGCCTATTGTTTTTACTAGTACTTTACAAATTGCTTTGCCTGTTATATTTAAAAGCTCTTCCTTGAAATGCTTACATTCCATAAAACAAAACATTTTGGGCAGAAAACTAAGTAACATTTTTGAATAGAGATATTTTCCAACTGGATATTTGTGATTTTTGTAGCTTATATGTTTTAATAAAATGAGACCTTGGGAAATTTATCACTTTCCATGGAGTTCTGAAGCAGGAAATGGCTCCTAGGTCCTCGGAGAGCCGACAGGAGATATGTGGACCCCTTGACATTGTATGCAATGTGTTGTGTTAAGAGCATTTTCCTGAGAAAGAGTATGTACAGCTTTTACCAGATTTTCATAGTCTTTCCCTGCCTCCAAAAAAAAATAAGGTTAAGAACCATTTATCTGGTTTCCGTTGCCACCTGTGGGAATTCAGGTGCAGAGAGGTAAGTGACTTACCCACGGTTAGAGACAGAGATCATCTCACTCTTAACACGGTGCTCAGACTCCAATCTGAGAAATGAATTCTACCTCCAAGAGACAGCTCAGGGCAGAACTGGTCTTTGCAATGCTCTCAAGTGCCCAGACCCTCAAGACAAACCTTTACATGTATTATTTTGCTGTTGTATATCTCTTGCTTATTTAGCTCATCAAGCTGCTTTTAGAAGGGAGTGGAATCCCCCAAAGAGCTCTCCTTGCTGGCAGACCTTTTATCTTGGTTCCTTTCAATTTTGCCCTTATATTGAAACACACAGAAACTCAGCCAAAGTGCTTTTTTTTTTTAAACCATGGTATCTGTTAGAATCCAAAATTACTTTGTGGAGGAAACACATTACACTTACCTGACCTGATTACTGTAGACATATCACTTACATGTTTCCTTAATATTTTTTAAAACCTTCACATCTTTGCAGTACTGTTACCCATCTCTTTCTGAACAAAGCCAGATTTGAATGTTACCATCATAATAAATTAGTAAGAGATTTGGGTTGAAGGATCAAAAGATTAGAGTTAATTTCTAATATTTATGTTAGTTCAAGATACAGCCTGCCTATTTAGAAATTAGAAATTGCTAAGAACCATCCATCAATGCCCGAAAAACAAATATAAATCGTTGATTGGAGAGCTAGAACATATCCTGCACAGTGCTGGTCATTCATTAGATTCTCTTTAAATACTTCATCACAAGTAGTATTGAGCAGTCATCCTGAACAAGCCTGGCTGATTAAGGGAGCACATGTAGTAAGCGGCCAGGCCTAAAGGAAAGAGAGTAGGAAATCTGACTTTTACACTTTAGGCTATCTTTACTTCAGCTTTCCGAAGACATTCACTTCATGTAGATTTGCCATTTATTCCCACCATCCCCATGCACTCCAGGACACAATCGTTTTGCTTTGGCCAAAGCCAAATCCAAGAAGCCATGACGGAAACCACAGTCCTAGAGAACCTGGGGCTGAAGAATCTGTGCCGATGCCACAAACTGCCCAGACCTAAGCCTGACCCCTGGCTGTCCCTCCTCCCACTTAGCTCCAGAAGATATCTGCTGTGAGCAGGTTCCTGGGTTGGCCACATGGCCTAGTGTGGCACTGGCCACCAATCAGGGGTTCTGAGAGAGCACTGCTCCTTCTCCTCAAAGGTGGCAACAGAGACTCAGAGCCTTGGAAACATTCCCAGGATCTCTGGATGCAAATGTTTTCAGCAAATTCAGCATTATATCCTAACTTATAAAACAAATCTTGTAGCACAAAGATGAAGTTCAGTGACTCAAGTGCTAATCGGGTACATTTATTTTTCCATAAACAGAAAGACATGGGGATATTTGGCAGGAGGAAGGACATATTTTATATTTTGGTGATTTTATTAAAAGTGAAAAGAGCTCTATATTTTAAAGTAATTCCAAAATAACAGATCAGCCTTGTTTGAGGAATGGCAGGAAAATCCTCTGACAAGGAAATTCAGTTTATTTTTAAACTTCCAGGGGGTTTAATTTAATTATAGATGGTAGCAAAGAGCAGAGATCCTTGAAAGTTTTTAAAAGAAAAACTAAAGTTTCTCTAAAAGGATAATATATTCAGCATCATGTACATATATGTGGATATACACACACACATATATGTATGTATGTATGTGTGTGTGTATATATATATGGGGGGCGGTGGGTGGAGAAAGAGAATAAGGAAGAAAGAAAAGGAGAGAAAAATCCTTTTTGTGGTGTTCTTTGTATCTACCCAGAAACTCTCATCTGGAAGTACGGAAGTTCATTAAAATGAGTAATTTAGGATGACAGACGTGGTTTTGGTGATTGTCTCAAGGAAAACAACTCTTCACCTTGAGACAGACATGTAGTTTAGCAGACAAAATCAGTAGTGTCAGGCTGTGATCTTTTTTGCTATCTACACATTGCTTCAGGTGGGATTTTCAAAGCAGAGTCAAAATTTATACAATGAGGTTACAAATTATTTTTATGATAGTAATACTAACATTGAAAATGACTTTCACTAGGAGAGCTGTCTAAATTTCAGTTTCTGAAAGGATTAGATACCTTGATTTTGCATGCAAAAGATGCCAAGTATGCACTGAATATGAATTATAAAGCAATATTAAAAGAAAATACACATAGCAGAAAATATAAAAGTAGGTAAGAGCCAATAAACATGAATTGTATATCTTCCACTACCTACTACGCGATTATTGATGCTCAAGAAATACTTGCTTTAAAAAAATCAAGGCATGTGAATGGGCCCAGAGCAATTTGACTATACTGAATCAAATGGTGACTAAAAATGCTTTATTTCACTCTTTTATTTTGTAGGTATTATTACTTGGCTTTCAGGACACATCAAACACTTCTTGCTAGCAAAGAGAGCTGTGTTGCTATCTTGGAAAAATCCAGATTAGATCACTGGCTGCTGGGGAAAACAAAGGTAGTTCTTTCTTTGTTGTTTAGATTGTCCCCATGATGCTCTGCTGTGTACCTTTGTCTCTTACCAATGACATGAATGGCTCTGTAAGTTGTGTAGCTTAGCAAACAAGACCCTAACCTAACAGTGATCTTTGCTGTTCTTAGCTCAGGAGTCCTGGAACCTCAGGGACCAAAGGAGGAGAGTTTGCCTCCTGTTCTGCATGTAGTTGGAGAACCATTTAGCATTTCTAGCATGAGATCCAGCACCGCAGGCAAATATACAAGTCATATTAGTGACAAGAATGAGTATCTTTTAGTTTTGTCCATTTTTCTTTGGACTCATGTTATTTACTGAACACTCTGATTAGTAGTCTCATCGTGTCTAACTTTTCATTTGGGAAACATCACATCCTGGTGGAAACCCAGGTTTTTATGGTCTGTTTGGGGGAGGTCAATAGGTTTGTTTGTTTGTTTGATGGAGGTACTGGGAATAGAACCCAGGACCTCATGCATGCATGCACTCTACCGCTGAGCTATACCTTCTCCCTGTCCGTTCTGAATTGCTCTATAAAGCCAGTCTTAGCCTGAGTGTGATGACAACACTGCCCCTCCTCGGTGGAAGTTATATCACTGTGTCACCCAGGTCCCACTCTCTCCAAACTTCTGTCAGCTGTGGGTCAGTTTTTCTGGTTGGGACCTCCATCAGAGCTGTGGGGAAAGAGAGCAGAGATCAAGCTGAGAAAATGGAACTTGTGGCAGAAATGAGGCTGGCCAGGAAAACATGTGGGATCTCCTAAAACCCTGTGAACCTCATCGTCTGTTTATATCAATAGTCACACTTTGGCTCGACCTTAGAAGAGGAATTGTATTTGCTTCCAAGAAGTCAGTAATGTTAGCATAAATCAAGTCACTGTAAACTTTATTTTGATGATGCTTTTAATATTTATATTAAGAATATGTTGGAGCAGAGTGAATTTCTGTTTGGGAGCCCATATGTAATGCTAAAACTCACGTCTCATTTCAGGTTTTTCTCAAGTATTACCATGTTGAGCAGTTAAATTTGCTACTGCGGGAAGTCATAGGCAGAGTGGTTGTGCTGCAGGCGTATGCCAAGGGATGGCTTGGAGCCAGGAGATACAAAAAAGTCAGAGAGAAGAGAGAGAAGGGGGCCGTTGCCATCCAGTCAGGTAAATGGTCCTGAATCATGGCATTTCATTCAGTTCTAGAGGCCACTCACTCATTGCTTTTCTCAGTGGTTTCTTCTCCTCCCTCCCTCCCTCCCTCCTTTCCTTCCCTCTTCTTTCCCTTATTCCTTGCTTCAGCAAATATTTACTGAGTACCTCCTGCAGGCCAGGCCTTGTGCTAGGTGCTGGGGATCTAGCTGAGAGCACAACCACCACGGTTCTTGACCTGCGGATAAGCAAAAAAGTCATCCCTACCCACTATGATGAGTGGCAAGATGGAGACGGTGTGCAGTGGGTGGATGGATGTAAAACCTGAATCATCCAGACATGTGCCCCAGCTCCCAGATAGCTGACATAATGTGCACTTCACGTCCGTTACCGGGTTTTCAACATCAGAATGATGACTGCCACATCCAGGCTTTTCTAGCCCAGACAGAGCTCGTCAGCCAAAGGAACCAGTCAGTCACGAGGCTGTCAGGCGCCCAGCCCAGTCAGTGCCTCTTTGCATCCATGTGTGCGTCACTTGTGTTACAAACGGCATTGGCCCTCTGGTGCTATCGTGTGGTTGTGAAAGCCCCTGATCTCAAACATAGCAAGTGATTTCCTCTGTGTTCTTATAACCCAGAATCATAATGTCCACTCCTGGACTTCATGACCTCACTCAGTGACGTGGAAAGCCATGGGATGCTCCCTGGGGGAGCAAACCGGAGAGATGGTCACGCTCCTGGTGGGAGGCTCAGTGCCCCGGTTCCCTCTTTGAGGGACTCAACATGCTCTCCCTGCCCCCAGGGTTCCCTCTCTTTCTCTTCTTCTCTCCATCCCTTTACCTTTCCTTTCCCTTTCCATCAAACCCGTTCCTCTCCCCATGCACAATTCTGCACATAGTTCCTTCTCACCACACACAACTGTGATGCTACTAATAATTATTCTTTATTTTTCTCTCCTTTGACTTTCATGTTTACACCTTCCTCCCCATAAAAAATATGGACTGGGTCGGGCTGTTCAGTCCTCTCCCACTCCCAAGTCCTGAAGACAGAGCTCCTTCCATGGATGGGAGTGACAGGGACCCACCTCCCCTGGATAGGGGTCCCAAGTGATTCATAAGTGGGATCCAGATTGTTCTGGAAACTCACTGCCTGAACAAAAATACCTCCTTCTCAGAGCATCTTGGAAGCCAAGCTGAGAGTACAGAGAGGCCTCTCTTCGCCACCATCGCTCACGTATCTTGGCTTATTTTGTTTAATGAGGAAGCAGGAGGGAGGAGGAGAGGGGTAATAGATTGGAGGGAGAACAGCTTATATCAATTCTCTGGCACGTTCTGAAATTAATGTCATTCCTTGCACATGGTTTTATATTTTTAGCCTGGAGAGGATATGATGCTCGGAGGAAATTTAAGAAAATAAGCAACAGAAGGAATGAGTCTGCTGTTCATATTCAAGCAGGTAATTAAAACATCATTTTCATGGCATCCACTTGGAAATATTCTGTGATTAAGTTCATATGAGTTTTGAAAAGTGGAAAGGTTAATAATTCAGGAGCACTTGGAATAGGAGTCAAGAGTTCTAGCCGGGGATTCTAGTGCTTACTCTGATACACCCCCCACCGGTGATGATGATGGCGCTAACCCTTAGTGAGCTCTGGCCATTGCCAAACCTGGCTAAAGATGCTCCGAATCAGTACTCTTATGTTCCTAATTTTATAGATGGGGAGACGGAAGCACAGAGAAGTGAAGTGGCTTGCCCATGATCACACAGCTAGTCAGTGGCAGAGCCAGCGTTTGGTCACAGGCAGTTTGGATGGAGTCAACTTTGCATACCGCCCACTGAACCAATCCCTTTCTCTCTTGGAGTCACATGCCCCTCGTCTGTGAACAAGAACAGTGACTCAAAAGGTCTGAAAGGGGTCTTCCAACCTTGGAATTCTCTGATTATATTCCAAAATAGTTCAGGGACCTTCTTGGCAAACCGAGTTTCCTGCACTCAGGCCTGCACATGGCTGAGGTGAGCATACGTGGCTCAGCATGGGCTGCCTGCGAGCTCGGGTTCCCAGCCCCCAGGTCATGCTGCTCTTCTGCGTTTGGCAGTAACCACGGTAACTGCCAGGCTGGGCTCCCTCTCTCATCTGAAACTGCATGTGCCGAATTGAAGCTCTGGAAGAAACAGGCCCCGGAGCACACCAGGAGCACTGAGAGCACAAGAAATTGGAGACAGAATGAGAGACAAGGGGCCGGTCCAGTGGACTTAGCAGCAGGGAGAGGGATAGGGTTTCAGATACTCCTGCGCTTGAAGCAACTTTTGAATAAAACAGCTGCAATCTTTTTGAGAAGGTCCCTGCCCAGAACCTGGCTCCAGGGATACTCTTCAGAACTCTCTGGCTCTGTAGAGGCCTGATGTCTTCATTCAAAACCAAAATACTGGGGAGGAAAGCGTACCATTTAAATCCAAATGTGTAACTTTGAACACCATCCCCTGGGAATTCTAAGCTCTACAGCTTCAAAGCATCAGGACAAGGACTGCAATTCTAGTTGCAGCTTAAGAAAGATAACAGGGCATTTTTTTTTCTGTACTTGTCCACTTCCCAACACACACACATGCACAATCCCCTTGTTAAGAGAGGATACTGGACTGATCTTGCAGTTTGGCCCAAAGCCCAACATATATTTTCAGATATAAACTTTAAGCTTATATATTGTTGATCCACTGATCATAAGGTATGTAGGATCATAAATCAAATATTCCCTCTCTGAAAATCATCTTTAGAGGGCTCCCTTTTTGCACTCAGTTATTGCCAAGTGAACACTGCATAAGAACAGGCAAGTGGACTTCATCATCATATCAGGACAGTCAGGACTGCATCTTTTCAATGCAGCACCAATGGGACAGGTACGGTGGAAAGATGATTTTGTTTCATGGGACTGGAGAGAACACATTTCTTTAAGGAGCTTCCTCTTTTTTAGCTTTGCAAGCATCCCCCTCTGTAGCCTGGCAGCCAGCATTCCTGCTTAGGGAACTTCCATTAACTACAGGGGCCAGGGCGGCAGGAAGTCATTGAGGATGGTGCTAATGCCACCTCCCTCGCCCTCTTGTCAGGAGAACATGGCAGCCACAGCAAAAGCAGGAGGAGTCTCTTTGCCCTTCAGCCAACACCAGGGACAGGAACTGAGGTGCGGGTTTTGTTAGTAGTAAAGATACTCGGATAGGATAACAACATTTGCAATTTTATGGGCAGCCTACTTTTGAGAACGTTTTCCTTATCTTTAGGTGTGAAGGCAAGGTATGTTTATCAAAAAAGCAAAGCAACTCACTCCAACGTCTCTGTTTTGGGGTGTGTGCTTCCCAAAGCATAATCCTCTTATTACGGCTCCTCTTCGTGCTACAAGGACGTGTGGAGTAGAGTAAGCCCCAGACATAGGGTTCCCTTACTTTTGAAGGCTGCGCAAAGTAGCTTAGGGACGTTGTCACGGCGCAACCATTTCTGGTGGTTTTCTAAGGTTATTCTTTATCATTTTTTTCAATAAATCATTTCATTTGAAATTTAGAGCCTGTGTGACGTGTTTGTTTATATTTCAGGATTTGGCCTATAGTCTTTTTTTTTTTTAAATCGTATTGCTAAGCTATGTTATATAGTTCTAAAAGAGCAGCCCCTGAAATTAAGGAAGCATTTGGCCTACATGTTGCTGCAGAGCAGCGCGTATTGAAATTTGTTTTCCTTTCATCTCCTTCCCAATAAAAGCAGCCTCACGGCTTATCCCTTTAGCTTCCTCAGAACTTCCTTTCAGAATTCCCGATCTATTACTGCACATTCACATACCAGAAACAAGATGCCTTTTCATGCTGTCAACCTTTTTCATCTGAAATGTAAATTAATTCTTGCTGGTATGCCTTGACAGAGATCAAAGTCAGGGTATTAACCTTCCCGAGCTTTCTCCAGGAATCCGTCCACAGGATCGGGCTGCCGCTGTTAGGAGGCCGGTGTCCCAGTTACAGGGCCCTCCTCCAGGCAGTCCTCAGCCTAGGAGCCACCATCCCAAAGGCCCAGAGCCCTTGTGAACATGACCTCATCATTACTTTCAACTAAGTGAGGGATGAGCTGACTATCTTGGGAGAGATGAGCCTGCTCATCTTAATTGTGAGCCCTTCGCTCAGATTCCGGGAGCTTGTTTAAGTGGTTCTGACAGCCAGTGATCTCGGTGTGAGAGAGGGAGGGACAGGGCTCCAGATTGGAAACCTCTCCCCTTGCTCAGTGGGTCTTTTTTTGCCTGCCAGTCTTTGAGGTAGGCCACATTTGCATTTTCAAAATAAACAGATGCCTTTCAAATACATGAGCTGGTGGTCTAGAGATCTCTGTGGGCCCGAACAGTTCACCAGCCGGCAAGCAAAGCTGGAAAAGAAAACAAACGGGGAAACACGCCAGGCACATGCTCACACACTTCCCGTGCGCGCACCATTGTGCCGCCAAGAAAGGGCCTTCATGAGACGTGGTGGGGTCACACGGAGAGCCAGCAAGGATCTGAGCAGAAGTACAGTTAATCAGTTTCTTTTTGGGGGGAAGAGGGCGGGGAACAACTTTGAATGTCACCTTGGTGAGATGTTTCACTGCTTTTGTTATTGGTTAATGCTGATAATAGGCTCTTCCCATAGGAAAACCCTCCTCTAAACACCAGAGAATTTAAAATATGTACTTTTTCAATGAGAAAAATAAAATTGTGCACATATTAGTGCTCTGATAGATGGGGTATTCTAAGTAAAAACTAACAATTGTATGTCATTTCATTACTAACTGTCACTTTTTAAAATGAATTCTTAAGTTTAGGAAAGTGAATATAGCTAGATTTCATCAACTAGAAATGCATACATTCCTCAATAAATACTACCAAGACAAACAAGTTGCAATGAAGTTTTTTTTAAAGATCTGCAATGTCTCATTCTTTGAGTTTTTTAAAGCATAGTTTTTTTTAAGATTGCCCTCTAACTCACGATCTGTTTTTTAAGGGAGAGCCAAATGCTAGCCTCCCCGTTTCACAGGGGAAAGGCCCCGAGTAGGTGGCGGTGGAGCCCTAGGGGCTGGGAATGGAACTTTAGTATCTCCCAGGAGGAGCTGTTCCTGCAGCCCCTTCCTCCCCTCTCCCCCAGCCCCCAGGAGCAGGAAGAGCCCATCGGTCGCTTTACAGCACTTTCCGGCTGATTGCTTCAGTGCTGTGGCGGCTGTAGTTTTCTCTTCCCCTCGGTCCTCTGATCAGCTTCCTACTTAATGCCCTCCTTGGCCCTCCAGGAGATAACGGCACTAAAAACCACAGCCCTTTCTCCTTCTGATGCCCTTTGGGGCGCATGCTTCTTGGAGCCGCAGCCTCAGCCCGGCCAAGACTGAGGGGACGTTGTAAACCGGCTGCAGCTGGAACCCCTGGGCGCATCACATGAGGCCAGCTGATGGGAGCGGTTTTAAATGCTGCTCCCGAGAAGAAAGCAAGCATCGCATCCAGACAGGCTCTACCTCTCCTCTGGGTTAATTTCTAGAAGCCTGACCCAACACTTGACGGAACTGAGTTTTTAGTGCTTAGAACTGCCTGTAAACTTTTAAACCTCGCTCAGAGTAAGGCTTTCTCTCATCTTTTCTAACTTTAAACGGCTGGTTCGTTTATCATTGTTGGTGGGTTGGCAATGACTAGGTGGTTGCAATAATTTCCTGAAACTAGATTTCCAGAAATATCCGTAGGTGCACAGGATAACTGTATTTTAAAGTAGGAAATTTCTTTTCTCTCCTTCACTTATTCAGCTACCTACTTTATGCTAGAGCTGCTACCATAGTGAACAATGGCATTTAATGTGGGGCTGCAGATTTTCCACATTCAATTCAGAAGCCTAAAAAAAGTACTCTCCCTCAAATGGATGCTGTTTGTGTAAATCAGGTGCTCTAGATTGTCAGCACTCAATGGAAGGGAGTTCTATAAAACTCCAGTGCAACACAGAGTCAGAATCATTATAAAATATCGCTGGGGATATATTATCCTCATTGGTCCATTCTTCTTGAAGATAAAAATGACCACACTAGATATTTTACATCCTCACATGGCTGTGCATAAGCAGATTGTTGACCACAAGCCAAACAGTAGAGGAAGGTCAAGTGAATGTACCATTGAGGGGAAAGAGAAGAAGCTTCAAAGCCAGTGTGGACTTGAGGTCCTCTTGTGCCTGATATACTGACCTGGCATGGAAATGTGCTTAAGATGAAACTTTGGTGCAGCAGTTGGCACCCCAAGACTCAAGATTAAATTTCAGAGGAAGCCCATGAATAGAATCTGTTCAGTATTGAATCAATTTCTCCATTATGGACCTCACATAGAGCTCCAGAATCTGACTACAAAAAGGCAATGCCCAAAATGGTATGTTTACCACCTCACCACTGAGTGAGGCAACATTATTATGATCAATTATAATTGATCAGGAATGGTATCCACAACACACTTGAGATGCCTTTATGTCTTTAAATTATTTTTTTCATATAGAATCATAAAATATAGTATCACATTTTATAACCTTTACTAGTTACTGGGCTCTGTCCATATAATGGTAAAGAAATATTTAGGGGAAAAATTAACTGTGTTATGGCAAGAGTTATCAGGCTTTTGTTTCCTCAAAAGTTTGTGTAGAAAGACAGAATTTGTTTTCTCCCTAAACAGATGACACAAGCACAGATAGTTTAAATAAATTGTCTCCCCTTATGTGTTATGTGAGCTTAATGATTGGTATCGGAGTCTTCTTCTGAGTCTTCACCCAGTGCTCTTTCTTGTAGACTGTCTTCTATGATTGGTTTCCATCTTGGATGTGGCACATGGGCATAGGGTACAGTCAAAGCTTTGGGGAGACTCTTATATACTATCCTAAGCATGTGGACTTTGGAATCAAAACTGTTGACTTTAAATCCTGGCTATACCACCACTTGTCATATGGTTTGGGGAAAATTAACTTCCGAGCCTTAGTTTCCTTAGCTATAAATGGGACTCCTTAAGGTCTAATTCTCAGGACTGTTGTGAAGATGATAGCAGATAATGTACACAAAGTATCCTGCATGGTACCTGGCCCATGGCAGATATTCAGTAAATGTCAGTTTCCTCTCTGTCAATTTCCTACTCTTCCTACGTATGAACTTAACAGAGGAAAAAAAATCAGCCTGTGA
This sequence comes from Camelus ferus, assembly GCF_009834535.1. NCBI lineage: Eukaryota > Metazoa > Chordata > Mammalia > Artiodactyla > Camelidae > Camelus > Camelus ferus. Next base: position 44,595,614 of record NC_045700.1, read on the forward strand.
AATACTCTTCTATAATCAGCATAATAATATTGTAACTTCAAAAAGATGAAGCTATTTCTTTCACTTTTGGAGGAAAAAAATAGTACCTGTCAAATTTCAAATACAGTTACAATAAAACCTTTATAAAAGAGAGAATTTTCCAAATCTTAACTTATGTCTCGCTTATCCAACAGGGAAAAATTAAAATACAACAAAAGCACAGAAAAGATTTCAGGTAGTTATGTTGTGGTTTGGTTTTTGTGAAGAGCTACACTCCATCATGTTGAGAACTTGATTCGTTTGTGCAGATACTTTTTTTTTTTTTTTTGAGTAATGGTAGATTTATTCAGAGATACATATTCCATAGACAGAATGCAGGCTGTTTCAGAAGGCAAGAGAAAGGCCATGAGGTGTGGGGGTTGGGTGCTCAGTTTAAAGTAAAAAGTAGATACACATTCCATAGGCAGAGTGCAGGCCGTCTCACTCAGAAGGGAGAGCAACCACAAGGTGTCTGTGCAGGTACATTTTTTTCAGTGACCTCAAAATTGTTAAGACTTAGGTGGTGTGCCACTGACATCATGGGTTGGAGGCCCTTCTGCAACTTGTTCTGTGAATTAGCAAGTCCCCTTGTCACCTCCTTCCAGCAGTTAGAAAGTCTAAAAACCAGGAGTTAGACATCACTCAGAGTTGCTCCCTGCTGGTGTGGAAAGCAAGTTGCCTTTCAGATGGCTGCAGAATTGGAAGATGTCGGTGAGCCGATCATGGTTAACCCACAGTGACGGCTGATTGGCAGCATAACAGCTGAGGGACAGCCATTTGGCCAGAAGTTCAAACCCCAACACGAAGAGCCATGGCAGGACCCTGGCTTGATTTGCTGAGGCCGTTAAGTCTGAGTCACCAAGTACAGAGGCGGAGGTGGAGGTGACAGCTGGTAGCCATTCTCATCAATAAAGTTGTGATGGTTGAGATGTACAAGCAACCAGAGCCTGCTAATTTCAGGGACTTTGAGCCAAGTGCTTAGTGTCAAAACCAGCTACCATCAGCGATGCAAACAGTCATGAAGGGTCCCTCGTCAACAGCCAGGCTCTCCCCACCAGACTCTCTTCCTGGTGGGTTAGAAGCCATTTGATCCTGCTTTCCAGGAACAATCCAGCTTGAGGAGGAGGCCTTGTTCTTTTATTTTTCAAAATTCTGATAACTTTTTAAAAGTCAGATTTGTTGAGGTACAATTTACATACAATAAAACTCAGTTTGATAAAACTGAATGAACGTATAGAGTCAAGTATCCCCTTCCACAGTCAAGAAAAAGAACATTTCCAAAGAGTTCTCTAGTGCCCCTTGTCATCCGTTCCTTCCCCACACCCTCCTTCTGGTGACCACTGATGGGTTTCCTGTCCCTATAATTTTACATTTTCCACAGTGTCGCGTAAATGGAGTCACATAGTATGTAGACTTGGGAGTCTGACTTCTTTTGCTTCGCATAATGCTTTCGCGGTTCGTCAGTGTTGTTACATTTATCAGTAGTTTCTTCTTTTTCGTTGCTATGCAGAATTCTGGTCTGTGGATGTACCGCAATTCTGTCCATTTGCCAGCTAAATGACTCTTGTTTCCAGTTCCTATGAATATGAATAAAACTGCTATAAATGTTCAGAACTTTATCTTTTTAAGAAAAATTTAGAGGAAAGTAAATAACTTTGCTTTATAGGAAGCCAGGATGATCCTAGAAGTAGTTGTTTCCTTCTTGATTAACCAACAGAAATGCTTATTTTCATAGCATACTTTTTGCATAGCAGTGTGCAGTTCATACAGAGGACTTCCACTAACCTTATTCCTGTAATTATCACAGTAATCCTGAGAAGTAGGTTAGGAATTTTATCCCATTTTACAGACTGTGGCTAAGAAACAGCCCTTCAATTCAGACTGCCTAACTCCTGATCCGCTGTCCTTGCCTCAAGACATATTCTGAACATCCTGTCTATGCAAAACCCTCTGCTGGCAGCTTTTGTGATGGTCACAAAAACAACATAAAAATACTGGATTCTTTTCCC